>NW_012102809.1:3334187-3344117 GCF_000951045.1 Mandrillus leucophaeus
CGCAGCTAATTTTTTGTATTTTTAGCAGAGACGGGGTTTCACTGTGTTAGCCAGGATGGTCTCGATCTCCTGACCTTGTGATCCGCCCGCCTTGGCCTCCCAAAGTGCTGGGATTACAGGCGTGAGCCACTGGTGTGGCCTTCTCTTTTTTTTTTTTTAAGAGACAGGTCTTGCACTGTCATCCAGGCTGGAGTGCAGTGGTGTGGTCACGGCTCATTACAGTCTCCTGAATAGCTAAGACAACATCATTATTAGTGTAGGTATATGGGCATATTTGGGTTCTCCAAAGAAATAGAACCAACAATACATATATGTGTGTATGTATATATAGGTAGAAAGAAAGAGATTCATTACAGGGAATTGGTTCATGGAGTATGAAAGCTGACAAGTCCCAAGGTCTGCAGAGTGAGTTGGCCAGCTGGAGACCCAGGAGAGCCAAAGGTGTGGTTCCAGTCTAAGTCTGAAGGCCTGACAGCCAGGAAAGGTGATGGTGTGGTTCTAGTGTGAAAGCCAGGAGGCTTGAGACCCAGGAAGAGCCAATGTTTCAGCCTGAGTCCAAAGGTAGGAAAAAGCCAACATCGCAGATTGAAGGCCACCAGGTGGGAGGAATTCCCTGTTCTCAGCCTTCTTGTTCTACTCAGGCTTTCAGCAGATTGGAGGAGACCCACCACACTGGGGAGGGCCTCTGCTTTACTCAGTCAATGGATTCAAATGCTAACCCATCCAGAAACACCCTCATGAACACACTCAGAAATAATGTTTGACCAAATATCTGGGCACCCTGTAGCCCAGTCAAGTTGACACAAAGTGTATAGTCACAGGGTGAAGGGCTGAGAGATGCCATCTCTACAAAGGTCTGGGCCTTGTGTTGGGTTCACCAGAGGGTGTGCTGGCAGCGAGGCGTCAGGCCTGGGATGTCTGTGCAGTGGACTAGTCACTGTCCTCTGTCTGAACCACAGAACGGAAGGAAGTGCCTCTTCCTGCACCTTCCTTGGCTGTCTGGGTCTGGCCGCCAGTGGTAGGATGGCCCTAGTCCTCCCAGGCAGGCCAGAGGGAGCCTTACCACTTGGTGGAGTGAAATGAATTGGCTTAGGTGGAAAAGATTCACACCAGTGACAGTGGTTCATTTTCAGCTCCATAGAAAAGTGAAGCCAGGTTCTGGTGGGGAGGTAGACGCTGCCGGCAGGCAGGGCTGCAGCTTCCGCTCTGTACTGCCTCCAGCCTGGACGCAGTGGTTTGCCCGCTCCTCTGCTACTGCCCCAGGTGACAGTTCCCCGCCACTGGCATCCCAGCCCTCCTCTTCCCAGCTGCTGCTTTCAGCTCCTCCCAGCTGCTGCTCAGGTGGAAGGGAAAACCGTCAGCTCCGGACACTGCTTGTGGGCTCATGACAGGATTTACTGCACACAGAATTAGCCAGTGCTTATCAAGTTGAGTCCTTTGTATTAATATTTCAAATAGTGTGGTCTGAACCTTTCCAGACAAATCTTACCTGCAAGATTATATTAAAACCACTCTTAAGAGAAGAAGCCTGCAGTTGGAGGTGCTGTGTTAGCCAATAAATGTAGATTAACTGTGCTCCCCTGAGTCAGTCATTGTTTAATGTGCTGCACAGGTTAATGCCTTAAGGAAGTCTGCACACTGTAAAGTGCAATACAAATACACTAATAAAATCACAGCAGACATTTGTTAAGCTTACCACGTACCCACAGACCCTATGCTGCATACGTTGAATCTACTATCTCATTTCATCCTCAGAATGATTCTGCGGGGTAGATTCTGTTACTGTCCGCATTTTCCAGATGAGGAATTGTGACTCAGGGAGATGGATGTAGCCTGTGAGTTCGGACTCTGTGCTGGTTAGACAAAACATGTCCTGGCCCCATAAAGCCAGTGTTTTCCTCCCACGATGATGCCTCCAGTTTGCATCCAACTGTCACAGGAAGAAAGCTTTCCTGCAGTCCAGGGCCTGACTAGGTCCCCACAGTCACAGCAGACTTGGAAAGGCTTTGTCCTCCACACACCACTTAAAAGCACCAACCCAGCAGCCCGAGGGTCCTCTAGCAGCCCACTTTAAGCCGACACACTGCCCAGAAAGTAGCCTCCGGGGCAGTTTTGCATCTAATGCTTGTGTCTACTGCTTGAGAGATGGTTGCATTTGCGAAAAGGAGCTCTCGGTGAGCTGTTGCCTCCACCATCCCCAAATGCCTGGTCAGCCCTAACTAGAGGAGAGCCTGTCCAGCCAGGCAGACCCCAGCTTCATCAGCAGCAAGGAGCTTGTGGTTTGCCCACCATTCCCTTTTTGTTTGTTTGTTTGTTGTGAGATAGAGCCTTGCTCTGTTGCCCAGGCTGGAGTGCAGTGGTGGGATCTTGGCTCATTGCAACCTCTGCCTACTGGGTTCAAGTAATTCTCCTGCCTCAGCCTCCCAAGTAGCTGGGATTATAGGCATGCACCACCATGCCTGGCTAATTTTTGTATTTTTAGTAGAGATGGAGTTTCACCATGTTGACCAGGCTGGTCTTGAACTCCTAACCTCAAGTAATCCACCCACCTCGGCCTCCCAAAGTGCTGGTACTACAGGCATGAGCCACTGTGCCTGGTCTAGTACCTTTTTCTTAGATGGGGCTTTCTAGAAGAAGCAGAATGAAAAAGGACAATATTTAGTTTCTGAATAAAAAGGGGCTACTGGCAACCAGGTTTGGATGGCGTCAGAAGGAATGCCTGAAGAAGTGATATCCATGTTGCTGCCCAGTTTCACACTGGAAGACATGCTGTGCAAAGATCCAGCGGCCTGCTTTGGGTTCCAGTTAAAACAAAAGTGTGAAATACTGGCACTCTACGGATTACAGACTTACTGACAACTTTATGGATTCATAGATCAAGTTTTGTTACATCGATCCAAGGTGAAGACACGCCACAGCGCATTACTTGTGGCCTTGTTACTGTCTAACTCCCTGAGTTACAGGTGAAAGTTCAGCTAAAGATGAAAAGGGCTCCAGGTGGGGCAGGAAAGGTAGCGTCGCGAGGCCAGCATCTCACCTATGCCATTTTGACTTAAAAGAGCTGTATCGACAGAGGTAAAGTGACCCATACATTTATCTTGGGGTTAGACAGTTTCTAGTTCCTCAAAATATCTGGAATCATGTCTTGTTTCTGAAGGTGCAACATGCAATGAGGAACCTGCCCGGGCGGAGGAACTCGTGTTCATCGTCTGAAGCCCCTTCATGTCCCACTCGGCCATGTGTGTAGCAGTAGGGGGTTTCGTACTCATTTTTCTGGAGAATGTTATTGTTTGAAAAGCACTCTCCAGAAAGCATGTGATTACATCCTTTTGTTACTTGGGTGAGAATCTAGGGCAGCTACAGAGCTCCTGCCTTGCCTTGACAGCTGATATTCATGATGGTCTCTTGTGGTCCTGTCCCAAAGAGGAACACAGTAGAGTTTCCGTGCAGTGAAACCTGTGTCAGACCTAAGGGAGGCAAGGGCTGCGAAGGAGCTTGAAATGACCCTCAAAAGATATCAAGGAGAACAGTTGTCTTCATATTCTCTTCTGTCTAGCTGTGCATCTGTCCATTCATCCATCCAGCATTCAGAGCAGGTCTCCCACAGTTTAATGAAGGGAACCTAATTTTTATTTCCCCAAGATCTAGAGATTAGGAAGAGTGCAGACAGTGCTGAACAGCTAAAAAGAAAGGATTCACAGCGAGGGTCTCCTTCCTTCCTTATGGGAAACCAACAAATCCTAGCCAGATGGGCTGGGCTGTCTTCAGAGGAGGACTTCACGTGTGGCAGGCTGGGGATTCCCTGCCTCCCAGTCCAGCTTAGTGCAGATTACGGGATGCAATTTAGCCTATACGTGACCTTCTGTGACCTCTCAGCATCCTTGGCAATTGGTTCATTCCTGTTTCCTGAAAACAAAGGCCTTGAGTGTCCCTGCAAACCCTGTTCCTTGTGTAGGCAACTGGGATCCTATCTTTGGGGTAGGTGCAACTCATCCTTCTTTTCTGAATAGTGTTAAATTTGAATTTAGAATGTTCTGGTTGTTAGTAATAGCATTACTGATTTTCCAAGGCCCTTGGAAAGGTCCCAACAATATGTCTTCCTTTCAAGTTGATTCTCTTGGTGCCCCATTCCCACCCACAATGTGGTGGCTGAGTTGGAAGAGGCCCAGCATCTTCCAAGGACAGCTCCCTGCCCCACAGTCCCTCCCTGGAGCCTGCTGAGGTTCTGAGCTGTCAGTCCCCAAGTATTGAAAGTCAAAAAATTCGGCAACATGGTAACGCAATCTGCCCCAATATTGTCCTTTTAATGTCTAGTTATCATTGTAGACAAAGTGGCTTGAACTTAGGCATTCATCCTAGAACCTTTAACACTTTTACTGTTTCTATACTTTTGTAGCTAATAAGTCAAATATAGAACAAAGAGAAGGCTGCATTTATTCAGGAAACTGTAAACCTGTCCCATTTTATCACAATCCTGTTGAAAGGAAGAAGCCTTACGAGGACAGTGTGTTTGCCACAATGCTGAGCCGTGACAGCTGCAGCAGCGGCTCCTGGAGCACAGGGCTGCTGGCGTGGGCTCACCGCCCTCACAGCCATTAGTCTGGCGGCTTGTATGTAGATGGATTTGTTCAGTAATCCAAAAATGGAAGGGTGATTTGGAACGTTGAGCAGCAGGCTGAGGGCGGCTGTGCATTCTGCTTTGCACTTGCCCGCTACATTGACAGCCCAAGAAACTCACCTGCCCCAGCCCAGTGCATTCTGGACATTTCTTCTTTTTATCATCTTACCAACCTCTCTGAAAATCAACTTCATTAAAATGGATTTTTCTAGAGTAACCACCAAATCACCTCCCCAACTCTCAGTCCATTTTCTGGTCAAACCATTTGTTAC
Organism: Mandrillus leucophaeus; assembly: GCF_000951045.1. Lineage (NCBI taxonomy): Eukaryota > Metazoa > Chordata > Mammalia > Primates > Cercopithecidae > Mandrillus > Mandrillus leucophaeus. The sequence continues at coordinate 3,339,078 of NW_012102809.1, forward strand.
TTGATTCAATTCCAAATATAATATGTGTCTGCTACTGTTAAGTCGTCGCCTTACAGTCAGCCTCAGGGGTCGTCATAAACTCCAGGAGTTTCACGTTTCTGTCTGTGTTCTTAGAAGGCTGATGGGTTCCATTTTCCCCTCGATAGTGCTCCTGGGGAAAATGTGGCCATTTTTCACTTTAGATGTTTGTGAAGTGTTGGGGAGAGTGAGGGGTTTGTTCTTACATGGTGTGCCACTGACGCAAAGCGTTTTTTCTTCCTTTTTTTAGGCTGCATTTGATGCCAGAAGGCAAACACAACCTGCATTTGCGTTTTGCAAATGAATTCAACAGGTTAGCAGAAGGCTTCCTGCAGTGAGAGTGCGCACTGGAGTCTCGGTGGCTCCTTCGCGTGGGGCTTCATCGTGTTGCTGCCTGTTACCATGATGCCTGTGAAACTCTCCGCCTTGGCAACTTTCTACCCCTCCCTTCAATCTTATCCTGACCAGATGAGAACAATGACATACTGAAACCAGCCTCTAGCTTCAGGCTGGGCACGGTGGCTCACCGCTATAATCTCAGCACTTTGGGAGGCTGAGGCGGGAGAATTGCCTGAGCCTAGGAGTTCAAGACCAACTTGTGCAATATAGGGAGACTCTGGCTCTAGAAAAAAAAAAAGTTTTTTAAAATTAGCCAGGCGAAGTGGCACACACCTGTGGTCCCAGCTGCTCCGGAAGCTGAGGCGGAGGATCACTTGAGCCAATTCAAAGCTGCAATGAGCTGTGATTGCATCACTGCACTCCAACCTGGGCAACAGAGTAAGACCTTGTCTTAAAAAAAAAAAAAAAAAGGAATAAAGCCTCTAACTTCAATAGCTATGAAAATTAAATCTGATTTTCTAATATGAAGTTGTGATAGGTTATACCATTATCTTAACAGGTGAATTCCTGCCATAATTTACTTTCAAATAAATTTTACCTGGAGAATGTGTAGTGTCAGTGTTGGAGATTTTAAGACGTCTTGAATTTATACTGTACCTTTTATCTGAGAGGTTCAAGCTTCACTTGTGTTTTTATTTGTGTTTATCATATTCAAAGAGAAGTAGGGAGAGTCCGTGCCTGAGGTCCTTAATTCTAAGATCATAGGACGTCCAGACCAGCAGCAGATAGGAGCAGGTTTGCTTTACCCCATATCCCTCTTTACTCCTGGTTCACTTTTGAGAGATGAATACTGTGGGCCAGTAAAGGTGAACAAAATACGTATTTTCATGGCTCTGTACTAAAAGGGCAGGAATGCTATTAATTAAAATACTAAAGCAGAAATCCTACGTTGCTATTAAACTTTGATTACCACAATAAAAACAGTACCAAGTTAAACCTTGAAACTTTATACTTAAGCATTTAGAGAAAGAATAAAAATTACTTGAAGTGAGAACAGAGACCACAAGGTTTTCTACACATGCTTTTTTATTAGTATAGATACCTTCACAGACAATACTGTAATTTTTAGAGGAGTTCCACATCATTACATCAACAGTGTGAATTTTTCTAACAGAGGCAAAACTGAGCACCATAGTTTACAAGTAGAAAGACCATGCTTGAGGACAATAGAAGTTCACTAAGGATGCACGATTGATTTCAGAAGTTCTTAAGCCTCGTCCTCGCCCTCCTCCTCCTCGAACTCCCCCTGTTCGTCGGCCGTGGCGTCCTGGTACTGCTGGTACTCAGACACCAGGTCGTTCATGTTGCTCTCGGCCTCGGTGAACTCCATCTCGTCCATGCCCTCGCCCGTGTACCAGTGCAGGAAGGCCTTGCGCCGGAACATGGCCGTGAACTGCTCCGAGATGCGCTTGAACAGCTCCTGGATGGCCGTGCTGTTGCCGATGAAGGTGGCCGACATCTTCAGGCCGCGGGGCGGGATGTCGCACACGGCCGTCTTCACGTTGTTGGGGATCCACTCCACGAAGTAGCTGCTGTTCTTGTTCTGCACGTTGAGCATCTGCTCGTCCACCTCCTTCATGGACATGCGGCCCCGGAAGATGGCAGCCACCGTCAGGTAGCGGCCGTGGCGCGGGTCGCAGGCGGCCATCATGTTCTTGGAGTCGAACATCTGCTGGGTGAGCTCGGGCACCGTGAGCGCGCGGTACTGCTGGCTGCCCCGGCTGGTGAGGGGCGCGAAGCCGGGCATGAAGAAGTGCAGGCGCGGGAAGGGCACCATGTTCACCGCCAGCTTGCGCAGGTCTGCGTTCAGCTGGCCCGGGAAGCGCAGGCAGGTGGTGACCCCGCTCATGGTGGCCGACACCAGGTGGTTGAGGTCCCCGTAGGTGGGGGTGGTCAGCTTCAGGGTGCGGAAGCAGATGTCGTACAGGGCCTCGTTATCAATGGAGTAGGTTTCATCTGTGTTTTCCACCAGCTGATGGACAGAGAGGGTGGCGTTGTAGGGCTCCACCACCGTGTCTGACACCTTGGGTGAGGGCATGACGCTGAAGGTGTTCATGATGCGGTCTGGGTACTCTTCCCGGATCTTGCTGATGAGCAGGGTGCCCATCCCGGACCCGGTGCCGCCCCCCAGAGAGTGGGTCAGCTGGAAGCCCTGGAGACAGTCACAGCTCTCTGACTCCTTCCTCACCACGTCCAGGACCGAGTCGACTAGCTCAGCTCCCTCTGTGTAGTGGCCCTTGGCCCAGTTATTCCCAGCTCCGCTCTGGCCTGCCAGAGGGAAAGTGAACATTAGACACTAAAACATAAGGAATTTCAAAATCTGTCATTTTGACTATGGAGGAGAAGGTAGGACTGGTCTTAGACTGGCAGATTCTTCTCTTTTGAATACTCTTCTTTTACCTGAAGAAATATTTTTCTGTGTCAGCGACCTCAAAAACACTGGGGATCATAATAAAGTTAAGTAAGTTTAGCTCATCGGAGGCTATTTACTGAGGAAGAGGATAGGGTTAGAAAACTTAATTGGTTCTGAAATACATACATTTTTAACAGGCATTCTTTTTATACTCAAGTACAATTAAACAGGCAACGTGAAAGCAGTGTGACCAGGAGAGAAGGTGGCCTCAGCATCTGTCTAGCTCCGGTCATAACCTGTGCTTTTGGCCCCTGACTCTTTGAAGTCCTTTGAAGTTGCCTATAGCCTATGAAGCCTGGCTTGAAGCTTTTCCTTGCTCTTTCTTCCTTCCAGTCTGAGGCTGCTCTGCAACGGAAGGGCTGCGGCAGCCCTCTGCAGGCTGGCGTTGATCTGTGAGCCATGACCGCCCATGGACTGCGTGGAGCTAGGCCAGGACTCAGGGCTGCCGTGGACACAGTGTCACCTTGGCACTGAACACTAAGAACTGTGCTTTGCAGGGCTGTTAGGAAGAAGGTGTGTCATTTGGCCAGTTCCCAGTGATCATGACTACATACCAAACACGAAGTTGTCTGGCCTGAAGATCTGGCCTAATGGTCCAGACCTGACGGAGTCCCTGGTTCCAGGCTCCAGATCCACCAGGATGGCCCGAGGTACGTATTTATTACCTGCAGGAAACGAGAACTGACTCAGACCTGTGCTTAGGGATGGACTCACAGCAGCATTCAATTCCAGCATCTGAGACAAAAGGAGAACAGGAGATTTTCTGCTTTTAAGAAAAAGGAGGTCCTGAGCGTGCTTAACTGTGGCAAACAGGCAGGACTCTTAGGTAACCATAAAGCGTGTTTTTCCAGCAGTTGGCATTTGAAATGAATATGCAAGAAGCATGCCTTTGTCACGTGCATGTTCCTAGGACATTTCATCTCCCACATCATGGAAAACAAGGATTCCTGGGCACACACATCCCGCTACTCACCAGCAGCCTCATTGTAGTACACGTTGATTCTCTCCAGCTGCAAGTCACTGTCTCCATGGTAACTGCCTGTGGGGTCGATCCCATGCTCATCACTGATGACCTCCCAAAACTGAAATGAAACAAGAACCACACCATGGCTCTGCATCCTGAATGTCACTAAGGATGGCCTTGTCCTCCTCCCATGTCCTTGGAACAGGGGCTTTTGTGGTCAGACAGTAAGTGCTAGACAGAGAGCAAAGAGCTGCACCCCCTATTTCCTGCAGCAGCCGCTGCTGAGGGGCTTGAAAATCTGCAGAGCATCGGCCATATTATGGCGATAGACTGAAAGGCTGGGAGGGGCCCTGGAGGAGGAGGGGGCACAGCAGATGCCCTTCTAGGGAGAGGGTGGGGAGGGTAGAGAAATCGAGAAGGGGTACAGGGAGGCTCTGTCACCCCAGGCAGGGCTGAATGCCACTGCATCCGGGATGATTGATGGGTCGTGGCAGGACCAAGGACAGGGGGACCCACCCTGTATCTGCCTCCAGGGATCAAGCTCTCTTGGCACAGATCCCAGGCACCCCTGCAACAGTGCAGGTTTAATGCTAGCACTGACCACCGGAGGGACTGGGCGAAGGGCATCAGGAGCCTGGGAGGGCACCTGGGCGGCAGTGGAAGGAGCTGGCCATGGTGAGGGCGCTGGCTCCATTGTGAATTTGCGGCAGGGAGGGGGCGGGGAGGCTGGGTGGGCAACATGGCGGTTCTCAAAGAGACCACGTCCTTGTACTGGCTCCCGCCCCCACTCATGCACCAGGCCCTCTGCTGCCTCCCACACAGCGGTCAGTAATTGCAGCCCCCACCCAGCGCAGTCACCTGCCGCCTCTGGGACTGGTAGCAAAACTATCGCGTTGTATGTGATCACGTCAAGACAGTGCCCGAGCAAGGAAATTTATCTAACACCCTCGCCTGTACGACCCAAAGGGAAGCCTCTGTTACATCTGTCAGTCCAGTGACACTGCATGTTTTCATTCAAACCGTAGAGATAAATACACAAATTAAATTCATATGAAGCTAGGGCAATAAATATGACCGTAGCCCCGACCCAAGCTTCTGAGACAAATACACCCAGCGGAATGCCAACCGCGTCCCTCAGAAGGGCTGTGCCCCAGGGAAATCGAAAGGGTCCGGATTAAACGCACGCACAGCTGCGGCGCTGCGGGCATCCTGACGGGTCATGCAGCCTCCCGGGCCCCGCCCGGCG
>NW_012102809.1:3344687-3349412 GCF_000951045.1 Mandrillus leucophaeus
GGCGACCCCTGGGGCTGGGTTCTTCGCTTACGCCGCAGTCCCCACCCCACCCCGCCTCGCCCACTCTGGACCCTCAAGGAGGGCTGGAGACCGGAACCAGGGGGAGGGGCTGCCTCGGAACAGGGTCCTCGCCTCCTAGGGGGCGGGGAGAGGTGTCGAGTACCCTTTGGAGTGGGGAACTGGAAATTGAAGACCCATTTGCAGTGGGCTCTCCAGCGGGTAGCAAAGGTTTCCGGCATCCTGGGCAGGGGCCAGGACGCCGTTGGGGGGCGGTGGGCAGCGTGGAGAGGAGTGTGGAGCCCCGGGGAGCCGACGGGCAGCTGCCTGAAAGGAATGCCAGGATGGCAGGGTGGGCGCCCTTTCGCCCCTACAGGGAAGGAAGATGGCTTGGTCTGGGGTGGGAGTTAGGGGGTCTAGAAAAGGGCTGGATTTGTCACATGTCTGCTTTGGGCTCCTGCGTCCTTGTAAAGGCCTTTTAAATGTGGAAAATTCTGCGGGTGTGTGTGTGTGTGTGTGTGTGTGTGTGTCAGAGAGGAAAGACAGGAGGAATATATCTGCCACGTTGATGTGTCAGCTGATGGCCCTGCCCCTTACACCCCTTAGGTCACCTGATCCTCAGGGAAGCTTTCGGAGCTAGGCTGTCCAGTTCCGTAGACCCTAGGCATGGTGGCTGCCGAACATTGAAACGTAGGTAGTCTGAACTGAGATGTGCTGTTAAGTGTGAAGTATACACTGGATTTTATGGGCTCAGTAAGTTAAAATAATGTGAAATATTTCATTATTGATTCTTAAATATTGATGGTCTATCAAAATAATAGTGTTTTGGATACATTGTGTTAAATGACTTGTTTTGAGATTAGAAAATGTAAAATTACATACTTGGTTTCCATTTGCTGCTCACTTATGCATATTTTTGTTGACTACCACTGGCTTGGGGTAAGCATTATTACTACCCCAATTTCATAGCTCGGAAAGCGAGGCTGAAAGACCTGACCAGTCACAAAGCTAGTAAAGGAAGGAATCTAAAGTCTTTGTATAAAGAGAAAGCCCAGGTGAGTTTTAAAGGCTTGGGTGGGCTGTGGTAAGGACCACCCTCAATTATTCACAAAGATGGCCCTGCACAGTGGACTAGGTAACAGGGGCCTGGGGACTGCCTTTGGTTCCCAGCACATTCCGACTATATAATGATGATAATTACAGATGCCCTGGAGCTGGCTTTGTGGTAGGAAATGAGAAGCCATATATGAAAGCACACTGAATTTATGGAGCAAAAATGCCTTGGTAAAACCCAAGGTGATGCCGTCATTCTTAATGTGCACCCTACTTGCCACCTCAATAGCTGGTCTGTATCGGAGGTGGAAAATAAAGCCAGATGTCTATGAGTAGCCTCTTAGGCCAAGTCAGGTCTTAATCACCCCAGCTTTAGGAAGTGCCCAGCATCCTCCCAGCATGTAGGTAGGCAGGTGCCTAGTGCCTCTTCACAGGGTGGGGACAGATTTCCTAGAACTTCTCCTCCTGTCTCCCCTCTCCCTGCTGCTGGGCCCCCAGGGGACAGGCTGTCCCTCGGATGCTGCTCCTAGGTACCCAGAGCTTGGACTCCACCTTCTCCCCACCTGCACCCCACCTCCCACATCTTGGCTCTTCACCACCAGCCGGAGCCTTCCAGAACCTCTCCAGAGAATGGCTTTTCTTGGGGTACCTTCACTCATTACACAGTTCTGAAGAGGTTTTTCCGGAGATAATTGCTTCTTGGCCTTTGTGTTTTAATTCAACGTGAAATCTGAGGCCAAATAGGAGCCGAGGATGAGACCTGAACGGGACAGCACTGGGGACACGGGGACCCCTCGCAGCTGGGCGTTTCCCAGCCTGTGGAGCATGTGACCACTCTGCTGTTCCTAGCTCAGTCCTCCAGCAAGTCACTGCACCTCTCTGAGCTTCTCTCACCATATCTGAAGAATGGAAATGGGTTTTTCTTACATTGGGAAGCTGAGAGGCACTGCCTGTGAACTGGACATCAGTGAGCGCACAGAAAATAAATCCATGGCAGGGCTCACGGGCACAGGCCAGGCACCTGACTGTCTGCTCTGGATGGCTGGCAGTGAATGTTCTGCCCAAGTCAGCCTTCTCCTGCCTGGCAGCTCACGCCCAGACTACTTCTCTCTGGCGCCCTCCTCCCTCGGCGCCACCCGTGATGTGTGTTAGTATATAATCAGAGAAACTAACACGCGGAGTTTTAAATAATGCCTGCCCTGCCTAAGGTGACTCATCTGAGGCTGTGAGTTCCTGTTCTCCCCTCCCTCGCCGCAAGTGTAGATATCCCCAACCCCACTTTGCTGTCACTAAGCAACTCGACCTTGTACAGCACCGATGCAGATAACAGACGAAATGGAGCCTGCTAATTCTCCCCTTCCCTAGAATAGGCTTTTGAGGAGCGCTGTCTCCCCTTTCATCCATTTTCTGGTGTCTAAAGAGGAGAGCTCCACTGGCTGTTGGGTGGGCCAGGGATGGGGAAGGGGAAGGGGACCAACCTCCTCCAGCCTCAAGTCACTTCCTGCTTTAGACAGGATGCCACTCGCAGTGTCTGAGCCACCCCTACCCTGAAGGCATCATTGGCGTGGGGGGAGGGGGGCAGGAAGGGAAGGGAAGGGCAGGTGTAATGACAAAATTCAGACTAGAGAATATGTTCCTGGTAGGAGGCTGAGCCACCTCTGTCTTTTACAGAAGGACATAATCTCTTACCCTTCTGCCTGCCCTCCTGCCTCCTGCTTCAGAGGGCCCAACAAAAAGGGTCCTGGCAAGAATGTTCTAGTGAAAAATACCCTGTGAATATGTGGTGCTATGATGATATCATTACTGTTCATTGATGCCATCTCTAAGGGTGACAATTATGATCTAGTTGAAACAGATTTAGTTGGTCCAAGTAAGAGAGTCCTGGAATTTCGAAAACACCAGTTTCTTCTACAGAATGATGAAAACCCAAGGACCATCCCAGCAACACAATTGTCTGAATTCGTATGGAACAGTCTTGCATCCTGTTTGTGTCCTCAGAGCAGGCCCAGGGAACTAGCCGCACTCTCCGCTCCAACTTCTTTCCCATGAAACTCATCCAGTGTAACCCCTGTCTGCTATTTTTTAAATAAAAGCATCTCTTTATGAAGATGGAAGAATTTTGTTCAAAGCATGTAAGGGGATGTAACCTTTTCAAAAGGTTACCTAAAATAAAACAGTCTGAACTCCAATTAAATTTAATTTTAAAATATCAACCCCACCAAAGTTTACAATTTTTTTTTTCAGATGACTATAATAATACAGAGTAAATACATAGAAGTTTTTTTAGCCACTTTCTGGGATGGGCTATGTCCCAGAATGTGACATTCATATTACAAGTGTCAATCTGGGGCCTTTCAAAACTGAAGATGTCTTTTTTTTTTTTTCTTTTGAAATGGAGTCTCTGGCCCAGGCTGGAGTGCAGTGGCATGATCTCGGCTCATTGTAACCTCTGCCCCCCAGGCTCAAGCGATCCTCCGGAGTATGGGATTACAGGCGCGCACGACCATGACCGGTTAATTTTTGTATTTTCAGTAGAGACAAGGTTTCGTCATGTTGGCCAGGCTGGTCTCAAAGATGTCATTCTTGATGTCAAATTCTCATTAAGCTATACCCCAAAATTTTTTTAAAAAAATACAATGTACACAGCAATTATATATACATATATCTTATATACATATTGTCTGATTATAAAATTAGAAACACTTAGAAAGTACTAAAGAGTACAAGTGTATCTTTCCACTGTTCTCGAGATTTTTAAAAATGCTTGATGTATTATATTCCTTTTTGTTTGTCCTATTCATGGGCTGTTTAGATGTTTTTGTTCCTTTATAACTTTTTTTTTTGCCTTCAACATTAAGAATGAAGAAATACTATATCTTCTTATGCTATGACTTAGACATAATCTCACAAATTCTCAACAACATGTAACCTACTCCCAACTATCATCGTCCCCATAATCTGAGGTGTCCAGACCATACTGAATTATCTGAGCAAACTCATCTCTGCTTCCCGTGACTAAGGCCGTTTAGAGGACTGGAATAAATGTCCCTACCTCAGTGCCCTCCTGCTGTGTTCCCTGACTGCTGAGGAGCACAGGGCCTAGAGTCGATGGACTGGCTGCGAATCCTCACTCTGTCACTTCTTAGCTGCGTGACTTCAGCAAGTTACTTAACCTCGCTCTGCCTTAGTTGCCTCATCTGCAAAGTGATAGTAATAATAGTACCCGCTTCCTGGGGTTGTGATAAAGCCTGAATGAATATGTGAAAGCACTTTCAATACCACCTGCCCCAGTGTTATATAAATATTAGCTATTATAACTGCTTAATCCCGTCCTTTCCCCGCTCCTTCCCTCCCTTTTTTCCTCCCTCCTTCCCCTCCATCCCTGGAGCTCTTCTTCATGAATCAGGACTCCATTCCAGAGCCACTTACGAGGCTCCCTTGCGGCGAGACTGCGGTCTCCTCCGGCCGCACGCTCTTCTGTACACAGCTCCACACTACGCTCCTCGCCCCTAATCCCGAGGCTGGCGCTGCAGAGTGAGCGGGCGCAGGATCTCTAAGCGCGAGCCGAGGCGCCATCGGAACGCTCTTGCCCCCACCCAGACCCCGAAAGTCTGCAGGTCCAGGGTCCCTCTGCCCCACCTCTGCACCTTCCAGGGCAGAGGGCGCTGGGCGGCG
>NW_012102809.1:3349757-3361386 GCF_000951045.1 Mandrillus leucophaeus
GATAGCTACAAAGATAGAAGGCCATAAATCTCCTAGGGGACCTTCCACGTGATTTGCCCACGAAGAAATTCCACGTAGGTCCCTAGATCTTTAGCGCAGAGGGAGGGCGGGGCTGCGCCCCCTGGAGGCCCTGCCCGTCCCGCCCCGTCGCGCCCTAAGACCGGGGTTCCGCCTGGAGGCCGCCGCCGCCCCACCCTCCCCGTCGCCGGGGCGGCCTGAGCCTCTGTGTCAAGATCGGACGGCCTTTGCAGCGGGAGCAACAACCATTCCCACAAATTCATGAAATACCAGGCGGGAAATGCGCTCAAAATAGGACGTGCCTTTTTTTTTTTTTTTCTTTTGGAGCTATAAGAGAATATCAAAGTACTTTTTTTTTTTTGAGAGGTGCAGTCTTGGTCTGTCACCCAGGCTGGAGTGCAATGGCGCGATTTGGGCTCACTGCAACCTCCGCCTTCGCCTAACAGCCCTGCGGTACAAAAATAACAATAGGGAACATTTTAATGGGGGGTGGGCTAATTTTGTTAAATTTACTTTTTGATGCCACCACATTTTGTTGCTAGTGTTAATGAAATGCCACCGATGGCTGGCTGCCAATGTATATATTCTGTGTCTCTTCTTAATTAGGAAGAACATTTGTTCCTTCCATTACCTCAAGTTTGCCCGGCATGGTCAGTTTTACCATTAGTCACCACAAGCACAGTGCTAATTAGTTTTCCAGACCTAAGAAAACGTTTGAGATCAGAATTGGGGTGTGGGGGGTATAGGGGGACTGATGACTCCAAAATAAGAAAGGAAAATTGCAATAGTAAAATGAATGTTTCTTTAAATGTCTACAGAATATATCATGTCAATTAGTCAAAGACAACTCAACTTTTATATTGTAATGTATAAATTATAATTAATGTAAAAAGCTAAAATAGAAAATGAAACATGTTTAATATGATATGAGACTGTTCCTCCAAAAGAGTGCCAGTGACCTCCAGAGCTCCAGCTGGCTCCATTCATCACCCACTTTTAGTATCATTTTCTGGTTATGAAGAAATGAGTAGAATTATTTTTTTGAGACCCAGTCTTGCTGTGACCCCCGGGCTGGAGTACAATAGCTCGATCTCAGCTCATTGCAACCTCCATCTCCCCAGTTCAAGCGATTCTCCTGCCCCAGCCTCCCAAATAGCTGGGCCTATAGGCGTGTGCCACCACGCCTGGCTAACTTTTGTATTTTTAGTAGAGACAGGGTTTTACCATGTTGGCCAGGCTGATCTCAAACTCCTGACCTCAAGTGATCCGCCTGCCTCGGCCTCCCAAAGTGCTGGACTTACAGGTGTGAGCCACTGCGCCCGCCCAGAATTTTTTTAATAACTGAAAGAAAGAGGAAGATTAAGGAAGATGCAGACAAATATGCAGGAGAAACACCCTCTGAGGGCAATTTAACAGAGCAGCAAATGTGGAAAGGGGAAGGGGAGGTGCTCCTTTTATGCCCAGTTTCCTTGGGAGGAAATCGGGTAGGTGGTCAGGGGTTGCAGGCAGTCATTCCCCTTACTGACCCTCAGGGGCCTCAAGGCCAAGAGCAACTTGGTTGCTGTACATGGGTTAGGGGAAGAGGGGAGAGTTAGGGTGCATGATAGGATAGAGAGGCAATGTACAACTGGATATTTCTATGTACTTGGTCTTTCAAAATTCAAACTTTGCTAACTCATGAATACTTGCATACTGACATAATTTACAGATGCCGTTTAAGGTTGGATAGTTTTGTAATTAATGAGGCATTGTGGATCTCATTGAGAGGCCAATACTGACTCTATGAGTGAAAAACCACCAATTGTTTTTTCTGTGTTCTCACGGCACAACACCCAACACAGAAGATTTCTGTGACCCAACGTGTAGGTGGGTTTCCCCATACACCAAGCATGAAATTGATTCCGCAGCAGACACCAGCTGGCTGTCCTCGACTTCCGTTCCGTTCTGACACCGTCTACCTGCAGATAGTGTCAGATCCCACAGGGTGAGGCTCAGTCCCCCAGGCTCTCCCCACCACCTTCAGATGCCAACTGCAAGTGCCAGGCTGTGCCTCTGACCAACTGGCTATAAATCCGGGATTCCAGGGTCTCCTCTTTGGGTTCAATTAATTTGCCAGAGCAGCTCACAGAACTCAGGGAAATACTCACCTACATTTCTTGGTTTATTACAAAGGATATTACAAAGGTTACAGGTGAAGAGGTGCCTAGAGTGAGGTATGGGCAAGGAGTCAATGCCCTCCCAGGACATGCCCCACCCCCCCGTAGCCTCTATATCTTCAGTTACCTAAAGGTCTCCAAACCCAGTCCTTTTGGGTTAGTTTTTTATGGAGGCTTCATTATGTAGGCCTGATTGATTAAATCATTAGCCACTGGTGATCAACTTAACCTTCAGGCCCTCTCCTCTCCAGGGAAGGTGGGGGATAGGGCTGAAAGTCCCAACCCTCTGATCATGCCTTGGTCTTTCCAGTGACCAGCCCCATCCTGAAGCTACCTAGGGACTGCCAGCCACCAGCTGACTCATTAGCATAAAAAGATATCACTTTGGAGACTTTAAGGATTTTAGGAGTTGTATGCCAAAAAACGAGTTTGAACATATACTTCACAATATCACACTGACCTTGGAGAAATGAAGCTGAAAACAGCATAGGCTGAGGCCATCCACGGTGGGGAACGCCCAGGCTGAGGATGAGACGAGGGAGTGAGGACAGAGGCTGAGCGGCTCTGGAGCTGAGTCAACAAATGAGCTGCTAAAAATGACCAGAGATTAATGCAAGAATCAGAATCTGTGACACAATCTCAGATCTGGCTGAAAGGCCTTGATGGGGCAGCAGGACGAAGAGACTAGGATGTATATGTCAGAGGTGGGTTACAAGGGTTAGAAACCTAGGTTGTTGGTACTCTGAGCCCAGCCTGAGACAGAGATTTCCATTGTAGCTACCTGCAGTTGTAAATTTAGCTTACTGATCCAGACTAGTCCTCAGTGACATTGTAAGTAAGGGTGGTTACATCTCCTTTTTGTTCTGTGAAAGGAAAATAAAAATCTCAGGGCCCCAAACTCGTTAAGTCAAAGGGAAAAGCTTGGGAACTGAGTCGTGCAAAGACTGCCTTCCTTCTGTTCCTAAGTAGATAGCTACAAAGATAGAAGGCCATAAATCTCCTAGGGGACCTTCCACGTGATTTGCCCACGAAGAAATTCCACGTAGGTCCCTAGATCTTTAGCCTAAAACAGTTCTGTTGAATTTCACCCTGACAACGTGAATTCACAGCTCATCTTCATAGGTAAAGGACAAAGACAGGACTAGATCCTCCCTCCACTCACTAGAGACAAATGCATGTTTGGCTGCTTCCTGTCCCCTGTGATTACTTTATCTAATGTAAAATTGCAGATTCACTGAGACAAATGCATAATTGACTGGCCTTCTACCTCCTCCTTTCAGACGTAAAATGTGCATTCAGTGAAAGCCGATCAAAGTCTCAAAAGAATGCAACTGCTCTCCTTTTATCTACCTGCTCATTTTTTCTTTCCTCTTTCCCCCACTGCCACTCTTTCTCCTTTCAATATTGACGTCTCCAGACCCTTTTTGGAAAAAGCACAGATCACAGAGGTTCCCGTAGTTTTGTGTTCTTTGTCCCCCCCGCCAAGTGTGTCTTCAACCTTGGCAAAATAAACCCCTAAAATGACTGAGACTCACCTTGGTCATTTTCTTTGATTTAGAGTTCTTTTGTACCTCTCACTTTCCTCCCACCATACTGGGCAAACAGGCTCCACCTCCTTAAATTCTGTACTCTAAGGACACACTTTTTTTTTTTTTTTTTAAAGACAGAGTTTCACTCTTGTTGCCCAGGCTAGAGGGCGATGGCTTGATCTCGACTCACTGCAACCTCCACCTCCTGGGTTCAAGCGATTCTCCTGCCTCAGCCTCCTGAGTAGCTGGGATTACAGGCATGCACCACCATACCTGGCTAATTTTGTATTTTTAGTAGAGACGGGGTTTCACCATATTGGCCAGGCTGGTCTTGAACTCCTGACCTCAGATGATCCACCCACCTTGGCCTCCCAAAGTGGTGGGATTACAGGCATGAGCCACTGCGCTCGGCCTATAATTTTTTTTTTTAAGAGACAGTGCCCTGCTCTGTTATCCAGGAAGGAGCGTGGTGGCATGATCATGGATTACTGCAAATTTGAACTCCTGGGCTCAAGTGATCCTCCTGCCTCAGCCTCCCAAGTACCTGGGATTATAGATGCAAGCCACCACAATGGGCCAATACTTTCATTTTTAGTTTTTGTGGAGAGGAGATCTCACTGAAAGGTTCTCCCCAAGGCCTGAAAACTTAAAGGAATGAATAACTCCTCCCTTCCCAGGCCCAGTCCCAAGGTGCCAGGCCCGTTGTGCCAGAGTGTGTGTCAGCAAGATAGTAGAAGCAGGACGAGAGCTGGCTGGAAGACACGTATCCCCGGTAGACCGAGAGAGGCTATCCGGGTACCACGGAGCAGTTACATCAGACTGACGCAATTCTTGTTTACAAGAGACTATAAAACCCCTGCCCTGTCCTCATTTGGTGCTGAGGACATTTTAGGCCTCAGCCTGCCTGCCCCCAGGCACTCATTAAAACAGTGTGTGGCTCCAAACCGCCTCGTGTTCTCTGTTGGCGCACTCTCGGGGTTCGAACCAATACAAGAACATTTTACTCACTATGTTGCCAGGCCAGTCTCAAACTCTTGAGCTCAAGTGATCCTCCTGCCTCAGTCTCCCAAAGTGCTGGGATTACAGGTGTGAGCCGCTGCACCTGGCCCCAAGGAAATACTTGAATACCAATCAATGAAGCCCTTTTTCCGACGAAAAGCTCTTTCAAGAATGTTTACATGGAGCCACAGACTTTTCCTGGTTGTAAAGAACCTAAAGATTATAGATTTAAAAATTAAAAGATATTCCGGCTGGGTGCAGTGAGTTACACCTGTAATCCCAGCACTTTGGAAGGGCGAGGCGGGTGGATCATGCGGTCAGGAGATCGAGACCATCCTGGCTAACACATTGAAACCCTGTCTCCACTAAAAATACAAAAAATTAGCCTGGCATGGTGGCGGGCACCTGTAGTCCCAGCTACTTGGGAGGCTGAGTCAGGAGAATGGCGGGAACCCGGGAGGCGGAGCTTGCAGTGAGCCGAGTTCACGCCACTTCTCTCCCGCCTGACACAGCGAGACTCAGTCTCGGAAAAAAAAAAAAAAAAAAATTAAAAGATATTCCAAAATTATCATGGTTTATCTTTGCAGAATCCCTGACAGGAAGTTATATAGCCTATCCTTGAACACCTCCCTTGACAAGGTGCTCCTACAGAGCTAGTTATTGCACACACATGTGACGAGTAATTTACATGTGCATTTCATTTAATCCTCATAATACCCTTCTGAAGTGGCCACCATGATCACCGTTTTTTGGACAAAGAAGTTATGGCTCAGAGAGATTAAAATCCTTGCCCAAGGCCATATAACTAGGAAGTAAAAAACATAACTTACTTTAGGAACACAGGTTCATCTTGTTCCAGAGGCTGTGCTGTTTCCACTCTGGGGCAGGCAGGACTCTAAGGTGGCCCAAGATTCACCGGGCTCATGGTATATACTGTTGGTAAAATGAGTCAAACTCTGTAAAATATTCGAAGAGGTTTATTCTGAGCCAAACATGAGTGACTAATGGCCCATGATACTGTCCTCAGGAGGCCTTGAGAACATGTACCCAAGGTGGTCAGGGTCCAGTTTGCTTTTATACATTTTAGGGACACACAAGGCATCAATCAATACATATAACATATACACTGGTTTGGTCTAGAAGGGCAGGACAACTGGAGGGAGGGGGGCTTCCAAGTCATAGATAGATTCAAAGGTTTTCTGACAATTGGTTGAAAGAGTTATCAATAGAAAGGAATGCCTGGGTTATGATAAGGGGTTGTGGAGACCAAGGTTTTATCATGCAGATGAAGCCTTCAGGTAGCTGGCTTCAGAGAGGATAGATTGTAAATATTTCTCATCAGACTTGAGAGTCTGTTCTATCAGCAATTCCAAAAGGGAGGAGGGAATTGCCTGAATTAGTTTTTCAGGTTAACTTTGAATGACCTCGGCTGAGAGGAGGGTTCCATTCAGATGGCTGGGGGGCCTTAGAATTTTATTTTTGTTTTACAACACTCACCTTTTTCCGGTTGTTCAATCAAGCATAAATCTAGGTACTGCTGTGACAGGATTTTCCAGATGCAGTTAAGTTTCCAAGACCTTCAGATAGAGAGATGATCTCATTGGCCTCCCCTAATTACATGAGCCCTTCTGAAGAAGAGGATTTCTCCACACTTTGACAGAAAGGATATTCGAGTTTGGAAGCAGTAGAGACCCTTTCCTGATGACCTTGACGGATCAGCTAGCCTGCTACGGAGAGGGCCGTGTGGCAGGGAACAGAAGGCAGCCCTTAGGAGCGGGAAGCAGCCTCTGGTCAAAGGCCAGCAAGAAAACAGGAACCTCAGCCTATGACCCTGACGACCTGGACCCTGCTGAGCATGTGAACAAGCATGGGAGAGGCCCCTGAGCTCCCGATGAGTGCAGCCCTCCCAGCCCTGCTGCACTCCCGACCAGACCAACGGAAACTGTGAGGTGGTGTGTTAAGCTGCTGACTTTGTGGTAACCTGTTACAATAGCAAACTAGTACACGATTTCTTCTTTGATGAGTGATGTAGGTCAGGTGCCCCAAAGCACACCCTGAGGCTAGGATCTGAGTGGAAGTTGATGAGGGCAGTGTCTGTCCTGGGAAGCACTGGAAGTGCTGTAGGGAACAGAGCCAAGAAGGAGAAGGAAGCCAAGGGGCTGCCTCAGAACAGGTTACTGCTGCAGGTGGCAAGGGTTCAACCCAGGGGCATCTGTCAGAGACAAGGCAGAACTGCACTCTGCGCTGCCCCACCTGAGGGGACGGGAACTCGCTAGTTAGCCTCCAGTCTGTCAGTAAATGGGGCCTCCTTGCTGCACAAATGAGCTCTGGGGCAGGTCACAGTTTTTTTCAGTAAGAAGCCATCGGCAGGTCTGAGAAAAACCATGGCCAAAGGCACAGAGTGGGTCCAACAGTGTCTGCTACAAAGAAGGTCGATGGGAAAGTCCTTGTATCTACTGACAGTGGCCTTCAGCGACTGGTCCTGCTGTGTCCCCTTAGCTGATACGTCTGTCTTCTGCAGCTGCCGTTCAGATTCCTGTCATTTCCATACTGCAGCAGTGCTCTCCTCACTAGCTAAGCATTTCCAGTCCCTCTCTGGACCCACCATGAAGCAGGATTTTAAATACTTTGTAATCTAGAGAGGCACTGGATTCAGAACTGAATGCAAAGGCCAAAGATGTTCTCACTCATTTAGTTCTTGTTTGAAGGCTGGGAAGATGCAGGTCTGATTATGTCACCACAGGAGAGCCTCGTCACACTGGTGACTCACAGGAAGCTGTCCTGGTTCTTTGTGCAGCTGCTGCAAAACATTTCACTTTCCCCGCCCCTCTCCTCTTAGTGTATGGATGCTAGGCAAGGGCATGTCATCTGCTGGGTGAGCTCGGGCACCGTGAGCGCGCGGTACTGCTGGCTGCCCCGGCTGGTGAGGGGCGCGAAGCCGGGCATGAAGAAGTGCAGAAGCGGGAAGGGCACCATGTTCACCGCCAGCTTGCGCAGGTCTGCGTTCAGCTGGCCCAGGAAGCGCAGGCAGGTGGTGACCCCGCTCATGGTGGCCGACACCAGGTGGTTGAGGTCCCCGTAGGTGGGGGTGGTCAGCTTCAGGGTGCGGAAGCAGATGTCGTACAGGGCTTCGTTATCAATGGAGTAGGTTTCATCTGTGTTTTCCACCAGCTGATGGACAGAGAGGGTGGCGTTGTAGGGCTCCACCACCGTGTCTGACACCTTGGGTGAGGGCATGACGCTGAAGGTGTTCATGATGCGGTCTGGGTACTCTTCCCGGATCTTGCTGATGAGCAGGGTGCCCATCCCGGACCCCGTGCCGCCCCCCAGAGAGTGGGTCGGCTGGAAGCCCTGGAGACAGTCACAGCTCTCTGACTCCTTCCTCACCACGTCCAGGACTGAGTCGACTAGCTCAGCTCCCTCTGGCCCAGTTATTCCCAGCTCCGCTCTGGCCTGCCTAAAACATGTCATTTTGACTACAGAGGAGAAGGTAGGACTGGTCTTAGACTGGCAGATTCTTCTCTTTTGAATACTCTTCTTTTACCTAAAGAAATATTTTTCTTTTTCTTTTTTGTTTTTTTTTGAGATGGAGTCACGCTCTGTCCTCCAGGCTGGAGTGCAGCATTGCAATCTTGGCTTACTGCAACCTCTGCCTCCCAGGTTCAGGCAATTCTCCTGCCTCAGCCTCCCTAGTAGCTGGGATTACAGGCACCTGTGACCATGCCCAGCTAATTTTTATATTGTTAGTAGAGACAAGGTTTCACCATGTTGGGCTGTCTGGTCCCAAACTCCTGACCTCAGGTGATTTACCCACCTTGGCCTCCCAAAGTGCTGGGATTACAGGCGTGAGCCACCTCACCTGGCCGGAAATGTTTTTGTATGTCAGTAACTCTCAAAAACACTCGGGATCATAATAAAGTTAGAAGTTTAGCAAATCTGAGGCCATTGATTGAGGAAGAGGATAGGGTTAGAAAACTTAATTGGTTCTGAAATACATACATTTTTAGCAGGCATTCTCTTTATACTCAAGTACAATTAAACAGGCAAGGTGAAGGCAGTGTGACCAGGAGAGAAGGTGGCCTCAGCATCTGTCTAGCTCCGGTCATAACCTGTGCTTTTGGCCCCTGACTCTTTGAAGTCCTTTGAAGTTGCCTATAGCCTATGAAGCCTGGCTTGAAGCTTTTCCTTGCCCTTTCTTCCTTCCAGTCTGAGGCTGCTCTGCAACGGAAGGGCTGCGGCAGCCCTCTGCAGGCTGGCGTTGATCTGTGAGCCATGACCGCCCATGGATTGTGTGGAGCTAGGCCAGGATTCAGGGCTGTTGTGGGCACAGTGTCACCTCGGCACTGAACACTAAGAACTGTGCTTTGCAGGGCTGTTAGGAAGAAGGTGTCATTTGGCCAGTTCCCAGTGATCATGACTACATACCAAACACGAAGTTGTCTGGCCTGAAGATCTGGCTGAATAGTCCAGACCTGATGGAGTCCCTAATTCCAGGCTCCAGATCCACTAGGATGGCCCGAGGTATGTATTTGTTACCTGTGGGGAATGAGAACTGACTCAGACCTGTACTTAGGGATGGACTCACAGCAGCATTCAATTCCAGCATCTGAGACAAAAGGAAAACAGGAGATTTTCTGCTTTTAAGAAAAAGGAGGTCCTGAGCTTGCTTAACTGTGGCAAACAGGCAGGACTCTTAGGAAACCATAAAGCGTGTTTTTCCAGCAGTTGGCATTTGAAATGCATATGCAAGAAGCATGCCTTTGTCACGTGCATGTTCCTAGGACATTTCATCTCCCACATCACGGAAAACAAGGATTCCTGGGCACACACATCCTGCTACTCACCAGCAGCCTCATTGTAGTACACGTTGATTCTCTCCAGCTGCAAGTCACTGTCTCCATGGTAACTGCCTGTGGGGTCGATCCCATGCTCATCACTGATGACCTCCCAAAACTGAAATGAAACAAGAACCACACCATGGCTCTGCATCCTGAATGTCACTAAGGATGGCCTTGTCCTCCTCCCATGTCCTTGGAACAGGGGCTTTTGTGGTCAGAGAGTAAGTGCTAGACAGAGAGCAAAGAGCTGCACCCCCTATTTCCTGCAGCAGCCGCTGCTGAGGGGCTTGAAAATCTGCAGAGCATTGGCCATATTATGGCGATAGACTGAAAAGCTGGGAGGGGCCCTGGAGGAGGAGGGGGCACAGCAGATGCCCTTCTAGGGAGAGGGTAGGGAGGTGGGGGCAGGGGTACAGGGAGGCTCTGTCACCCCAGGCAGGGCTAAATGCCACTGCATCCGGGATGATTGATGGGTCATGGCAGGACTAAGGAGAGGGGGGACCCCCCTGTGGCTGCCTCCAGGGATCAAGCTCTCTTGATACAGACCCCAGGCACCCCTGCAACAATGCAGGTTTATGCCACCAATCTACATGCTGGCACTGACCACCAGAGGGACTGAGTGGAGAAGGGCAGCAGGAGCCTGGGAGGGCGCCTGGGTGGCAGTGGAAGGAGCTGGCCATGGTGAGGGCGCTGGCTCCATTGTGAATTTCAGTAGGGAGGGGGTGGGGGGGTTGTGTGGGCGACATGGCGGTTCTCAAAGAGACCATGTCCACCCGTGCACCAGTCTGGCTGCTGCCTCCCCTGCTGGGCTTGGTAATTATAGCCCCCACCCAGTGCTGTCACCTGCTGCCTTGGGGATGGGCAGCAAGAGCATCATGGTATATGTCATCATGTCTAGACAGTGCCTGAGCAAGGGAGTTTATCTGACACCCTCGCCTGTGGGCGTCAGATGACCCTGTGGTCGTCAGATGACCCTGTGGTCAAATAAATACAAATCCACGCTGGGAGCGATGGCCTCCGACTGGACTTGCGACTCTTCAGGAGGGCGAGGTGGGAGAGTTGCTTGAGCCCAGGAGTCCAAATCTAACCTGGGCAACACAGAGAGACCCTGTCTCTTAAAAAAAAGGAAATCCAGACTTAGATAAAAAGAAACTAGGCCGGGCAAGGTGGCTCAGGCCTGTAATCCCAGCATTTTGGGAGGCCGAGGCGGGCAGATCACCTGAGGTCGGGAGTTTGAGACCAGCCTGAACAACATGGAGAAACCCCATCTCTACTAAAAATACAAAATCAGCCAAGTGTGGTGGCGCATGCTTGTAATCCCAGCTACTCGGGTGGCTGAGGCAGGAGATTCACTTGAACCCAGGAGGTGGAGGTTGCGGTGAGCGGAGATTGCGCCATTGCACTCCAGCCTGGGCAACAAGAGCAAAACTCTGTCTCAGAAAAAACAAAAAGAAAAAAGAAACTAATCAAAAGGCTTATTGAAATACAGAGAATGTTCTGGTTTTATTAACCTGTGTGCATCCAAAATTAACTAGATAGAGCTTTTCTTTAGTAGGGTGGGATAAGCAGGACTTGCAGAAGCTTTGTTATGGAGAAGGGTAAATGGATAGTAGACAGGTGGCAAAATCAGATCTCTTCAACAGGAAATATTTTTCTCTATATTCAGCTGATTTTGCAGTTGAGCTGTTCAGGAAGACAGTGTGCCTCTGAGTGCTTGCATGAAAGGCAACATTTGGGATTTATGGGTAAAAACCCAATTAAAGTTTGGTCAAGCCAAAGTCGTTGGTAAAAAATTGGCAACTGTGAGCCTGTGGTTATTCTTTCATTGTTTCAGACAGACAAAATCTGTCCTTCAATGCTGTTAGGGATGGAATAACCTTCATTGTAAGGTTGAGGCTGGTTCAGTCAGGTCTCAGGGGTGGGCTGGCCTTCACGTTCTCAATGGCCCGGAAGATCTAGCTGTGACATCTGCTGACTGTGTTCTAGAATGACAGGTGTTAGAGAGTCTTAGAGATCAGCATTTAAGAGAGGTATACCTAGCATATGTTTAAAATAATAATTATTAATCCTTTTTTCCATTTAGAAAAGA
>NW_012102809.1:3362096-3364315 GCF_000951045.1 Mandrillus leucophaeus
CCAGAGAAATGCAAAAGTAATAATAAAACCAAGGTCTTTCTTGGCAAAGTTATCTTAGGGTAAATGCTGCAGCCGGAAGTGCTGCCGGCGAGTGTTCTCAGGGTAAATGGGAAAAGGGTTAAAGGTTAAATTAGAGAGTAACCAAGATTTGAGGTTTGAAGGAAGCTAGCCTAAAAGGCCTTGAGACGTTGGGCCTGGAGTGTCCTTAAACGGAAGTATAGGGACAATAGTGGCCATTCAATGCATTTCCTGGTGTGCAGTCTGAATATTTTTGGTGATGGCATAGACATCAGAGAGGTGTGTGGAAACATATGCACATCGGTCACTTCTGATTGCACAATCCCAAGTGCCCTGTGGGAAGCTAGGATCATGTCCCATGCCAGTCAATTGTTGTGGGCCGCTCACTGGATTTCTTTAATCCTCTGGTGATGATGTTAGTGTCTTTGGTAAGATTGTCCACAGTTCTGGTTGTTTCCTGAAACAGAGCATGGAGAATGTGGGAGCCTGGGTGAACTTACTGAGTGGCCCACTACCAGCAGCTCCAGACACAAAGCTTGTCCATCCATGACCTACAGCAGCATGAAGCCTTTCCAGTGTCCTTCCAATCTTACAGCCTCTTGTTCTATGGCTTCTTGGGATCCTGATAAGGAAGGAGGGCCACAGTCTCTTTCTGGGGCTGGGATTCTGTGCCTTGGCTTGTAGATGTAAAGTTTTTGTAGCTCTTTGGATTGTCTAGTGCCTGAAAAACTTAAATCAGTGATAATCCAGCAGTAGTTAAGACAAGAAGAGAAGGCGGGCTAATTAAAGATTTGAAAAGCACCAAGAGGATTAGCTAAATAACAGGATCTATTCCAACCAGCAGGCATGCTTTTTCCTTTCCTGTCCAGCCCCCTTCCCGTAGGAGACAATTTGTAGATCAAAGAGGTCATGTTCACTCAAAGCTTGCACTCCTGTTCAAGAGCACGTTCCAAATATTATGGCGCTTGGATATCCTTCTCAGATTGCCCTGAACCCACTTGCAATGCCTAATGGACCTTTCTCCCTGGGTCAGTCCTCCTGAGGGTAGGCCATGCCTGTAGTGTGCACCCCTAGAATCAAGAGGCGCTCCAGGGGTAGCTGCCTGTGAAAATGATGGAGTTTGGACGTGTAGTCTAGGATATCCACAAACATGCACCCAAACCACAGTAAAAACTGTGAACAACAAAGCTTATGTGAGCTTCACTGGTCAGTAACATTCCGTGTGTATTGTCATATGTTGATATTGGGAAAGTAATGTGCCCTGACTCCACAAAAAAAAAAAAAAAACCAAAAAACATTTGACTCCCCCGGACTCCACTGCAGGCACTTTTCCCTTGGCTGGTCTTGATTTGTATCCTTTCCATGTAAAAAAAAAATCATTACTGTAAGTATAATAGATTTCAGTTAAGTTCTGTGACTCCTTCTAGTGAATTATCAAACCTAAGGGTGATCTTGGAGATCATTGTATTTGCAATTGGTTTCAGAAGCAGCAGTGGTCTTAATGACTGTTCCCTCTGACATTACAGGTCGCCAAAATACTTCACAGTAGGTGTCAGAGGTGGGATTCACGAGCCCCACCCTGACTTGCTGAAACATGTGGTTTGAGAGGAAGAAGGAGGAAAGGGCTGGGGGTGATTAAAGGGTTGGTGGTGATGAACCTTTGATTACTGGATGGCCACAGGGTTGCTGATGGTATGGAATTAATGCTGTGCTGCAATTAGTTGCTGGAGGCAGAAGATACCAAAGGAATTTAGAAATAATGGCTCCGTTTCTGAGGAGATGGTACTGGATAAATAAGGAAATGAAAAGTAACAAGGAACAAACTAGTACCAGTCTCTTGGTTATTGTTATCTGTAATAACTAAAATAAAAGTGAGAGTATTGGGATGGATCCTGAGGCTGACCTACGCTTGGATTCAGGTGGGTCCAAGCTATAGCCACTAATGTCAGTGTTACCACCAGAGGGAACAGTTAAGCAGAACAAACCAATAACTAAGATGTGAAGGAGAATGGGGGAAGGACAGAGGAGAAAGTCAAGGGACTCATCCCAGCAGGGCAGAAATCCTTCAGTGGTTATTAATGGGATGAATACAGCAGACACGGATGGAGTGAGGACAGAAGTCTTAGTGCAGCACTAGGGACTGATGGGAGCCCCCGCTTATCCCCCAGCAGTGAATCAGAAACTGTAGGGACTGATGGGAG
>NW_012102809.1:3364435-3367634 GCF_000951045.1 Mandrillus leucophaeus
CTGTAGGGACTGATGGGAGCCCCCGCTTATCCCCCAGCAGTGAATCAGAAACTGTAGGGACTGATGGGAGCCCCCGCTTATCCCCCAGCAGTGAAGGGCTTTTATTTCTTTCTTTATTTTTGTTGAGACAGAGTCTTGCTGTGTCGCCCAGGCTGGAGTGCAGTGGCATGATCTTGGCTCACTGCAACCTCCGCCTCCCAGATTCAAGCGATTCTCCTGCCCCAGCCTCCCAAGTAGCTGGAATTACAGGCACATGCCACCAGGCTCGGCTAAGTTTTGTATTTTTAGTAGAGACGGGGTTTCACCATGTTGACCAGGCTGGTCTTGAACTCCTGACCTCAGGTGATCTGCCTGTCTCAGCCTCCCAAAGTGCAGGGATTACAGGTGTGAGCCACCATGCCCGGCCATGAAGGGCTTTCAATAAATCCGCTTTATTCACTTTAAACAAACTCTGCTTCATAGTTTGGAGGAATTTTAAAAGCCAGGAAGCAAGGATGACAATGAGAAACCTGATTCTGAATCCCTGAGACAGTGGTCCCGCAATCTAATCAGGATGAAGACTGACAAGAGGGCCTGAGTCCCTTGGCCCCATCTTCAGCTGGGGAACTGAGGGTGTACGCATGCATGTGGGTAAATGGTCAGCAGGTGGAGAAGAGACATTTCTGGGACTCCTTGACACAGGAGGCCCATGCACTGTAATTCCAAAACCCGTTGGAGTTCTAAGGGGCTATAGTTAGATTGAGAGGATATGGGAATGAAATATTGAAGAAATTAAGTGAAAGTTTGAATGAAATTTGCAATGTCTGAACGGACTTTATGTGAAGTGGTGGTATCTCCTTTACCTGAGTTCATTAAGCAGATGGATATTGAGTCTGACTGGGGAATGCTTCCCTCACCTAGTATTATAAAACATTAAGCGTATAAATCTGCCCTTCAGCCAATATTGCTTGAACGATGCCAAAAACAGGAATGAAGAAAATTACCTGAGCCCATGCAGGTTGTTAATGTTACTAGAGTGATGATGGAGACAGATTATCTGTGCAATGTGCCTGTGTGGAGGGCAGGCTGGAGCTTACGGCGGTAGTCTCTGAGAGCCATCCAGTGATGACCACTGGGAGTTTTGGACTAGGAAAATACAGGAATGAAGAAAATTACCTGAGCCCATGCAGGTTGTTAATTTTACTAGAGTGATGATGGAGACAGATTATCTGTGCAATGTGCCTGTGTGGAGGGCAGGCTGGAACTTACGGCGGTAGTTTCTGACAGCCATCCAGTGATGACCACTGGGATTTCTGGACTAGGAAAATTCCATTCAAAAGGCAATTAGTTACTAGCCTTCTACTGGACATTAATTGAAACTGCCTTATGACTGAAGGACATAAACTGATCTTAAAACCTGAAATATTCGAATGTCTTGGACAGTGTCAGAGAAACACTCTAATGGAGAAAACAGTGCTCAGAAAAGCTCCATAATAAAATGGAACTGGTTTATAGAGGATCATGGTACCAGGGGAATGCGAGGAGGAGACACTTGCGAGCAGGGAGCCTCTTCTCCGCTAGCATTGGCTTTGGAACCACCCGAGGAGCTGCTGGGCCCTACAACCAGTTGAGTGTTACCTAAAAACAACTTTTCTTGATCAGCAAAGAGCTACTTGGTTTATGGATGGCAGTTCCAACGTGAGCAGACAGCATCCTGTTTGGAAGGCGCCATTCTGATTGAACAAGGTACAAACAAATCAGGTCAGCGGGCTGAGATGCATGCTGTTTGCCTCTATGTTGGAGTTTTTGCCGACTCATGGGCAGTAGCCAGTGGCCTGACCATAGACTAAGCCAGATGGCAATGGAAAGCTGACCTCTTAAAGGGACGCCCATATGGGGCACAGCCCTGTGGAAATCACTATGAGAATTTGAGGGCTACATTGAAATAGGACATGTCAGCGCCCATCAGAATGCCCTTCCAGGATGAGAAAGTGGTTGGAATTGGCAAGTGGGCATCCTGTGCACTTGCTTGGGCGGCCACCTGGGTTCATGGAATGAGTGGATGGGGGTAGTGGGGATGCTGTGGTGTAGACATGGCTGAATCCAGACACGTTCCTCTTGTGCTCTCTGAGGCACACAATAGCAGCTGCTTAGTCAGCCAGCAAGAGAAGTAGAGACTGCAGATGGCAATGGGGCAGATTCTCCAGGGTAAGGCCCTGCCCAGAGCTGCCAGGTTGGTCTGATGCTGATGGCCCCTGGGGTCTACAAACGTGTCCTGACAGGAATAGGCACCTGCTCTGGACTGGGTGTTGACCAGTGGTAGATGCAGATGTTCAAAATACTATGCAAGGACTGGAATTGAAAATATTGCCCCAATTTAGACCACTGAATCACACTGAAACTGCATTTGCAAAATTAGGACAGTAAGAGAAATCTGACATAGCTGACTCTGTCTGGCTTCTAACCTCTAAGCTGTCCTTGTTCGTTCCTGGGCATAGGCTGAGCTAACCTAGAGAGGAATTTAGTTCATAGGTTAACCTTAAGGCAAGCTTGGTAATAGCCCTTTCCAAAACTACACCCTCCTTGTCCTAGGATCAAATTACTTTTTTAACACTAATGAAAGGCCACAGATTAAGATTGGGAAGGGGTCCGAACTCTGCTAAGATACAGGCATAGTGAAACAATAACTAGAAATTGTTCTACAGGGCGTAAGAGTCATAACCTCTCCAGTTGCTCCTGTGGTTAACATCACTATTGTCAAACCCAAGACTGGTGTTCAAAACTCTGCATCCTGATGAACCAGGTGGCACCATCCAGAATGGGAAACTGGCTCAACTAGTTTTATGATCCCACACAGGAACTCAAGAACAGCAGGAAGGCAGCTTCAGCCCCCTGTGATTTTATCCTCAACTCAACCAATCAGCATTCCCCGTTCCCTAGCCCCCTCCCTGCCAAATTATCCTTTGAAAACCCTAGTCTCTGAATTTCTAAGGAGAGTGATTTGAGTAGTCAACTCTTTCCTTTTGGCCAACCCTGTGATTGTTACACTCTACTCTTTCTTTCTTTCTTTCTTTCTTTCTTTCTTTCTTTCTTTCTTTCTTTCTTTCTTTCTTTCTTTCTTTCTTTCTTTCTCTCTTTCCTTCCTTCCTTCCTTCCTTCCTTCTTTCTTTCTTTCTTTCTTTCTTTCTTTCTTTCTTTCTTTCTTTCTTTCTTTCTTTCT
>NW_012102809.1:3367844-3372114 GCF_000951045.1 Mandrillus leucophaeus
TTTCTTTCTTTCTTTCTTTCTTTTTCTTTCTTCTTTCGATGGAGTCTTGCTCTTGTTGAGCCAGCTGGAGTGCAGTGGCACGATCTTGGCTCACTGCAACCTCTGCTTCCCGGGTTCAAGCGATTCTCCTGCCTCAGCCTCCTGAGTAACTGGGATTACAGGCATCTGCCACCACGCCCGGCTAACTTTTTTCTATTTTTAGTAGAGGCGAAGTTTCACCATGTTGGCCAGGCTGGTCTCGAACTCCTGACCTCAGGTGACCCACCTGCCTCGGCTTCCCTAAGTGCTGGGATTACAGGCGTGAGCCACTGCACCCGGCCGTTAAACTTTTTCTATTGCAAAAAATCTGCTATTCTCAGTGCATTGGCTTTTCTGGTCAGAAGGCAGGATGAACCGATCAGGCAATTACGTTTCTTTGGAATACACTTTCACCCTCAGAATAAAAGTTTGATAGAGAAGTGGAACAGGCAGATGAAACAAACAGGGTGATAAAGGCAGGAAGGGCTGTGGCTTACACGCCTTCATGTGCACACTCCACAAGAGGGACCCAAGGGAATGCACGCTGGACGCAGTCCTCAACTTTCCTGTGGGATCTGGGGAGGCAGGGATGGGGGGATGCTACTGTGACCACACAGTTCTTCCCTATGTCACTTCACCTTCCGTTTTTCCTACCTGATACAGCAGCTCCAGGATCATGGCAGCAGTGGTAGGTGCCAGAAGGAGGGATGGTCCCTAAGCAAGAAGCTAGAACCAGGCCTTTAAAGCTTGTGTCAGAAATCCTGGGGGCCTGATGGTGTGGGCTGGGCCTTCACCCTGTCTGGCAGAATTGGGGTTAGCGGTGAATGCAGCTGTGTCACCTGGTTGTTGGGAGAGCTCACTAGCTCTGTGCCTGTGTGCCCCTATCCTATATGAGTGGGAGCGGACTGAGGAGGAAGTCCCTGCTTCACCATGCTTGCTTCTGGCGGTCTATCCCGGCATAGTGGCCCAACCTAACGTCCTTTCCAAAGACGGAAACGCTGGTAAAAATACAGTGATAAATAGAGAGAAGGGGAAAGGCAGCTAAGAGCAGAGGGATGAATAAATGGTTTACGCCGTGAGGGAGATCCGATATTTACACTGGCGCTTCAAGAAAGACGGCGAGCGAGAGACGATATTGTCTCTTTTGTTTTGTCTGTTTGTTTTGGTTTTTTTAGACAGAGTTTCACTCTTGTTGCCCAGGCTGGAGTGCAATGGTGTGATCTCGGGTCACTGTAACCTCTGCCTCCTGGATTCAAGCAATTCTCCTGCCTCAGCCTCTCAGGTAGCTGGGATTACAGGCATGCACCACCATGCCTGGCTAAGTTTTGTATTATTAGTAGAGACGGGGTTTTACCATGTTGACCAGACTGGTCTCGAACTCCTGACCTTGGGTGATCCACCCACCTTGGCCTCCCAAAACGCTGGAATTATAGGTGTGAGTCACTGCTCCTGGCCAATACTGTCTCTTACCACAGTTATATACCTGATGCCTGAAAAGGTGGAGCTATGGATTGCTGAGACTGCCTGTGCCTTCGGAACCTGACCGTGTGAATGAAAGTCTGCAAACCTGAGGGTTAGCACTCGGTAAACATTTTGGTCATATGATATAATGATTGATGGTCATAGGACTGATGATTGATGGACATTTTGGTCATACGATATGATGAAACTGGAGTAATTGATAATGACTAAGTAGGACTCTGGTAACATGATGATGTCTTTTGGCTTTTATTTTTCAGGTTACCATACTGTGATGTGATGTAACACTGGCCTTATTACCAATAAGAGTCAACTACCTTATATAAACAAGTCTTAGAATAATGCTGATATTGACAATCAAATATATTGAGAGACTGAGTTAAAACCTCTTCAGGTTGTAATAAAATGACTGGCCTGAGGAAGCACTGAGTTTAACTGACCATTACCTAATTTCTATGCTAAATAACTCAGTAGAAATTTATCAGAAGGAACAAATAACAGCAGATCAAGGGAGGAAAATAGTAATCAAATTATTAACAGTATAAAAATATGAAAACGTATGTAATGGCTTTATAGGACAGATGAGTTGCCCACTATTGCTCTATCTGTCTAATAAACACTACACTAACTATAGATGCTGAAACAAAGACGATTGTTTTGCTGTATAAGAAAGTCTTGGCCAAATGCCAGAGGGTAGCTTATGTAGTGAAAAGTTGATTTTGCCCAAAGAGAGGTCCAGCCTTTGCCCTTGGCTCCTGGGAGGTGATCTCTAAGCCCCTGGAATGTCCTGACTAACTGGAATGTCTTTGCTTTGCGGGGTTTAGCCACCAGACAGTCTAACAGTGTGATTCATGACACACGCTTTGTGCCACATGGTATCAGTTCCAATCTCCCAGGGACTGGAGATGAAAGGTACGAGCCCTGCCTCCAAGAGGGGCTGGGTAGTAAAGGCCAGTCATGTGGGCAGTGTGTGGTCAAGTCTGGATAAAACTCTGGACCCCAAAGGCTCAGGTGGGCTTTCCTGGTTGGTGATGCTCTGGGCACGTTGTCACACATCAATGCCAGTGAGGGCAGAGTTAACAGTGTGCAGGATTCCACCGGGAAAGGACAACCCGAACCTTTGCATTTGGGCCCCTGTTGGTCTCCACCTCATGTGTCTCCTCCGTTGGTTGATTTTAAGCTGTGTTCTATTCTCCAGAATAAACCATAGCTGTGAGTACAGCAGCATTCAGTGAGTTCTGGGAGTCCTTCTAGCAAACTGTTGAAGCTGAGGTTGGTTTGGCGAACCCTCCAAACTTGTACTTGATGTCAGAAATGAGGGCAATCTTCTATGTGGACACTGTGTGTCCTCTAAAGCTTCATAAAGTGCCCTAACTTGCTTGGAAAATTAAGGGAATGCTTACGTATTGAGTGCCGAAAACCCCAGCTTTCCACTCAGCTCTTACAGTGCTGGCAGCCAGGAACAAGGAGCAGGACACTGGTGTGTTCTACTCTGGGGAATGTGATCAGCTCAAGAAAGAGCTAATGATAATGACTAGATCAGTTAGTATTTGCTGTGTAACAAACCACTCCAAAATTTGGTGTTAAGATGAAGCCTTTGTTAATCACAGCTTTGCAGTTTGGCTGAGCAGTTTCTCTGCTCTGGGCCAGTTCATTTGGGCCTTTGTGTTCTAGGATAGCCTCACTGTCTTGTCCAGCATTTGGCTTGATGTCAGCTGGAACAACAGCCATGTGTCTTCCGTCATCTATCAGGATAATCTAGGCTTTTGTGGTGGCAGAAAGGTCCCCAGCTGCTAATGCTCCATCTGCCAAAGCAAATCATGTGGTCAAACAGAGGCTGAAGAGACAGAGAAACAGGCTCCAGTTCTTGACTGACAGAGTGGCAGAGTCACCTTTCAAAGGTGTAGGCATCAGTCAGCATTCTCCGGAAACAGAACTAACAGAGCCTGACATCATAAGGCAGACCAGTGTGGCCAACATGGTGAAACCCTGTCGCTACTAAAAATACAAACACAAGTCGGTTGTGGTAGCATGCACCTGTAGTCCCAGCTACTCGGGAGACTGAGGCAGGAGAATTGCTTGAACCTGGGAGGAGGAGGTTGCAGTGAGCCAAGACCATGCCATTGCACTGCAGCCTGGGCAACAGAGAGACTCCATCTCAAAAAAAAAAAAAAAAAAAGAAAAGATAGGAACCCAAACAAGCAAACAGTAAAAACAGAAACATAGAGGAAATTATGTAGGAGGAAGAAAACATCTTTGAAAACCTCGTGAATTTCCTCAGATAAGAGATGATAGAGAATTAATGAAATAAGACCAGGAAGATGTAAAAAAATAAAATTTGGAGAATAAGGAAACGTTCTTGAGAACTATATAAAAACACAAGTGAACACATGGAGACCTTGGAAAATAGGTCAAGTGAGCCTCCTAGAAAGTGCAGTAAGAAGAGTAGGAGATGGAAAACAGGAAAGAACTGATAAGAAAATGAGGACTGGCCAGGTGCAGTGGCTCACACCTGTAATCCCAGCACTTTGGGAGGTCAAGGCGGGTGGATCACATGAAGTCAGGAGTTCGAGACCAGCCTGACCAATATGGTGAAACCCCATCTCTACTAAAAATACAAAAAACTTAGCCAGGCATGGTGGCACACGCCTGTAATCCCCACTACTTGGGAGGCTGAGGCACGAGAATGCTTGAACATGGGAGGCGGAGGTTACAGTGAGCCGAGATCGTGGCACTGCAATCCAGCCTGGGAGACAGAGCAAGACTCCGTCAA
>NW_012102809.1:3372454-3373973 GCF_000951045.1 Mandrillus leucophaeus
GCCTCCCAAAGTGCTGGGATTACAGGCTTGAGTCACCGCGCCCGGCCCTCTCTCTCTCTTTTTTAAACAGAGTTTTGGCTCTTGTCGCCCAGGCTGGAGCTTAATGGGGCAATCTCGGCTCATTGCAACCTCTGCCTCCTGGGTTCAAGCAATTCTCCTGAGCCTCAGTCTCCTGAGTAGCTAGGATGACAGGCTCCCACCATCATGCCTGGCTAATTTTTTTTTTTTTTGTATTTTTAGTAGAGACGGGGTTTAATCGTGTTGGCCAGGTTGGTTTCCAAATCCTGACCTCAGGTGATTCGCCTGCCTTGGCCTTCCAAAGTGCTGGGATTACAGGCATGAGCCACCACAACTGGCCGAGAATAATTTTTAGAAATGAGAAACATGATCATGTATCAAGAAAAATGACCAAAGAACATGAGTTTCCAGATACAATTCTATATGATGAAGTCCATCACCTTCTTATAATCTGCACATATGATGTAGTAACTTTGAAATGAATTGTCTCAGGGTGGTTCCTGGGGAAACAGACTCAGAAGGAGATTTGCATGTGAAGCATGTCAGAGAATGACAAATGGAGGACTGGGGACGCCAGGAGTCAGGTGGTGCGTTCCCAGGAAATGTCTTGGTCTGTCCTAAGTGTCTCTGGAGCTCAAACGACCCTCAGAGATGCCCCAAACTGAGGCAAGGGAACTAAACCTTTGCACTATCCCCCACTGCCCAGCACTTGCACTAAGCCGTCCCTGAGGAGGGGCTGCGACTGTGGGTGGGCTGCTCTCTTTAGCTGAAGATGACTGTGAGAGAGGGGCTCTGAGGGCCAGCAGTGGCCCCGACTCCCAGCAGCTGGGAGAATATGAAGGGGGAGTCTGTGGTCCACGTAACATCTGCTTTGTTAAACCGGAAGCTTCTAGTTTTGACTTCTTTGAAGTCTTTAAGGCTCACTTGGTCAACAACCTCTAGTTATACTGCTGACTCTCACCACGGTCGGCTCGCAGACAGCGTGTACTTGGGGCTCCTTGTGCCATGCAGCAAAAGCCGGATCGGGGAGCTCAGCGCCGAGGCCATCAGTGGCCACAGTCACCCAGCACTGTCTGTGGGGGGAGTGTGAAGTCTCTCCAGTTCAGGGGTAGGAGGGTGACTTTAAA
The DNA here is from genome assembly GCF_000951045.1 of Mandrillus leucophaeus. Classification (NCBI taxonomy): domain Eukaryota; kingdom Metazoa; phylum Chordata; class Mammalia; order Primates; family Cercopithecidae; genus Mandrillus; species Mandrillus leucophaeus. The sequence goes on from NW_012102809.1 coordinate 3,373,600, forward strand.
AGGCCTATTGTTGCTGCACAAGTCGGTAACATGGATTTCATCAGCGATTATGCAGGCATTTTGCTATTGCTAGATCTGACTCCCACAGCCCTCTCTCATTTGAGTCTCAACTCCAGCAGAGAAAAAGGGGTCCTTGTTATGAGGTCTCTCAACCCTTACTGTGTGGCTGTGCTTGTTCAAAGAACATCCAGACTATTACATTTAACTTTTTTTTTTGAGATGGAGTCTCATTCTGTGGCCCAGGCTAGAGCCAGTGCCAAGGCTCACTGCAAGTTCTGCTGCCCGAGTTCATGCCATTCTCCTGCCTCAGCCTCCCGAGTAGCTGGGACTACAGGCGCCTGCCACCATGCCTGGCTAATTTTTTTTTTTTTTTT
>NW_012102809.1:3374023-3377599 GCF_000951045.1 Mandrillus leucophaeus
TATTTTTAGTAGACACGGGGTTTCACCTTGTTAGCCAGGATGATCTCGATCTCCTGACCTTGTGATCTGCCTGCCTTGGCCTCCCAAAGTGCTGGGATTACAGGTGTGAACCACCATGCCCAGCCTATGTTAAAAAATTTTTAAGCTTACCAAAGTGACGAATTAGAAGTATTTGTATCTTAAATGACTTTTCAATTTACAAAAGATTGGTCATCTAGCACCATATAAGGAACTTCCTTATTACGCTTTAAATATAATTCCAGTTACACAAATTCAATTAACTTCTCGTTCATTGCCAAAGCTGTTTCTATGTCATATCTCTATCCTATTTATTCAGTGGTGCCTGTGAAGTGCAGCAAGCTTGTGAGATGGGTAGAAGAGAAGGGAAAACATCGACGTTGAACGCCTTCTGGGTTCTACAACCAGCTATGGTGCTACACACACACACACACACACACACACACACACACAAAGAGGTAGATATTATCTCCTGCTTACATGTGAGGAAGCTGGTTCACAGGGGTTAATAAAATGGCCTGGCATCACACAATGCCAGCAAAAAATCAGCAATCGCATCCCCTGCTGCCTGACAGCACATTTTCTGAAGTTTCACATCCAAGCTGTTTCCTAGGTAACCACCGCGCAGCCTCCAGGACCGTCTGCATAAATAGGGAGGAAGGGGGAATCCAGCCAGCGCCTCTCATTTCCTGCATCAACAATAGTGCAGGCCTTTGTCAGGGCGTTAATGTGGCGAAAACAGAAAGCCCCAAAGCTTGTCCGTGGGATTCTAGTTCAAATGAGATATTTCCACTCACTGAAGGGCCCAATTCATTGAGGATCTTGCCTGTCAGAGCACTGAGCCTGTTTCTATTTTTATTCACTCCCCTGCCTTTTCCTTTTCTCCCAGGTTTTTTGTTCTCACAGCAAGGAGTGAGTACTCCTCCTTGTTCACATGAGCCTGTGCCCCTAGAGAAATGCCAGGATCTGAGCAACCCACCACTCCCCTGATAGGCAAAGGACTCTGCAGAGTCCTCGCCGGTCCCCGGCCCTGGGACTGGCCAGGACAAGGCCCAGGGCCAGCATGACTCTGGGTCACATGGTCTATTCATCTTGGTGTGGCTTCTTTGCTTATTGTGCTCCGTCCTGCGGTGGTCTCTGCAGACGGCCACAGAGACTTAAAGAACTTGCTCTCCTTCCCTTGTCGCAACAGACTGGTCTAGGTTGAAGGACTAAGTTAGAGAGGGAAATGAGGGTCATGGCAGCCCACTCTCTTACCGCCTTTAACAATTTGATCTCCATCCAACTGAGGCATTTCCTCTATACTTTTCTGAGAAGCTGAAAGGCACTTTGCTTTTGTGAGTAGCTCTCTTCCGAAATAAATATTAATGACATTCGAGCTCATGGGTGTTGCTGAAAGCCATTTGTCTCGGCAATATTATGTGCAAAGAACAGGTTGGAAATGTCGGTGGCCAGTCATATTATGTATGGTTGCATTAGTCCGTTCTGGGATTGCTGTAAATAACTACCTGAGACTGGGTAATTTACGAAGAAAAGAGGTTTAATTGACTCACAGTTCTGAAGGCTGTACAGGAAGCATGGCTGGGGAGGCCTCAGGAAACATAATCATGGCAGAAAGCAAAGGGGAAACAGGCCTGTCTCACGTGGTGGGAGAAGGAGGAGGAGCGCGAAGGGGGAGGTGCTACACACTTTCAGACAACCAGATCTCATGAGAACTCACTCGCTAACACAAGAACAGCAAGGGGGAAATCCACCTCCATGATCCAGTCACCTCTCACCAGGCCCCTCCTCCAACACTGAGGATTACAATTCAACAGGAGATTTGGGCGGGGACACAAATCCAAGCCATCTCAATGATTAACATCTTCACTTGCCATTTCATATATCCACGGTCAGCTGCAGCGTGGCATAGGTCGCCTTCAAGAGGCAGCAGACTAGCTGTGGTGCTGGCCCACAGGGATGGGGAAGGGCAGACACAGGTATTCACTGGGAAGGAATTGGATCCAGCGGTTTGAGCTGGTGGGTGAAGGCAGCAGGCTCCATCTCTGGACATGACGGTGCACCAAGTCACACTATTAGTTCTGGATGGGGCAGGCTATGGGTGAAGGCAGCAGGCTCCATCTCTGGACATGACAGTGCACCAAGTCACACTATTAGTTCTGGATGGGGCAGGCACGCGGCAGGAACAGGGCTCAGTGCCCAAGCAGCAGGGCGGGGCTGACATAATCCCAGGGTGCCACAGCTGGTGGCTGGATATGAGGTGGCCCTATTGAATACCAGTGATACATTTTTTGGGTGTGGTGCTGCCACTGTGGTTACATCAGAGAATACCTTTGTCCCCAGGAGGTGCGTGCAGAAACATTTAGGGTGAAGCGTCGTGATGTCTGCAATCTACTTTCAAATAATTCAGCAAAAAACAAACAAACAAACAAACAAAAAAACTTACACACAAATGTGGCAAAATGTTAAAAACTACAGAAGGCAGAGGAAGGGTATGCAGAGATTGACTGTGCTATTCTTTCAACTTGTAGGTTATAAAGCTTTTTAAAAATAAGTTTTTGAGGTTTTTCCAAACGGGTTAATGATTGGTTCTAGGCTTGAAACATGAAGCAGTTTTCCGGTTTTCTTCACAAATGGCCTAGAGTTCAAAACTAGAATAGGCGATACAGCTAGTTACTACTACTTTGTTGACTTCTCATCCTAAATGTAGTACAGTCCACACAGGATGGAATATGGTAAAACTGCTACCTTTATATTCAACGAGTTAAACAGATATTTCATAAAACAGGCTGGTGAATTCCATTTTTGTCTTATGTTTTCTTGTTCTCACATTTTCAATGCTTAATTGTTTTTCTCATTCAAAAGAATGTTTTATCTGAAAACCCATCCTGTGGCCGGAAGTGGAAGCATGTGCCGTCTAGAGATTATACCACAAAAATGGACAGCAAGTCTTCCAGATCCTGCATGGTCCTGCTTTTGTAGCCTTGAGAAAGTAATGCAACCAACCAAAACACATTTGTGGCTGCTTGCTCATAATTGGCATGAAAAAAATAGGTATTCTCTATTTTGATGCTTATGAAAATATATTGTGAATACATAACTCAAACAAATAAAGACATAAAAATTAGATGAGGATGTCTATTTCTCTTCCTAGACTGTAAGACCCTTAAGGGCAGGAACAGTATCTTATTTATATTTGCACCTCTGGTGCCTAGCCCCATAAATATTTGTTGAATAAATAAATGCATAAATAAATTAGAAAATAGAAACGTGGGCTGGGTGCGGTGGCTCATGCCTGTAATCCCAGCACTTTGGGAGACTGAGGCGGGTGGATCACTTGAGGTCAGGAGTTTGAGACCAGGCTGACCAACATGAAGAAACCCCGTCTCTAATAAAAATACAAAATTAGCTGAGCATGGTGGTGCACACCTGTAATCCCAGCTACTCAGGAGGCTGAGGTAGGAGAATCGCTTGAACCCAGGAGGAGGAGGTTGTGGTAAGCCAAGATTGCGCCACTGCACTCCAGCCTGGGCAACAAGAGTGAAACTCCATCTCAAA
>NW_012102809.1:3383619-3384932 GCF_000951045.1 Mandrillus leucophaeus
CCCGGCTAGTTTTTTGTATTTTTTAGTAGAGACGGGGTTTCACTGTGTTAGCCAGGATGGTCTCGATCTCCTGACCTCATGATCCACGCATCTCGGCCTCCCAAAGTGCTGGGATTACAGGCTTGAGCCACTGTGCCCGGCCGTCCCCATCTTGACAAAGGAAAAAATAAAAATAAACAAGAGCAGACATGAGAATCCAGCTGTGTTGTATTAAGCCAGACATTAAAGAGATTTGCAAAAATGTCAAACAATGCCACTTGTCACTAAGTTATTTCTTGTTCTAGAAAGATACAATTTTTTCACAAAAATGTATTTGTTATTATGTAATCAGTTTATTTTTAATGGATTAATAAATATATATTTAAATTTTCTCTCAGTTTCAATAATAACATAATAAATACTGATAGATATAACCCACATAAACAAAAACTTGCTGGGGTCCTCAGTAATTTCAAGAGTATAAAGGAATCCTGAGACCAAATAGTTTGAGAATCACTGGTGTAGACCTCACGCAGCTTCAGGACTGGTTACCACATCATCTCACTGATGCTGTCATAGACCCAGTTGTTTTCTATCTGTTTACTCTGCCATTCTCAGCACATGGACTCGCTCTCTTAGATAGCAACCCTCCCTCACCTCACATGGTACCAAATGGACACACAGAAATGACAGAGAGAAAAAGCTGTTGCAACAGTTCCTGGCATCGTAAGTTTCCAGAGGCAGAAAAGGCACTATTTCTTTTTGTCCTTTTTGTCCAAAAAAGTTATTTATTTATTTTTTTTTCAAGACAGAGTTTTGCTCTTGTTGTGCAGGCTGGAATGCAGTGGCATGATCTCAGTTCACTGCAACCTCAGCCTCCTGGGTTCAAGCAATTCTCCTGCCTGGGCTTTCCGAGTAGCTGGGATTACAGGCGTGCACCACGATGCCTGGCTAATTTTTGTATTTTTAATAGAGATGAGTTTCACTATGTTGGTTAGGCTGGTCTCGAACTCCTGACCTAGGTGATCCACCCCCCCTCAGTCTCCCAAAGTGTTGGATTACAGGCATGAGCCACTGTGCCTGGCCCCACTGATTTTTCACAAGCAAGGAAAACCTTTTCCAGAACCAGTGTGCTATTTATTTTTACAATAACCCTAAAAAAGGCCTCATTAAGAAGGGTGTATAGGAGTAACTGATACAGGCTGGGTGCGGCTCACACTTGTAATCCTGGTACTTTGAGAGGCTGAGGTACATGGATTGGTTGAGCTCAGGACTTGGAGACCAGCCTGGGCAACATGGTGAAACCCTGTCTCTACAAAAAATACAAAAATTAG
>NW_012102809.1:3387697-3399751 GCF_000951045.1 Mandrillus leucophaeus
TCGCTTGAACCCAGGAGGAGGAGGTTGTGGTAAGCCAAGATTGCGCCACTGCACTCCAGCCTGGGCAACAAGAGTGAAACTCCATCTCAAAAAAAAAAAAAAGAAAAGAAAAGAAAAGAAAAGAAAATAGAAACATGATGATGGTTGAATTCCACAGTAGCCAAGGATGACACAAATCCACAATATTGTTATTTTTATAAATTATAATGTTTGTAGACTAAATATAGCACACCGATGTTCAATGCTCAGGGGGAGAGCCTTACTTAATGATACAGCATTGTAAGTATGTAAAATATCTATGTAGCTGAGTGAGGATTAGGTGTTGACATAGAAAATGAAACTAACAGTTGTGTTAGAGTGGTGGGGTTTGGTGTAGCTTTCTTTACCATGTGCCCCATTTTGGTTTTCAATGAAAGGAATTTATAAGTGGGTATTACCTCTGCAGGCCAGCAAACTGAGGCTGTCTTAATAAATAAAAGAAATAGCACAACATTGAGAATTACTGCTTCTGTTCACATGGAGTCTAGATTCAAAGAAGTATGTGTTGATTTTATCTCACCTTGGGAAGTAGAAGAGAAATACTGGAAGTGACAAGATCTAGGATGCCACTGCACCTAGTGCCTTGGCCTTGTTTCCAGAAACCAGCCAAACACATGAGCAGGAGTCTTGGGCAGGCCGACGCACGTATGAAAATGGAGTATAATTTCCCTGATAGACCATGTTACCATACAGGAAGGGAAGAAGGTCAACTGGAATTAAGGACTGTGTCTCCTAGGTGGCCTATTCAGTGCTTGACAATCTGTAAACTACTCACTTTGCAGGTGAAAAGTGGCAGCACCGTGTCTGCACACATAGGTGAGTCTGCAGATTCAACAGTACTGTATCCTAAACTGCAAACATTAATCACACTGGGTTCAAAATCACTGTGGTGGATTTTAAAATAAATGCCCTCAATAATATAAATGATGTTCATCCTCACTGATAATTCAGAAATATAAATTAAAGGATGAGATATCATTTTTCATGAGGTTGGCAACATTTTTTAGTTTGATGATGTCTATTGTTGGACAATATGAATGCTTAGTATGTAAATACAGGTGTATAAAAAATTGTAAAGCTTTCCTAAAATTGACCTTAATTTCTAACTCAAGAGGCTTCTTCTGTTTGGCAGCAACAACTTCAACTTAGTCAATGTTGGTTAATCTTTATCAATCCAGGAAACCCTTAGTCAACTTCTCTGTCTCTCTGAGGTTGAGGTGAAGTTAGAGAAGGTGTGTGTGATGCCAGAGCAATGGCAGAGGAGGGACATTGCATTTCTTCTTCACTGCCATCAATCCATGCTGGCCCCTGAGAAGATGCCCACATTCCCCTAGAGCCTTCCATAATAAATTCCATGCTGACATATCCTGCTTTGTCCCACTGTCTAGATTATGAGGTATCTTTTGTTCTCCCAGCCTTCTCTCAGCTACCTCTGTGCTCTTCCAAGTGAAAATAGGGAAAACTCTTCAAATCTCTTCCACAATGTCCTGGGACCCAGTGAGGCTCCATGAGGCTGCCCCGGTACGTTTGAGCCTAAACATGTGTCTTGCTATTTCTACTCTACTGCTGGTACATCAAATTGGTGGCTGTCAATGTGGTTGGGGTTACCATTTCCCAGGATCCAAGAGAGAAACCAGTATGCAGATTTCTGGCTTGTGAAGCTACTCCTAGTTTATCAGCTATGATATGTTTGGCTGTAAGTAACAGAAAACCCAACTGAAAGTGACTTTAATCATAAGGGACTTGTGATCTCATACAACAAAAACATTATGGTGGCAGTTGTCAAAACATGGTCTATGATGCCTGGAAGTCCCTGAAACCCTTTCAAGGCACTACACGGTCAAAATCGTCCATTCCATGTGCAAGTTGCAGATGTACTTTAATGTCACAGAGCAGAAGCCAGTGTTTATTTACAGAAAACTTTATTACCAAATGTGTTGTGAATAAAGTTTTATTGGCACACAGCTGCACTCATTTGTTCATGCGTTATCTGTGGTTGCTTTTGTGCCACACCAGCAGAGTCCAGCAGTTGTGATAGAGACTGAATGGCCCACGTAGTGGAAAATATTTACTATCTGGCCCTTTCGAGAAAACAAATTGCTCATCTCTGCCATAGTGTATAGATCATTTTTGGAGATAATTTCAGACTCCACATTGCAAATGACCTTTAAGGAACTACCACTTGTTACATTCTTAGTGTAGTGTCAATGAAGAATATCTACAATGATCTGGTAAGACATAAAAATACTGCTCATTTTCCTACTACGTATCTGGGTGAAACTAGATTTTTTTTTTTTTTTTAATATACTTCAACCAAACCGACACACTGTAACAGATCGAATATAAGAACAGACATGAGGCTGGGCCCAGTGGCTCAGATCTGTGATTCCAGTGCTTTGCAAGGCTGACGTGGGCGCTTGAGGCCAGGAGTTTGAAACCAGCCTTGTCCCCGTCTTTTTTTTTTTGAGACGGAGTCTCGCTCTGTAGCCCAGGCTGGAGTGCAGTGGCGCGATCTCAGCTCACTGCAAGCTCTGCCTCCCGGGTTCATGCCATTCTCCTGCCTCAGCCTCCTGAGTAGCTGGGACTACAGGCGCCCGCCACCTCGCCCGGCTAGTTTTTTGTATTTTTTAGTAGAGACGGGGTTTCTCCGTTGGTCAGGCTGATCTCGAACTCCTGACCTCAGCCTGGGTGACAGAGCGAGACCCTGTCTCAAAAAAGAAGAAGAAGGAGAAGGAGAAGGAGAAACCAGATCGACTATAAATGACTAGAGAACTGGACAAAATACATGAAACAACTGGTTTTGGTCTTTGGAAAATAGAAACATAATGACTGTAATCTCTGAAGAAGGGAAACAATGGGGTGAGCTCCTGTCTCTTATACACATCTAGATGTGTATAAGAGACAGGCAGAAGCCAGTGTTTATTTACAGAAAACTTTATTACCAAATGTGTTGTGAATAAAGTTTTATTGGCACACAGCTGCACTCATTTGTTCATGCGTTATCTGTGGTTGCTTTTGTGCCACACCAGCAGAGTCCAGCAGTTGTGATAGAGACTGAATGGCCCACGTAGTGGAAAATATTTACTATCTGGCCCTTTCGAGAAAACAAATTGCTCATCTCTGCCATAGTGTATAGATCATTTTTGGAGATAATTTCAGACTCCACATTGCAAATGACCTTTAAGGAACTACCACTTGTTACATTCTTAGTGTAGTGTCAATGAAGAATATCTACAATGATCTGGTAAGACATAAAAATACTGCTCATTTTCCTACTACGTATCTGGGTGAAACTAGATTTTTTTTTTTTTTTTAATATACTTCAACCAAACCGACACACTGTAACAGATCGAATATAAGAACAGACATGAGGCTGGGCCCAGTGGCTCAGATCTGTGATTCCAGTGCTTTGCAAGGCTGACGTGGGCGCTTGAGGCCAGGAGTTTGAAACCAGCCTTGTCCCCGTTTTTTTTTTTTTGAGACGGAGTCTCGCTCTGTAGCCCAGGCTGGAGTGCAGTGGCACGACCTCCACCTCCCAAGTTCCTGTCTCTTATACACATCTAGATGTGTATAAGAGACAGGAGGTACATGGATTGGTTGAGCTCAGGACTTGGAGACCAGCCTGGGCAACATGGTGAAACCCTGTCTCTACAAAAAATACAAAAATTAGGCATGCTAATCCACGCCTATAGTTCCAGCTACTTGGGAGTCTGATGTGGGAGAACTGCTTGAGCCTGCGAGGTTGAGGCTGCTGTGAGCTGTGATTGCACCACTGCACTCCAGCCTGGGTGACAGAGCGAGACCCTGTCTCAAAAAAGAAGAAGAAGGAGAAGGAGAAGGAGAAACCAGATCGACTATAAATGACTAGAGAACTGGACAAAATACATGAAACAACTGGTTTTGGTCTTTGGAAAATAGAAACATAATGACTGTAATCTCTGAAGAAGGGAAACAATGGGGTGAGCTCTGCAATCACTCCAGCTTTCTGCCTGAGGAGCTTTCTAAGCCATGTGCAGAGAAAAGGAATCCAAGCAGAGCGCAGCGGTCTTGTTGAGCTGAGGAGACAGAAACAGGTGTTTGAAGGCTGAGGGGGTTGAGCTTTTAGAGATACGCAAATAAATTGCTCCATAAATACGCATAGTACCCTTGAAGATTTTGGCTGAATGCTAGGTTGTGATGTACAGGTGAGATTCTACAAGGCTGTGCAAAGAACAACTACCAGGAAAAGAGCAGCTCCTGGGTAGTTGCAGCTTTTGCACAATGCTGCAGACATTTGAGCTCTGGCAGTGATGTGGGGCTATCTTAATGAACACCCAGGACATTCATTAGAAACCGCAGGGAGATCAGCCCTCAAAAGTGTAAGTAAAGTAGTGCTCGCATAAAGATAACCGTAGATCCACACTAGCAGAGCTTAACAATGAGCCACAGAAGGATCATACTGATAAATAAGTAAATTAACTGCTTGCCAGAACCAAGTTCAATGCTCATTAAAAGAAGACAACAAAATTCAGATGTTCAACAATGAAACATTCAAAACGTCCACCATTCAATCAAAAGATGCTAGACATGCCAAAAAGTAGGAAAATCTGACCCATAATCAGGGGGAAAATCAAGTCAGTAGAAAAACAACCAGAAATGATAGGGGGAAAAATGTAATTATCAGATAAAAATTTTTAAACAGCTAACATAATTATACTACAGAAGTCAAAGTAAAACTTGAACACAATGAGGAGATAAATGGTAGATATAAAAATAATCAATATTATGGTATGTGAATTATATCTCAAGTAAAAATAAAAAAGATGAAAATTCTAGAGCTGACACCGGGCGCAGTGGCTCACATCTGTAATCCCAGCACTTTGGGAGGCTGAGGCGGGTGGATCACTTGAGGTCAGGAGTTCGAGACCAGCCTGGCCAACATGGGGAAACCCCGTCTCTACTGAAAATACAAAAATTAGCCAGGCATGGTAGCACACGCCTGTAATCCCAGCTACTGAGGAAGCTAAGTGAGGCAGAAGAATCACTTGAACTGAGGAGGTGGAGGTTGCAGTGAGCCGAGATTATGCCACTGTACTCCAGCCTGGGCGACAGAGTAAGTGAAGACTCCGTCTCAAAAAAAAAAAAAAAAAAAAAAGAAAAGAAAATGAAAATTCTAGAGCTGAAAACACAATATCTAAAATGAAAATTTTGTTAGATGGTCCTAATAGAGTACTGGACACTGGAGAAAAAAGGTGAATTTAAAGACATGAAAATATAAATGATCAAATTGAAAGACAGAAAGAAGAAAGAGACTTTTAAAAATGAACATACTTCCAGTTCTCTATGAGACAATCTCAACCATACATATAATTAGAATCCCAGGAGAGAGAGGCAGAAAATGTATGAAAAAACTATGGCTAAAATTTTTTTCCAGTTTTCATTATAAATATCAATTCATAGGTCCAAAAATCTCAACAAAGCTTAGCAGGATAAACAGAAAACAACAGCAAACTACATTAAGGCAACATAGTCATAGTCATATTAATGAAAACCAGTAGTAAAATCAGGCTATGAATGTCTGCTGAATTCTTACCACAGACCCGGCAAACAAGGGGGCAATGAAACAACATTTAGAAATGCCTAAATCAAGCCCACCTAAAAGTCTCAAACCAGTCACAACGGTCTTCAAAAATGAAGGTGAAATAGGCGTTTGCAGATAATCACGACTTAATTTATCACCAGCAGATCTTACTACAAGAAATGTTAAAGGAAGTTCTTCAGACTAAAGGAAAATGAAACCAGAGTAAAACTCAGATCTACACAAAAAAATGAAGATCACTGGAAATGGTAAGTATGTGGGTGGATTTTAAAGTAAGCGTGAGGAGAAAAGGGAGTAAAATATATATCTTCATGCACACCCACCCTCCAAATAGGGTCTAGATCAAATTTGAAGAGTCTAGCTGCCACCTCAGCAACTCCAGACTTGCCACAGTGGCTGGCGGTGCTAATGTAACTTCCAAGGCTGGAGTCGAGGCTGGCAAGCCCTCCAAAGACCCAGCGACCACCAAAGATACAGTCGTACTTCCTGGGCCCTGGAGTCTCCAGTTCACGTCTGGACCCCAGGCTGCACTGTCTGCTCTATGGCCTGCCTGACAATGGCTTGACCTTGACTCTGGCTCTTATTTCTTTTCTTTCTTTCTTTTTCTTTTTCTTTTTTTCTGAGACGAAGTTTCCCTCTTGTTGCCCAGGCTGGAGCGCAGTGGTGCGATCTCCGCTCACTGCAACCTCTGCCTCCAGGGTTCAAGCAATTCTTCTGCCTCAGCCTCCTGGGTAGCTGGGATTACAGGCATGTGCCACCACACCTGGGTAATTTTGTACTTTTAGTAGAGACGGGGTTTCTCCGTTGGTCAGGCTGATCTCGAACTCCTGACCTCAGGTGATCTGCCTGCCTCGGCCTCCCAAAGTGCTGGGATTACAGGCGTGAGCCCCCGCGCCTGGCCTTTTTTTTTTTGACAGAGTCTTGCTCTTGTTGCCCAGGCTAGAGTGCAATGGTGGGATTTCGGCTCACTGCAACCTCCGCCTCCTGGGTTCAAGCAATTCTCCTGCCTCAGCCTCCCGAGTAGCTGGGATTACAGGCACCTGCTACCATGCCCAGCTAATTTTTGTATTTTTAGTAGGGACAGGGTTTCACCATGTCGGCCAGAGTGGTCTCGAACTCCTGACCTCAGGTAATCCACCTGCCTTGGCCTCCCGAAGTGCTGGGATTACAGGCGTGAGCCAACACGCCCTGCCTCTAACTCTTATTTTAATCAGATTTGGGGGTCCACAAAGCCATTCCTGCCCTGTCCCCTTAGAGGCTAGTCCAGAGGTTTTTGCTTGGTGACATGTAGAGGAAGGAGAGGAGCACCAGCCAGTCTTCCCGTACTGCCAGTGTTTAGGCCCTATGGGGATTACGACATTGTGTTCAATTCCTTCCTTAGGCAGCTTTCACTCCACGTTGCGTCATGTCTGCTATGTACACTATGAGCTTCAGACTACTGGGTTTCACTTTTTTCCTTAACTTGGCCACCGTGGGAGTCTTAAGAAAATGTGTTATGTTAATGAAGCATACACTGAATGTGCTAGCCCAGTGCAGCCACCATAATGATTCACACATGACCTAGAAAACTGATTGAACCAGTTAAGCCTCCCTGATTTCAGTTCCTGGCCCTTCTTGTCTGTCCTTCCCATCATCACCAGATTTTCCTTCGCAAGTCATCACTCTATGTTATAGACTGAATGTTGTATCCTTCTGAAATGCATATGTTTAAATCCTAACCCCCAAAGTGATAGTCTTAGGAGATAGGGTCTTTGGAAGGTGATTAGATCATGGCTGTAGAACCCTCATAAATGGGATTGGTGTCCTTATAAAACAGAAACCCGGGGACTCTCTTGCTGCCTTTCCACCATATGAGGACACAGGGAGAAGGTGGCCATCTGCAACCCAGAAGAGCGCCCTCACCAGGACCCAACCATGCTGGCACCCTGATCTCAGACTTCCAGCCTCCGGAACCATGAGAAGGGAATTTCTGTTGTTTATAAGTCACTCAGCCTATGGTACTTTGTTATAGCAGCCTGAATGGACTAAAATACTCTAATGCCATGTTAGCACCCTCTTCAAAATCAGAACTGTCTTCTAATGTGTCATTGCCTTACCCAGATAGAGTGACTGCCAACGTGTTTGTAATGGGAGCCAAGGGTCAGGGGGAACAAGAGCTCAGGAGCCAAAGAGATGACAGGCCGGTGGATGAGGCAGATGTCAAATATGCTTGGCAATGCTGAAGGACACACGTCTCTCACTGTTGCCAGTGGGATTAAAAGGTCATTCTTCCTTTCAGGCATTTGAATTGCAAAAGCAATGCAATACCAAAACATCAAAAGTAAGTTTAATAGTCTCTCTTCCCTGCCCCTCCCGACACCACAACACGCTACACATATATCTTCTTAATCATGACCCTGGAGAGACGGTTTCATGGAAGTTTACAAGCTTACACTTCCAAGTCGATGACTTCAAGCCTTCATTATATTACAGTGTTGCTGGTTCCATTTTATAACCTAGGAAAATGTCTTAGGGTCCAGGCATGGTGGCTCACACCTGGAATCCCAACACTTTGGGAGGGCAAGGCGGGAGGATTGCTTGAGCCCAGGAATTCAAGACCAGCCTGGGAAACATAGGGAGACCTTGTCTCTACAAAAAAAAAATTTTTTTTTAAATTAGCTACATGGTGCATGCCTGCAGTCCCAGCTACTTGGGAGGCTGAGACAGGAGGATCACTTGAGCCCAGGAGGTTGAGGCTGCAGTGAGCTGTGATTGCACCACGGCACTCCAGCCTGGATGACAGAGTGAGATCCTTACTCTTAAATAAAATTAAAAAAGAAATAGGTCTTTGTTTAGTGTTGCTGTGTGTGTGCATGCATACATATGTGTGTGTGTGTGTGTGTGTGTGTGATTTGTAACAGAGGTTGGGATTTCAAGAGAAGAACAAAAAAGTCAAATATTTTCCCAAACTCTTCTCTCATAAAAAGGAAGGTTTGGCTGGACACGGTGGCTCATGCCTGTAATCCTAGCACTTTGGGAGGCCAAGATGGGTGGATTACCTGAGGTCAGGAGTTCAAGACCAGCCTCGCCAATGTGGCGAAACCCCATCTCTACTAAAACTACGAAAATTAGCCGGGTGTGGTGGCACTTGCTACTAGCTACTTGGGAGGCTGAGGCAGGAGAATCACTTGAACCCGGGAGGCAGAGGTTGCAGTGAGCTGAGATGACGCCACCGCACTCCAGCCTGGGTGACAAAGCGAGACTCTGTCTCAAAAAAAAAAAGAAGATTTTTAGCAATTCAATGACACGAAAGTGAAATGGTTGCAACAGCTGCCAAATTAGGAAAGATCAGCCCTTCCAAACATTAGGTGAAGCAAGATGGGACTCGTTTTAGAAGTTGCAAAGAGTTTGGATTCCCTTTTCATCTCATTATATCCACAGTTGAGAGAATTTCAGGGTGGGAGTGTATCTAAGGTCCCAGGCACACTGCATTTCTAAGGGTACTGTGGTTCTCGGGAGACATCAGTGGCCCTTCCTCCTGTTCTTCTCTTGCTTCCTTAGTATTCTCCTCACCTCTTCCTGATGAGTTGTTATTGATTCTGTCTCCATAGCTGAGCTGTAAAACGTTGCATACCACGGATGACGCACATTTGCCCTGGAACCGTTTCCATCCCTCAGCAGTCTGTGACCCAGCCCTTTGCCAGCTGCTTGGGAGCCAACACTAATGACTGGAAGCAGGTCGGGGCCATGAACCTCTGAGACGGGAAAACCTGCAGGCAAGAAGGAATTCCTATCAGGCGGCATAGCGCTTAGACCAAAATGCAGTTCTGCAAACACTGGCTGATGGGGAAATGACTGAGACGTTTCTCTATGTCTGAGAAACTTAAAGTTCGGTGGAGAAAGGAACTGACAGAATTTCTATATAAAGTTGTCAGCACCAAGGGAGCTCAGGAAATCCACCTGGGTGGAGGAAGATTCCCTGAAGGGTGGGGTGAGGAGCTTTATCTTGAAAAGGATGAGTGATTGATGAGGTGGCAAGGGCAGGCTCGGAAGAGTGAGGTAGAGAGAGAGAGAGAGAGAGAGAGACAGAGAGAAAGAAAGAGAGGGAGAGAGAGAGCAGGAGCCCAAGCTTGGGGGCTGGTCAGCAGGGAGCAGGCAGTTTTCAGGTACTGGGTCGGGCTGGAGGTAGGGTGACTGTCGATCAGAGTGGAAGTCTGCTGTCAGAGGGATTAAGTATTGTATTAGGACATTTGCACTTTACACTTCAGGGAAGTGAGAGTTTAAGAAGTGAAATAATAGGATCAGGTTTTCATTTCTGATAATCGCCCTGGCTGCAGTACAAATCATAGATTGGAATCTCTCTTCTTAGCGAAGTATCTGTCACATGGTAGGTGCTCAGTAAATACCTGTTGAACAAATGGTCAGTGAAGAAAGGAAAGAAAAAAGTGTCCCTTTTTTTTCTTTGAGACGGAGTCTCGCTCTGTCGCCCGGGTTGGAGTGCAGTGGCGCGATCTCTGCTTACTGCAAGCTCTGCCGCCTCCCGGGCTCACGCCATTCTCCTGCCTCAGCCTCCCTAGAAGCTGGGACTACAGGCGCCCGCCACCACGCCCAGCGAATTTTTTTGTATTTTTAGTAGAGATGGGGTTTCACCGTGTTCGCCAGAATGGTCTCAATCTCCTGACCTTGTGATCCGCCCGCGTCAGCCTCCCAAAGTGCTGGGATTACAGGCGTGAGCCACCGCGCCCAGCCATAAAAATGTCCCTTTTAATAGGCTTAATGGGCTTGCAGCAAAAAGTGTCACGTATGAAACTCTCCAGACAGGCGGGGTGGGGGAATTTGACACAGACGCTGCTGCCCTGCTGCCGCTTTGTTTCATTCTCTTTCTAATCTACCAGTGCTGCAAGGGAAAGGGTGACTTCTGGGATCTCTGGAGCTAGGATGAGTCAAAGGCCCGCTGACAACGTTCTAGAGCTCTGCTCCTCACAGCACAATCAGGCAGCAGCGGCATCAGCTGGGAACTTGGTGGAAATGTAGAATTTCTGGCCCCACCCTAGACCAGCTAAGTCAGAATCTGCGTTTAACAAGATCCCCAGGTGATGAGTAGGCACTCGAGGGTTAGAGGAGCCGGGTGTAGACTCAGAAGCTCTGCCCTGCAGACGAATCATCAGGAGAACCCGGGAGAAGTAGGAAGAGTGGGGAGACCTGAGAAATCCATGTTTTTCCAGTCTCCTCTGCTTGAGACTACAAGTGGGGCCACACTAATAGAAACCTATGGTTTTCTCCAAAGGTTTCTCCCCAGCAATTTCATAAGATTCAACCTAATACTTTGGAGAGTCCCCAGAGAGTGACTCATGACTGCCCCTCACTCAGTTACCACATGGCATTCCCACTTTCCTGCTCTCCGACCTGGCACCAGCCACGGCTCCCAGGGGTGCTTGCTTTACCGGGCACTCTGTGTAAGAGGTGAGAACTCTCCTGCCCTGCCTTGAATGGCCTCAGCAATGACCATGATGACAACAAACAACGTCAAGAACTGCTATACACCAGGCACTGTTCTGGGCACTCTTTTGGGTTTAACCTTATGAATCACAATGATTGTTCCTATTTCACAGATGAAATTTCCATTTCACAGATAAAGAAACTAAAGCCCAGAGAGGTTAAGGAGCTTTGCCAAGTCACAGGGCGTGTGAGTGGAGTGACTCCCGCTTATCATTTGGGCCCGGGGGCAGAGCTGCTTGATGCTCTAAGAATTACACAGAACCTTTAGCAAACGAGCTCTTTTTGTTTATTGCTGGGAGCGTGAGCTATAAGCTAAAGAAACCACTCAGAGGAACTAGAGATTTGTGGGTGGTTTTAAGACAAGTGAATGAGGTTAGGGCTGTGCTGCTGTGGGGGTGGATGTGTTCCCAGGAGCTGATGTGACCCACTGAGTCCCTGTAACCTCGAGCATGATCAGGCTCAGGCTGTAGCCCCTGCTGCTGGGGCAGACAGAGGAGCTCAGTGAAGGCTGGAACTATCACAGGCAAGCGGCTTTGCCCGAGGAAACCTGGGCAGAATCAGAAGTGGGATGAGGCCAGTAAGGAGCCTCCGGCCAGGGCCCTAGAGACCCCCAGGATCTATTGAAGATGATGGAACACCCCAAAGACAATGCTGAATGTCTACATGAGGAAGTGTCTTCATCACCGGTGGCCCAAGGACAACCTGAGGGAGCAAAACAGGACCCGAAGGTCAGAGGTCCAGCCTCGGGTTATGTCCAGGGATGAGAGGAAGGAGGAGGCCCATGCCCAGAAGCGCCTTCACCCCAGGTCCACTGCGGTCTCACGACTGAGACCCTCTGCTTGCACCCAACTCAGACAGTGCTGAGGAAGGGAAGAGGACGCAGGAGGGGAAGCCTGCGACAGGACCAGCTGTGCTAGTCTGTGGAGGCTGAGCAGCTGTGCTAGTCTGTGGGAGGCTGA
>NW_012102809.1:3400204-3402578 GCF_000951045.1 Mandrillus leucophaeus
GGCTGAGCAGCTGTGCTAGTCTGTGGGCAGCTGAGCTAGGACTGTGCTAGTCTGTGGGAAGCTGACCAGCTGTGCTAGTCTGTGGGAGGCTGAGCTAGGACTGTGCTAGTCTATGGGAGGCTGACCAGCTGTGCTAGTCTGTGGGAGGCTGAGCTAGGATAAGAATCCTGTGGCTTAGAAGTCCTTTGCTTCTAGGATTTAGAATCTCTCATTTCTTCCAGGGCTATTCTAACCTTATTTTTTTAAATTAATTTTTGTTTTTTTGAAACAGGGTCTCACTTTGTCACCCAGGCTGGAGTGCAGTGGTGCAATGCAGTCTCAGCTCACTGCAACCTCCCCATCCCAGGTTCAAGCACTTCTCGTGCCTCAGCCTCCTGAGGAGCTGGGACTACAGGCATGCTCCACCAGGCCCAGCTAATTTTTGTATTTTTGGGCAGAGACAGGGTTTTGTCGTGTTGGCCAGACTGGTCTCGAACTTCTGATCTCAAGTGATCTGCCCACCTCGGCCTCCCAGAGTGCTGGGATTTCAGTGTGAGCCATCATGCCCGGCCTCTAACCTCTTCTTATGGGACTGTCTTGCAAAGGAGCATCCTTCCTTGGATGAAGAATGGAGGTGTCAGTGAACCCCTAGAGGCCAGAAGTAGTGCTGACCCTGCAGTGAGTTGCCTCAAGGCCTAGGCATGAGCCAAGGAAGCTGGCATAGGGACGAGCGGGCACTCAGAGGGCGGGGCTGAGAGGCTGCTGGGAACCTGCGCATCCCTTCTCTCCTGGACTCTCCATCCTCCTCCTCCTGCTCCCTCAGTCAGCACCTTCAGGCTGTGTTTACCCTTAGCAGGGTCCTCCTCTGCGTCGCCATTAGTGGGACTGACCTAGGGGAAGGCCTTCTTGAGGTCACACTCCTCTCTCCCACCTCCTGGTCTTGGGGTCACTTTGGAGCCTCTGGTCCTGGAGGAAGCCGTAGCAGCAGGGACTAAGGAAAGACTGCAAGCTCCAAAGATAACCACATCTTCTATGGCTTCTTAAATTTTCCAGTTGAACCCTGGAATAATTGAATACAGGATTCGACCCTTAAAAAACAAAAACTGTTCCGATGAATAGAAGCAGGACAGAAGCACTGGTGGCCTCTAAAGAGGGTCTGCCCCAGAGACGGCTGTGGGTGAAGCCAGGCAGATGGCAATCTGCCCTCTTTCCTGCCAGCACACACATCAACCGCTTGGCTTTTTATGAGAAAATCCAAACAAAGGGGCATGATTATGTGAGATGCCAGACTGTGTGCCAGCCTGCGAGCCTGCCCAGGGGATGGGATGGCCAAAGACTGGGGCTGGACGTCACAGGTCAAGAATGCAGAGAGGCTCCCTGCTGCCTCCTCTTTCAGCAGAGGAATGGAAAGCTCTAATCTGGTGTCTCCTGTGGGAGGAAGAGCTAGGGATCAACACCAGGCAACAGCCATACTGCCTTCCTCCCGGAGAGAGGCCTGTCAACATTGCTAGGGGAAGAGGAAAACAAACAAACAAAAAAGGAGGCCAGGCGTATGATGACAGAGAGAAGCATGAGCTCTGTGAAGGCGACAGCCCTCATTATCCAGCTGCATTTTCGGTAATAACACATCTTGGCTGTTTCAAGAACCAATGGTTTGAGTCCATCCACCCACAAGAACCCAGATTCTTATTAATACGTGAATTCCATTAGACCTGCTAGTTTAGGGGATGCACTTGTTGCTTCCTGTATGAATGTGACCCTGGTTTCCAGCGAGTGAGTTATGTTTTCTGTGCACAGTGCCTGCGCAGGCTGGCTGTGCTTACTTGAGCTTATGTTTCTCTCCCCCGCTGGCTTGGAACCTCTGGAGGCTGGAGTGTGTTTATCCACATTCGCACCCTTAGCACAGTGTCAGGCACATAGTAGGTACTCAGCAGATATTTGTTGAAGCAAAAGGATGATGAACTAGAAACATGACAGTGGGAACTATTTGACTCAGGAGACTTTAGAAATGACCCGATTTTGGGATAGGTGGAAGATAGCGGTGGTGGGACCAGAGTTTTGACTCTCTCCTCACCATTCTGCCCTCACCTTCCTCCTCCCACAGAGTGGATGAGAAATTAACCCTATAAACTCTCAAAAAAAAAAAAAAAACAACCCAATCAGAATTCCCTTTCAGAACAAGGCTTGCAGTGAGGAAAAACTGCTGGAAGCAGATCCATAGTAAGGAGGATAGGATTAATAGCCGCAAAGGAAAGAGAAGATCCAGGTGAAAAGGAATCAGAGAAGGAGCACTGAAGCCCATCTCTCAGCAAGTAGGTCATTAACAAAAAAAATCACTTTCTGAAAACAACAGAAGGGGGGGCTATAGATCCACGCAGCTATTAAACTATGGAGG
>NW_012102809.1:3402673-3408297 GCF_000951045.1 Mandrillus leucophaeus
TTCACGCCATTCTCCTGCCTCAGCCTCCTGAGTAGCTGGGACTACAGGCGCCCGCCACCTCGCCCGGCTAGTTTTTTGTATTTTTTTTAGTAGAGACGGGGTTTCACCGGGTTAGTCAGGATAGTCTCGATCTCCTGACCTCGTGATCCGCCCGTCTCGGCCTCCCAAAGTGCTGGGATTACAGGCTTGAGCCACCGCGCCCGGCCAAATAAAGGCTTTTAAAGTCCAGTGAAAGTTGAGAGACTCATTACCAGCTGACCTGCACATCAAGAGTTGTTAAAGGAAGTTCTGTTCTGTAAGGCGAAGGAAATGTGGATCCTCCCAAAGAAATGAAGAGACCTGGAATTTAAATATATGGATGAACATGTTTTTCTTAGTTTTTAATCTCTAAAATGATAACTGTTTAAAGCAAGTTTGTCCAATCCGTGGCCCAGGGATGGCTTTGAATGTGGCCCAACACAAATTCATAAACTTTCTTAAAAAACATTTTGAGTTTCTTTTTGCAATTTTTTTTTTTTTTTTTTTTTTTTTTTAGCTCATCGTCTATCTTTAGTGTTAGTGTATTTTATGTGTGGCCCAAGACAACTTTTCTTCCAATGTGGTCCAGGGAAGCCAAAAGATTGGACACCCCTCATTTAGAGCAAAAGCAATAACAATGTGTATTTTCAAAATACAGTTGACCCTTGAATAACATGGGGGTTAGGGGCACTTGCCCTACCCCCAGTCAAAAATCTATATATAACTTTTGAATCCTCAAAAACTTAACAGTCTACCTCCCAGTAATACTATACTAATGGCTTACTGTTGACCAGAAGCTTTTCTAGTAACATAAACAGTTGATTAACACATATTGTACATGTTGTATGTATTTTATACTATATTCTTACAATAAGGCAACTAGAGAAAAAAAGTTATTAAAAAATTCATAGGGAGAAACTATATTCATTCATTATATATGAGGATGAAGACCTCTATGATGTTCCACTTCCACTTACTATCTCTTTTTTTTTTTTTTTTTTGAGACGGAGTCTCACTGTGTCGCCCAGGCTGGAGTGCAGTGGCACAATCATGGCTCACTGCAACTTCTGCCTCCTGAGTTCAAGCAATTCTCCTGCCTCAGCCTCCCTAGTAGCTGGGACTACAGGTGTGTGCCACCATACCCAGCTGTTTTTGTATTTTTAGTAGAGACAGGGTTTCACCATGTTAGCCAGGGTGGTCTCGATCTCCTGATCTCATGATCTGCCCACCTTGGCCTCCCAAAGTGCTGGGATTACAGGTGTGAGCCACCACACCCAGCCTCCTCTTCATATTTCATTAAGTGGAAGTGGATCATCATAAAGCCTTCATGCTCATCATCTTCACATGGAGTGGCTGAGGAAGAGGAGGAAAAGGAGGGGTTGACCTTGCTGTTTCATGGGTAGCAGAAGTGGAAGAAAATCTTTGTATGAGTGGACCTTCACTGGTCAAACCCATATTGTTTAAGGGCCAACTGTATGTGAAAATAAAATATGGCTATAAAAGCATAGAAGACAGAAGGAGTAAATGGAAGTACACCATTGTAAGGGTCTCACACTATGCATGAAGTGGTAAAGTATTGCTGGAAGGTAGATTGTGATAGATTAAAGATGTATATTTAAACCCTACGGCAACAACTAAAATCATAAACACAAAGAAACCAATAGTGGAGATAAAAATGGAATTAAAAAAATACTCTTAGCAGGGAAGCAATAAAAAATAGCCAAAATTGAAGTGAAAATGTCATGACCAGAACTGAAATTGCCTGGATCCTAGATCTGTGCTCTTATTCTAATAAAAAAAGAAAGAACATGCCATGTAAAACATCAGAGTAAAAAAAGATTTCTCGAAAACGGTGGAGCCTTAACATGACTGTAAGAGCTGAGAAGCATTTGGGAAGAAATGAAGTGGGCTATTCTAGGGAGGGAGAATGGCATAAGAAAAGATGATGGTGGGAGACCAGGAAGGAGGGTATTTGTAGTGGGAAAACAGGATTCATACAGAAAGTTCTCAGAGAGTATTAAGAGGTAAAGGGGCTGGGCGCGGTAGCTCATGCCTGTAATCCCGGCACTTTGGGAAGCCGAGGCGGGCGGATCACTGGAGGTCAGGAGTTCAAGACCAGCCTGGCCAACATGGTGAAATCCCATCTCTACTAAAAATGCAAAAAACAGCTGGGTGTGGTGGCGGGTGCCTGTAATCCCAGCTACTTAGGAGGCTGAGGTAGGAGAATCACTTGAACCTGGGAGGTAGAGGTTGCAGTGAGCCAAGATTGTGCCCTTGCACTCCAGCCTGGGCAAACAGAGCGAGACTCCATCTCAAAAAAAAAAAAGAGGTAAAGAGGGTGTGCCAGGTAGTCAAGGGCCTTGAATTTAGCCTTCAGCCTGTGGGCAAGATGGAACCCCTGAAGAATGCTTATCTCTGAGTGAGCCTGGCCCTCAGTGGCCACTCTGGCTACCCTTTCTCACTTTCTGTGATCATTTTTAGGTGTTATGTTGTAAAGGTCATGCACTAAGCAGTCAGAAACGTTGGGTTTCTCTCCAGGTTCTCCACTGAATGATTCTAGGGCAAGTTTCTTAGTCTAAGCCCAAGTTCTTTCAGGATCAATTTCCTAAATGATGAGACTACTGATCACTTGGCCCTTCCTTATCCACCTCAGGGGAGGACACAGTATCCAGGCTGGTCAATCACTGTCCCTCTTCCCCTGACCACAGAACTGATTCGGGGATGGGTACATGACACAGTTCTTGCCAGTCTTTTTATTTTTATTTTGTTGAGATAGGGTCTTGCTATGTTGCCCAGGCTGGCCTTGAACTCCTGGGCTCAAGTGATCCTCTTGCCTCAGCCTCCTAAGCAGCTGGGACTATAGGTACATGCCACCGTGCCCAGCTATGGATTTTTTTCTAGCAATAGGGTGATATAGGCCTAAAGTTGCCACCATCTGGGGAGATCTTGCCAAAGAATAAAGACAACACTGGGGACTACAAAGCCAAGAGAGTAACACAGAAAGAAAGTTCTGATGACATCATTAGAGGCTCCCAGGACCTGAAAGAACCACCCGTGGACTTTTCAATCACGTGAGCCAATAATTTCCCACCCTTACCGCTTTTGTAAGCAAGTTTTGAATTGATTTCAGACACAGTCAAAAGCACCCAAACTACATAGTATTCTTGTGAGGATTAAATTAGATAAACATGCAACAAATGGCACATGTTCAACATATACGGACTATCATTACTTTCTTATCGCTACATATCTTAATATCATTTTATCCCCTGTATAAGCAGATACCAAGAACTCTATTTTACAGAGGGATTTAGAGAGAGAGGAAGTAACTTGCTAAAAGGTTCCAAAGTTAATAAATGACATAGTCGAGCTCTTTTTCCACCCGACACTATAGATGATAGTAACGTGCCTAGCGCATAGCAGACACTTGGTAAATATGGATTCCTTTCCCCCTTCCTGCAAACCAAGATCCTCAACTCATGCCTATCTACCTAGAGATTCACAAGAAAGCAGAAGTTGTAAGGGGCTTCTCTACATTCTGCCTCCCTTAGGTATAGTTTGCTCTTCAGAGATCTATCTTTGAATGATCGGACCTTTTGAATGCTTGTATCTTCCTGTCTCAACCCCTCAAGGCTTGCCCCTCTCAGCTGTCCTTCCAGATTTTCAGCCACTTCTGAACGTGGGCATCTAACATGTTCTCTGGCACTGACTTGCCCTCCAGCCCTCAGACTTGCCTTAGGCCCTGTTGTCTGCCAGTTTCTCCCTGGACAACCTCCTGTGAGAGACCATGTGGTCCCAGGGCTGCTCATGACCAGTGTGCACCTGGGTGCATCCTCTTCCCACACAATTCACCGAAGTAGTCTTGGTTCTTTCTCCTCAGCGGTCAGTCATGCAAGTCACAGTGAACATATTTATTTTTGAAAAGCCCAGCACGTAACCTGATATAAACATTTCATTGTCTATCATAGAAAGGAACTTCCCTAAAAGTTCTGGGAAGTTGTCATCAGTTGACTAAAAGTTACAAAAGGCTGGGCATGGTGGCTCACGCCTGTAATCCCAGCACTTTGGGAGGCCGAGGTGGGTGGATCACCTGAGGTCAGGAGTTTGAGACCACCCTGGCCAACATGGTGAAACCCCATCTCTACTAAAAACACAAAAAATTAGCTGGGTGTGGTGGCAGGTGCCTGTAATCCCAGCCACTTGAGAGGCTGAGGCAGGAGAATTTCCTGAACCTGGGAGGCGGAAGTTGCAGTGAGCCAAGATCGTGCCTTTGCACTCCAGCCTGGGTGACAAGAGAGACTCTGTCCAAAAAAAAAAAAAAAAGTGCTTCCCTTTGTGTGGGTGGCAAGGGCCCACACAAGGAAGGCCCTAATGAAGGATTTGAGGCCCGGAGATAGAGACTAGCCTGACCAACATAGTGAGACTCCATCTCTTAAAAAAAAAAAAAAAAAAAAAAAAGTTAGGCCTAAATGTAAGGAGAATAAACATTTTGAATCAGAAATTCAGACCAAGAAATCATTCATTTAGTCTTTGGCGTTTTAGAAAATGAGGGCTCCTTGTTAGCATGAAACACTGCAATCTTACATTTACAAAGAGCACTGGAAGAGGTGCTAAGAGAGTGGTTTAGTGCCACTTCTTAGCCACTATCTGTTTACAGATGAGACTGCTGGTTACCTGTCCAGGTCCCATTCTCTGCTTCCTAAGAGAACCTTTAAATTGCTAGGAGATCATGTACCCAGCTTAAAGATCATCTTGCTCAGTCAGCTTGTGGGAAAGGTGAGGCCAAAGAAATGCAAGCAGAAGTCACTGAGAGGATCCTGGCACAGATCTGCAGACACCAGCTCAGCTGGAAGGTGACTTTTTTCCCTCCCAGTTCCTTCTCTGTCTTGCCTGGAACCAGGTGCCATGGCCAGAGCTGCAGTGGTCATCTTGCAGCAGGAGAACTTGAGGATGGTAGCCACTGGCGGTGTTCGGAAGAGCAGAAAGAAAGAGAAGAGTCGGGTACACTGAGGATGTTGTGAAGCTACACTGCCCGGGCTGTGTGCCACTACATTATATTTTTTAAGTGAGAGGAAAAAATAACCCATTGCCATTGTTGCTTGCAGCTGAACATCGGTTCTAACTGATGCAGTGACCTGGAAACATTGCTTAATTGGGACCACGGTTTCCTCATTTGTGAACTGATGAGGATTTTATCAGAAGATCTCTAAAGTTCTGTTTCTAAAACCTTATGATTCTAAGACTCTCTGTAAATGCATAAGTACAAAATGCTTGCCTGATCTCTACTCCATCTTGGCCTTCTGGGCAAATCTGAAAGTGTGTGTGTGTGTATTGTTAGCTGGAAGTCAAAATGATTATGAAGATGGAATTGCCATATGACCCAGAAATTCCACTCCTAGGTGAAATGAACTGAAAACATGCACACAGACAGACACGTGAATGCTCATAGCAGTGTTTTCCTTCCCTCCTTCCTCCCTCCCTCCCTCCCTCCCTCCTTCCTTCCTTCCTTCTTTTCTTTTTTCTTTCTTTCTTTCTTTCTTTCTTTCTTTCTTTCTTTCTTTCTTTCTTTCTTTCTTTCTTTCTTTCTTTCTTTCTTTCTCTTTCTT
>NW_012102809.1:3408347-3410445 GCF_000951045.1 Mandrillus leucophaeus
AGAGTTGTGGTTTCAGCATCTTGAACTCCTGACCTCGTGATCCATCTGTCTCGGCCTCCCAAAGTGCTGGGATTACAGGCATGAGCCACTGCGCCTGGCCATCCTTTTTTTCTGAGATGGGATCTGGCTCTGTTGCCCAGGCTGGGCTGCCGTGATGAGATCATGGCTCACTGCAGCCTCAACCTTCCAGGCTCAAGTGATTCTCCCACTTCAGCCTCCCAAGTAGCTGGGACCACAGGCATATGCCACCACACCTGGCGAATTTTTTAAAAAACTATTTTCTGTAGAGACAGGGGCCTCCCTATGTTATCCAGGCTGATTTCAAACTCCTGGGCTCAAGTGATCCTCCTGCCTTGGCCTCCCAAAGTGCTGGGATTACACGCATGCGCCACCGTGCCCAGCCGCAGCATTATTCTTAATAGTGAAAGAGTGGAAACAACCCAAATATCCGTCAACAGAAGAAGGAGTAAACAAAGGATGGTCTATCCATAAAATGGCATATTATTCAACCACAACAGAATGAAGTACTGATACATGCTACAACATGAATGACTCTTGAAAACATATGCTAAGAAATAAAAGCCCAGCCAGACACAAAGCACCACAGACAGAATGATTTCATTTATACGAAATGTCCAGAATAGGCAAATCCATAAAAACAGAAAGCGTAGTGATTTCCCAGGCTTGGAGTGGTGGGAAAGACTGGGGAGAGGGGTATGGGAAATGACTGACAATAGGTATGGGGATTTCTTTTTTGGGTGACGAAAATATTCTGGAATTAGATGGTGATGATAGTTGCACAACTCTGTGAATATACTAAAACCCACCGACTCATAGTCTTTTAAGTGGTGAATTTTATGGTATGCAAATTTTGTCTCAACTGAAAGACAAAAAAATGACTGTGAAATGTTTTGAATGAAACAGAAATGCACCAAAATAAGCTTCTTTGACTGTGTGTCAGCAAGCACACCTGCAGAGAAACACGAGGGGTGGGGAGGCAGGAAGGCAGGGTTATTAAAAAACAAAAGTATGGAAGAGTCTCTTTTCAAGGGAATGGCTCGACTTTGATGTGCATTTAGAAAAGCATGACCTCTCAATAGGACATCTTTTACACACCAGAAAGAAATTAGCCTTATAGCAGTTTGCCAAGCCACATCTTAATAAAATGAGGATTTGAAAAAAGGGCCACTCCGGTCCTCCTTAATTTCCTACTTTTTTTTTTTTTTTCACAATAACTAACCCCTGGTAGAATATTCCCTTTTGCAACCATGTTTGCATTAGAGCATTGTGTATGTGGTGTTTTAAAACCAGGCAATTCAACATCACCTGTCAGTGACCTCATTACAGACAAAAGGCTGGCACTATGTCTGTGCCCAACCCATCTGGGAAAGTTCAGTGGGACCTAGGCACACGTTCAGGTTTTCCTTGATGCCAGGGAAATCATCTTTCCCTTCTTCATGATCCTCAGGTGGCTTTGTATACAACAGAACCTGAGCCATGCAGCTGCAGTGAGGTCAGCACTGGGTGTAAGACCCAATTTGTACAGAAAGTGTTCTGGGATCTTAGATAATTCTCTGATCCTCAGTTTCCCTACTTACATAACCAAGGAGGATAAATGAGATGATCTCTTAAGGTAATTTTTGTTCAAATTGCTATCAATCTAATGTCAATCACTTCGGTGATAAAATGGAAAATCTACCGTAGTCTTAGATCATCTCTGAGGCTGACGTAGAAGAGCAGATGTAGAGCACACTGAGGTTTTAGTTCCTTCTCAGACTCTCTGAATGACCTCAGGGTGACTTCAGCTCCCCTCCCCAAACCCCAGTCTCTGGATCATGCATCACATCTCAGTGGGTCTTGCAGTTTGGATATTGTGTCTGCTTGGAAGTAAATTTCCTCCTCAGGGCACATCAAGGAGAGATAAAACATTTCTTTCAGGAAGTATTGAAAAGAGATGCACACCACTACTACCACCACCACCGCAACATGACTACATCACCACCACCACCATCATCATCATCACCACCGCCATCACCACCACTACCACCATCATCACCACTACCACCACCACCACCACTACCACGACCATCACAACACT
>NW_012102809.1:3412080-3413874 GCF_000951045.1 Mandrillus leucophaeus
TCACCACTACCACTACCACCACTACCACGACCACCACAACACTACCACATCACCACCACCACCACCATCACCACCACTACCACCATCATCACCACACCATCACCAGCAGTACCACCATCATCACCACTACTACCATCACCACCACTACCACCATTATCACCACCACCACCACTACCACCATAACACTACCACATCACCACCACCACCATCACTACCACCACCATCACCACCACCACCACCATCATCATCATCACTACCACCATCGCCACTACCACCATCATCACCACTACCACCACCACCACAATGAACGCAACACTACCACATCACCACCACTACTATCACTACCACTACCACCACAATCACCACTACCACCACCACCACCATCACTAATACCACCATCACCACCACCACTACCACAACAACAACACTACCATAACACTACCACTATCATGACCACCACTACCATCACTAACATCACCATCACTACTGCCATCACCACCACAACACTACCACATCACCACCACCACCACTACCACCACCGCCACCATCATCACCACCACCACCAGTATCACTATCATCACCACCACTACCACCACCACCAACACCAACACTACTGCCATCATCACTGTTACCATCACCACCACTACTACCACCACCACTACCATGACCACCATCATCACCATCACCATCATTACTGCTATCATGACCACCATCACTACCACCATTCTCATCACCACCACCACCACCACCACTAAACTACCACCGCTACCATCACTGCGATCATCACTATCACTGTTACTAACATCACCATCATCAACACCACCATCATCACTACCACACCATCACTACCATCACCACCATCACCACCAATCATCACCACCATAATCACCACCACCACCAGCACCATCACCACCACCAAATCCCACCACATAATGGTAATGTAACAAATGAAACTAATAGCTCCCAAATAGTATCTTCATCCAGGTATTAATCTGAGCATTTTCCTCATTTTGAACTTGTTTTAATGTATGCATTTAAAGTCTGTATTAGGCCCCAGAAGATCTGCTTGACAGGTCAGTGTGGCACGCACTATTCTAATCATGCCAAAATAAGCTATAACAGTGCAGACGTACTTGTACTGACAGGCTAGCAAGCTGGCCTGCTGGTGCCTGCCTGTTCCCTTCTCACCAGGTTGAAGAGAAGTACCACACATCCAGTATGCCAGGAGGCCCTTGGATGTGATCCCACTAATCTCTGACGGTGCTCAACGCATGCCTGACGGGTTGTAGGGAACGCATGCCCAAGGGTAGATCCAGGAGGCCTTGGCAGCTGCCCTGGGTGTTTGGGGCATTTAAAGCTAATGCCACCCTTCAATTCAGTGGTTGGAAGCTTTACACCAGCTCAGCAGGAATCACATCTGTCAGTCTGCAGTTAAATATAGAAAACCGAGCTGAAGCCACTGGCTCCAGACACCTGTCTGACCCTACTCACCATTCAGTCAAGTTTCAGAGATGTATAATGCTTGGTAAAGAGAACTGTGCTCTTTTCCTTTTATGGGAGCCATGTGGCAGGATTAACCTATTTTCACACTATTTGGAATTATACTGCTTATAGTTTTCTTTGGAACTATTTTCTTTTTTCTTTTTTCTTTTTTTTTTTGAGACGGAGTCTCGCTGTGTCGCCCAGGCTGGAGTGCAGTGGCGCCATCTCGGCTCACTGCAAGCTCCGCCTCCCGGGTTCACGCCATTCTCCTGCCTCAGCCTCCCGAGTAGCTGGGACTATAGGCGCCCGCTA
>NW_012102809.1:3416714-3417287 GCF_000951045.1 Mandrillus leucophaeus
ATCACCATCATCACCACCATGACAACACTACCACATCACCACCACCACCACCATCATCACCACCACCACCATCACCACTACCACCATCATCATCACTACCACCACCACCACCACCACGACCATCACACTACCACATCACCACCACCACCACCACCACTACCACCACCATCACCATCACCACCACCATCATCACCACTACTACCACCACCACCACCATGACCATCACAACACTACCACATCACCACCACCACCATCATCATCACCACCACCATCAACACCACTACCACCATCACCACACCACCACCACTACCACGACCATCACACTACCACATCACCACCACCACCACCATCACTACCACCACCATCACCATCACCACCACCACCATGACAACACTACCACATCACCACCACCACCATCATCATCACCACCACCATCACCACCACTACCACCATCATCACCACTACACCACCACCACCACAACACTACCACATCACCACCACCACCACCATCATCATCACCACCATCATCACCACCACTACCACCATCATAACCACTACCACCACGACCACCAC
>NW_012102809.1:3421383-3425011 GCF_000951045.1 Mandrillus leucophaeus
GTCTCGATCTCCTGACCTCGTGATCCACCCGCCTCGGCCTGCCACAGCGCTGGGCTTACAGGCTTGAGCCACCGCGCCCGGCCGGAACTATTTTCAAATATATTTCAGCCTTTTAAATAATGAAAATCTTGTATCTATACTTTTTTTTTCTTTTTTAAAATTTAAGTAACAGTAGAACCAAGCAGAATAAAATAAATATAAAGTCAGGTTTAAAGTCATATTTTTTCTAATTTCGAGTTTGTGTGAAAACTAGAAAAATCTTAAACCTGGTTTTCATGATCCTTTCTTTCTATAGGGGTGTGCAAATAAGTTTTATACATTTGCTTATAACTCACACTCTTTTTCTCTTCTCAAGATGGGAAACTAACTAGGTCAGATTAAAGCAGAGTATCAGCACTATTTTGACAAGGTATAATTTATCCCATAGGAACATCTTAACTGCAAATCCATTACTGAAATCCCATAGCTTCTTTAGTGGTTGAGTTCAAGTCCAGAGTCAGACTTGGATTCAAATCCCAAATCCTACTTCTGCATGGAAGAAATAAATGCAGTAGGCTGAAGATTATTCTGGATTGCCTACTTAAAGTAAAATTCCCCAACAATTCAGAATTTGTAATTCCATCTAAACTCAAATGATGTTAAAACAAGTACAAACAGTTTGTAATATAGTATAAATACTATTGCCTGGAGAAAAAGTTGCTTGAGAATTGAGGATGAGCCTATTAACTGTGTATAACTCTATAGCTATTACTAAGTGCAGGTGATATAACTTAAAAAGGTATATATATATGCCTTTGACAAAAAATTCCATTTGTGGAAATTTACTATTCTCATATGCACACTGATAAATGAACAAAATTATTCATTGTTACACTATGCTGTAAGTATAAACCTAAATGTCCATTGGTAGGGAACTGGCTAAATAAAACAGCACATATGGACGCCACATATCCATTTAAAGGAGGGAAGCTCTCTGTAGGTTCAAGATACACTGTTTAGCGAAGAAGGCTGCAGAACTGTGTTAGTATCACATCATGTGTGTGAAGAAAAAAAGGAAATATGCTACATGGGTTTGAAAATATATGGAATATTTCTGCAAGGATGTAAGAAAGATAACCATGATTAGAAAGGTTTCCCTCCAGGGAGGAAACTGTATCAAGGAACACAGGAAAAAGAGACACTCACTTTCCACTCCTCAGAATTTTGTACTGTATGTAGGAACTATTCTAAAAATGCTTTTTTTTTTTTTTTTCTGTAAAGGAGATAAAGGTATAGTAGGAATTGCACATGAAGACACACAGCGTGTTTTCAAGTAGACGTGTTTTCAACTAATATTTATTAAAGGTATTTTAAAACTCAGGTTGATCTCTCATCTTAACTGTGATTGGTTCAATTTTACCATACCCAAAGAATAAATTCATTTGAGCTTTTACCTACGCCTTTGCTTTTTGTTAAAGGAAGAATTTAATGCAATGTGTTCAGAAAGTTACATTTGAATCGTTAATAAAGAGAAAAAGGGAAAGAAGAGAGGACACCATTCCGACACAAACGTTTATGTGATTTTAGCCATTACAACAGTAATTCAGAAATATCTCAAATGTTACATTGATGTCATCAATATTACAAAAAAGGGAAAAAAAGTGACAGGCAACAGTGAAGAGCACCAGAGACCCAGCGCACACCTAAAGTAGACCATGCTTCTTTCCTTCGACTGCCAGGGTACCGTCCCGGGAAGCCCCCCACCCCCTCGCTTTCCTCCTCCGCTTCCCCTAACCCGCCTCCGCCTCGCGGGGCATCTACGCCTCGTCCTCGCCCTCCTCCTCCTCGAACTCCCCCTGTTCGTCGGCCGTGGCGTCCTGGTACTGCTGGTACTCAGACACCAGGTCGTTCATGTTGCTCTCGGCCTCGGTGAACTCCATCTCGTCCATGCCCTCGCCCGTGTACCAGTGCAGGAAGGCCTTGCGCCGGAACATGGCCGTGAACTGCTCCGAGATGCGCTTGAACAGCTCCTGGATGGCCGTGCTGTTGCCGATGAAGGTGGCCGACATCTTCAGGCCGCGGGGCGGGATGTCGCACACGGCCGTCTTCACGTTGTTGGGGATCCACTCCACGAAGTAGCTGCTGTTCTTGTTCTGCACGTTGAGCATCTGCTCGTCCACCTCCTTCATGGACATGCGGCCCCGGAAGATGGCAGCCACCGTCAGGTAGCGGCCGTGGCGCGGGTCGCAGGCGGCCATCATGTTCTTGGAGTCGAACATCTGCTGGGTGAGCTCGGGCACCGTGAGCGCGCGGTACTGCTGGCTGCCCCGGCTGGTGAGGGGCGCGAAGCCGGGCATGAAGAAGTGCAGGCGCGGGAAGGGCACCATGTTCACCGCCAGCTTGCGCAGGTCTGCGTTCAGCTGGCCCGGGAAGCGCAGGCAGGTGGTGACCCCGCTCATGGTGGCCGACACCAGGTGGTTGAGGTCCCCGTAGGTGGGGGTGGTCAGCTTCAGGGTGCGGAAGCAGATGTCGTACAGGGCTTCGTTATCAATGGAGTAGGTTTCATCTGTGTTTTCCACCAGCTGATGGACAGAGAGGGTGGCGTTGTAGGGCTCCACCACCGTGTCTGACACCTTGGGTGAGGGCATGACGCTGAAGGTGTTCATGATGCGGTCTGGGTACTCCTCCCGGATCTTGCTGATGAGCAGGGTGCCCATCCCGGACCCGGTGCCGCCCCCCAGAGAGTGGGTCAGCTGGAAGCCCTGGAGACAGTCACAGCTCTCTGACTCCTTCCTCACCACGTCCAGGACCGAGTCGACCAGCTCGGCTCCCTCTGTGTAGTGGCCCTTGGCCCAGTTATTCCCAGCTCCGCTCTGGCCTGCCAGAGGGAAAGAGAAATCTTGAGTCACTGGTGATTGTATTAAATACCTTGCCTCAAACCCCTTAGTATAGATCAATGAGTCAATGCTCAGATAAGACTATTTCAGATTATCACCAAAATGGCCAAACGTTAAAATATTTGTTCATGAATATATCATAAATAAGGAAGGTCAGGACGCCGAGCTCTTAGCGGTTGAAAGGCAAACAATTTTACCCTATATTAAAGCTAAGCTGGCACACAGTGGATGTTCTTTCCCTCTGGCAGTCACACCTCTCCAGCCTCAGCTGCCCAGCGTAAAATGAGTCCCTCATGCTCTCAGTCACACCAGGCACTCACCAAACACGAAATTGTCTGGTCTGAAGATCTGGCCGAATGGTCCAGACCTAACCGAATCCATCGTGCCTGGCTCCAGATCCACAAGGATGGCCCGCGGAACATATTTGTTACCTGCAAGGAACAACAGTGACTTAAGACTCTCAGGCAAGGACCTCTGCAAAGAAGGGCTTGGCGCCTGCTGCCATCATGCAGATGTTCCCCCAAACAAAGAGAGACCCACTATCAGGTTCTCAAAGGACTCTGTGGACATAAGGAAGCCCAATGAAAGACTGCAGGGAAGGAGCGGAGATCCTCAATTGAATGGTCCACCCTCTCCCAGGGCCACACCCCTGGGGTCCCACGCAAGGAAAGGGGAGAGGGGTGGAAAAACTGAAGGCAGTGGGGGTGGGGCAAGGGCGATTACCAGTGGCTTCATTGTAGTAAACATTGATT
>NW_012102809.1:3425061-3445927 GCF_000951045.1 Mandrillus leucophaeus
TGGGCCTGCTTTCTCCTTTGTCTGTCTAGGGCTGGTAGCTCCTCTCACTGAGCAGCAGCATCCACGGGTGAAGCGACCTCGGAGCCCCTCGGCCCCTGTCTCTTATACACATCTGGAAGGAGCGG
This sequence comes from Mandrillus leucophaeus, assembly GCF_000951045.1. Lineage (NCBI taxonomy): Eukaryota > Metazoa > Chordata > Mammalia > Primates > Cercopithecidae > Mandrillus > Mandrillus leucophaeus. The sequence continues at coordinate 3,425,187 of NW_012102809.1, forward strand.
AGATCCTCAATTGAATGGTCCACCCTCTCCCAGGGCCACACCCCTGGGGTCCCACGCAAGGAAAGGGGAGAGGGGTGGAAAAACTGAAGGCAGTGGGGGTGGGGCAAGGGCGATTACCAGTGGCTTCATTGTAGTAAACATTGATTCTCTCCAGCTGCAAATCACTGTCTCCATGGTAACTGCCAGTGGGGTCAATCCCATGTTCATCACTGATGACCTCCCAAAACTGAGACAGAAAGGCTGCATTTAGCCATGCACGATCCGCCAGAAACGCCAAGGCTCACAATGAAATGTCCCCGACTCAGTTCCGACAACCCAACATTTCAGGAGCTTGAAGGTTTAAAGGGCGGCGTGACCCGGGCACAGCCGCGAGGCTTGTATTTTGCAGGGTTAGAAAGTCGAAACTGGGCGTTTCCCAGGCGAACAGCTGCTGCTTGCGGCGGGAGGTAGGGGTCGAGGGGGGAAGGACAAGCCAAAGCAGGGCAGTGGCGGAGCTCGGCGCACGGGTCGCAGCCCCAGGCGGCGGCAGGAGGCGAGGGCACAGGGACCGCAGCCCGCGAGGAGCGGGTGGGCGGGGAAAGAGGAACGCGAAGGAGCTAAAGGACCGCGGTTTTAGATTCAAAGCACGTCCTGAGACCGCAAGACAATCGCTCTTCTCCCCTCCCCCGGCGGCTGGACTCCGGTTCAAACGAGTAAAATTAACCCGCCTCATGTCCCAGCCCCTCGCGCGGAACGCCGCGCACAGCCTCGCGGACACACCCTCGTCTTCTCCAGGCGCGCGTGCCTGCCAAGCAGCCCGCGGGGTGACGGGGACTCCAAATGAGTTACAGCAGAAAAGAGAGGTGCCCCCTCCGTCGGGGAAAGTCGCCTCCCAGCCCACGCCACACTCGGCGGCACACTTGGCGATCCCCAGGCCTTCCCGGGACCGCGCCTGGGGACCCCGAGGGGCTCTCGGCCCAGGTTCCCGCCCCCATCGACCCCCTCCGCGGCGGCGCGCCCACCTTGGCGCCGATCTGGTTGCCGCACTGGCCCGCCTGGATGTGCACGATCTCACGCATGGTGCCTCGTCAGCGTCCTCCTGGTCCGGCGGCGTCTGGTGGGTCTGTCCGTCCTCCCCTCACACACCCACTGCGGGGTCACCGGGAAGGCGCTCGGGAACCGACGGGCTGAGAGCGCCGGCCCCGCGGGCTCCGGCTTTTATGCAAGGAGGGTGGGGCGGCTGGCGCAGGCCGCGCCCCCAGCCCGAGCCCCCCAGTCCCCTTCGCGCTGGCGCTCTCCAAGCCTGGCTGACGTAATGCTCCGAGCCCCAGGGACCGTCCGGGGGGCTGGACCACCGGCCCGCGGCCAATCAGAGCGGGCGTGCGGACCGGGAGAGGGGTGGGGGCCCCCGGGAGTAGGGTGGGGGTGTGCGCATTGTCTGCGGCTGTTGTGGGGGTCTGGGTCTGGGGCTATGGGGGAAGGGTGAAGAAAAGGAGGGTGAGAGGGCGGCGAGGAGAGGGCCACCAGCGCGGTCTGAACCGGGTGGGGGCAGAGCTGGCATCGGATGGGAACGATGGAGGACTGGAGCAGGTGGAGAGGCCGTCAGGTGCTCCGGTGCCGGCAGGTGGGAGGGTTGAGGTGGCACAGGCTGCTCCGCCACCTCGAATTGCAGCTCCTACTCGGCCATTGGCCAGAGTCCCTCCAGCCAACCGCGCCCCTCGTGGGACCACTGTCCTTTCCCTCAACCCCGGAGGCCAGCGACTGCCCAGGCGGCGCTCCGTCTCATAGAGGCCTGGGGGAGGACAGGTGGCCCCAGAAGGAAGTCGTGCGTGACGGCGACCCGGGACACCTGCAGCCCATGAACACCAGCGCGGCCTCCGCCCCCGCCCCAGCGTGGGCCTGCTTTCTCCTTTGTCTGTCTAGGGCTGGTAGCTCCTCTCACTGAGCAGCAGCATCCACGGGTGAAGCGACCTCGGAGCCCCTCGGCCCTGCCCGACCCTCTCCGGGAGTGCACAACGCCCCTGCTGGTACCCAGGACCCCTCTGCCCCGAGGGTTGACTTTTGTTCCTCGCGAGTGATGGAGTGGGAGTGGCCGGTAGCGCAGCGCTGACCGTCCGGAGGGCAGAAAGAGGGTGGGGTCCCAGGGGCGGGGCTGTCGGCGGAACAAAGGGCTCTCAGAAGCGTGGGATACGCTGTGCAACCGAGTATTTAAAATCACACGACAGGCGCCCCCCTCCCGCCCCCCGCCCTCGGGTTCGGTTCATCTATTGTCAAGTAAGAGGGTGGGTTCCAAGGGTGACCCACGCCCGTGTAATGAACTTTCTTGTCTTCCATCGCGGAGACCTGGAGGTCCGAGGCTTCGTGCTGCGGTTGAGGGTGGGGAATACGACTAAAAACTGCAGCCCCGCGCGCGCGAGACCACCCAAGACCCACGCATACTCGCACGAGCGCGTGCACAGACTTGGAGCACCGACCCTCCCTTCAAATCCGCAGTCTCTAGGTACCTAGACAGGAACTGGTCTCTTTGTTACTTTTCGCGTGCGTGTGTGTGTGTGTGTGTGTGTGTGTGAGAGAGAGAGAGAGAGAGAAGAAGGGAGGGAGAGAGAGCGAGAGCGAGAGCGAGAGCGAGAGCGAGAGAGAGAGAGAGAAACTAATCCTGCGTGCGTTTGAGGGCGGGAGGGGATAGGGTGTCAGAAACGTTCACTGCACAACCTGTTCCCTGCAATTCGATGACTGAAGCGCGCCGCCCCACACTTCCACACTTGGGAAGGGCCGATGGCGACGTGACGTGACCTCTTTCATCCCCTGGCGAGAGAGGCCGAAAGACCCGGGCTCCCGCGGCGGAGCGGAGCCTGCAGCTGTTGAACGAGACCCTCCCAGAACTATCAGCAAGCTGTCACCGCCTCCCTTTCCCGCTGTGGGGTGGGGGGTGGGGGACTCAAGTCGATTCCAATGTACAAAGAGAAGTAGCGAGAACAAAAGCCCAGGCGCCCCCAAACATCCAGGGCGCCCGGACTGGAGCTCGCGGGCCGGTATTCCAGACGCGGCCGGCTTGCCTGGGTTAGGGTGGGGTCTGGGGACAGGCAGAGATCAGCGGAGGGTCTGTCCACATGCCCCACTCTCCGGGTTCCAAGGTCTCGCGGCCTGACCTCCGAGTTTCTAATCCGGATCCCTTCAGATGCCGAAACGTCGAGGGCTAGCAATTCCCAAGGTCACACAGCAGGTGAAGGACTGGGCTTGGACTGGAATCTCGTCTTTTGGGCACACCAAACCTCAGGGAAAGTGACCGCATCTCGGCCAAAAGGGCTGTGGCAGGTGTCAGCCTCGAGTGGCGGCTCTGGTGGGACCAAGCTGCGCCGGAAGGAACAGAGCGAGGGCGGCACCCGCGCTGCGAGTGTAGACACACTCAGAGCGGTCACCTCCTCGCTGCGAGCTCCCAGGAGCAACCCTGATGCTCAGCGCGGCGGGGTGGGGATGAGGGGCGCTCAGCTCCACGCTCAGTAACTTGAGCTGGCCGCCTGCCTCCTTCATCTAACTATTTCATTTCTTAGCTTCTTTTCGGAGCCACTCCACTGAGTGCTCGGGTGAAAACGCGTGTTCAAGATCATATAGACAGATGAAAAGACCCTTTCCTCTCAGGTTTCTTTTAAAGGGAGAGGTTTGGGATAGGGTGAGACTGGAAATCATCCTTCTGAAAGCCCAGAGTGCCCTTGGGGACACTTTTGGCCCAAGATCTGCTTTCCTTTCAAGCATTTTGCTTGAATTGTCCCCACACCCCCGCCCCTTCCGGGCAGCCATTCTTGTTAACCGGTCTGCATCCCACCCCACCCCCACTGGAATTGTGATGCTGCACATTTTTATTTTCACAAGAAGCTGATTTTGTGTTAAAATGTTGACAACAGTCACACCTTTCCCTAAAGTCTTTCAGTTTATCTGATAACCCTTAAATAAAAAAAAAATTCTTTTTTATTCCCGTTGTTTTGCGGGAGGGGCTTGTTCCCGGGTTTTCAAGGAAAAAAAAAAAAGTCGTTCTTAGTTGGGTCCCCAGCATTTCTGTCTATTCATTATATGCAGTGCTTCTCAATCTAGGTCATCGTATATCAGGCACGAAGATTTGGGGGCAACATATTTCATGATCTCTTAATGTTAGTCTTAATGATGTATTAACATTTAAAAATTTTCCCTTCCAGAGACAACTGTAGAAATATCGCTGCATAAAATACAATTCAACATTTGTTTTATACATAACCTATTGCGCAACTGAAGTGAGCAAGATATCCCTTAAACTATTAAAATTAATATTTGCTTTCACAATTTTCAGATTATTTTCAACGGCACGTCCTCAAGTGAATTTGCATTTCTCTATTACACACACAAGTCATTGTTTGAAGAAGTCTGATAGAAAGGAGGCTTTACATAGTAGTAAATTTTTAAAGCATTGTTTTCATAATGCAACATATATTTTTGACACAGTTATTGAAATTACTAGACATTTAGCATTAGCGTTCTTCACTGCTTGCCGGGATTCACCGCTTGAAACCCAAAAAACCCAGCCTGCAGCCCCCATAGCAGGCTCTGCAGTCGAGATGCACGCGGTTTCCTAGGCAACCAACACTTAGCCAATGAATGAAGAGGAGTTGAAAGAAAGAGACTGCAAATCCATCATTATTTCCTTCACACACACACACACACACACACACACACACACACCCCACCTCTTCTCATAGCTCTCCATTTAGAAATATTGGAAAGCTACCAATCCTAACATTTATGTGAAAGAGCCAAATGCCCGGGGCATGGGGGCGAGGAAGCGGTCGCAGCCCCATACTGTGACTGCGGAAAGCACACAGTGGAGGAGGCTCCCGGAATCCGCCAAAATCTGCGCCTTCTCAGCTTTGTCGCTCCCCAGTTTCTATTCCACTGCCCTCCCCCTTCCCCCCAGGCCTTCCCTCCTCCTCCTGGGAAGCGAGCGGCCCGGGCGCAGCTGCCCGGCACTCTTGAATGGCAGGGGCTGTGGGGTGGCAGCCCCAGAGCCCTGTCCTTCCGCAGCCGTGGGCCCCGCAGGGACCAGCCAAGCAAGGTAACAAAAAGCTGGACCCAGCAGCGGAAACCCCGAGCCCACGAACGCGGCGCAGTGCGGGAACACTTGCCCTTTGTTCCTCGGTAAGGCCGGGTGTTTTCCATCCCCGGAGGTCGTGAATTTGAGTTATAACCGCCTCGGTCGGGGCTGAGAGTGCCGAGCTTCCACGCAAGAGCTTTGCCTTCTTTGTCCTACAAATCGGCGGAGGGAGTAGAACCCTGGCTTCCAGGGCACCATTTCCCTGCTACAGGCCGTCTCCCCTTCTCCCCTCCCCCATGCTGTCAATGATTTGTGAGATTCTTAGGCAGGCGGGGCAGGCCGAGTCCCGGGAAGGCACGCTGAGTCCTAGACACAGAGCCAGGCCGGGTAGAAAACAAAAAGAGAAGAAATGGTTATGAAATACTAAGACGGACCGTGTGCTCCTTGCAAGGTGCGGTCTGCGAAATCAACAGACTTACAAATAAGGCCTGGAGGAAGCGCATGAGCGCACGCGGGAGGCTGTGGCCGGGGAGCTTCTGAGTTCCACCGTGGAGGCCAAAACATCGCTGTGGCTGCGGGACCCTCACCCGGCCCTGGAAACCCTCCACATCAGCTCTTGCTCGGAAATGTCTCGCAGCTCACCGCTTCTCTTCGAAATCTGCCCAAGACCTTTGTTTGCCATTTAAATGAATTGAAACCGTGTGTATCCAGGTGGACACATCCATACCGCAACACTCGTGCCTCTGGGCCCTGGATACTTGGTGGGCAGTGACTGTAGCCACACTGCAGAAACAGCAGAACAGTTTTCAGACGGAGTTCTTTGGGCTTCACACGCCCAGCCTGCTTCTTTTTTAAAATTTCTATTTTAATTTTAGATTTAGGGAGTCCATGTGCAGGTTTGTTACAAGAGTATATTGCGTCATGCTGAGCGCTTGGGCTTCTATTGACCTGGTTACCCAGATGGTGAACGTAGTACCCAATAGGGAGATTTTCAGCCCTTGCTCTCCTCCTTCCTTCTCTCCTTTTGGAGTCCTCAGCGTCTATTGTTCCCATCTTTTTGTCCGTGTGCACCCAATATTTAGCTCCCACTTTTAAGTGAGAACATGCAATATTTAGTTTTCTGTTTCCGTATTAATTCTCTTAGGATAATGACCTTCAGCTGCATGCATGTTGCTGCCAAGGACATGATGTTATTCTTTTTTTTTTAATGGCTGTGTAGTGTTCCATGGTGTATATGTACCAAATTTTCTTAATCCATTCTACCATTGATGGGCACCAAGGTTGATTCCATGTCTTTGCTATTGTGAATAGTGCTTTTTGGTAGAATGATTTATTTTTTGGGGGTATATACCCAGTAATGGGATTGCTGGGTTGAATGGTAGTTCTATTTTTAGTTCTTTGAGAAATCTCCAAACTGCTTTCCACAGTGGCTGAACTAATTTACATTCGTACCAACAGCAAATAAGCATTGCTGCTTCTCTGCAGCCTTGCCAATATCTGGTTTTTTTTGTTTGTTTGTTCTGTTTTTTACTTTTTAATAATAATGACTGCTGTGAAGCGATATCTCATTGTGATTTTGATTTACATTTCTCTAATGATTAGTATGTTGAGCATTTTTTCCATGTTTGTTGGCGACTGTATGTCTTCTTTTGAAAATGTCTGTTCATATCCTCTGCTCTCTTTTTAATGGGGTTATTGAGTCTTTTCTTGTTGATTTAAGTTCCTTATAAATTCTGGATATTAGTCCTTTGTCTGCGGCGTATTGCTAATATTTTCTCCCTTTCTGTAGGTTGTTCATACATCTCCGTCAACTCTGTAGTGCTTATAGTGTGTGGTCCAAATACGTAGCATAGAATTCAAGTCCTTCAATCTGGACATTACCTACCTTCCCAGTGTTATTCGCCACCCATCTGTTATATGCAGTCTGTTCCAGGAGACATTAACCTGCCCTCTGATCTCCAAAAAGGACATGCTCTCTGAAGTCTCTGGGTCTCTGCTCACACTAATCCATTATCCAGAATGACTCTCTCTGCTTCTTCACCCAGGGCCTCTCACTCATTCTTCATGATGCAGCTCATCTATCTGCGATATATCCCACTAGTTGCCAGGAACAATGGACGGCCTATGCTCTATGCCCCAAGTTTGCATCATAGGGCTGGTACAGGTTTTGCATTTATTACATCAGAGCAGTGGTGTAATGAGTTTCATTGTATATCTCTACTAACAAAAGAAAAAGGAGGGTATATATTCCCAATATATGTATATTTATTTATTCATAAATTATATATATTTATTCTTATAAGCTAATATCCCAAGGTACAATATACTTAGTGTGAGGTACATTGTTAATGGTATCAGATGTTAATATTTCCAACTTTTCTACAACTTCCAGTTATAGGCAGACTTGGGGTTCGTCATGACTTTCTTACCCTGAAATGGGCTTGACAAAGAGCTTATATAAAAGAGCAGAGTGTCAACTTGGCCATTTCCTTATTTTTGTGTGTGTGTTCATATCACTAATGTCCTCTTCATTTTCCAGTTTCTTTGCTGTAGGCTTTAAAGTCGCTTGCCAGTTGTGTGAGTCAGGGGAGCAAACAGGAGATAATATGCTCAGCAAACCCAGCTACAGTTCCTCCCTTATGGATCTCCCTTTCCAGGGAACAATTCACGACACATGACCACAAAACATAAGCATCCTGTGAGGGCACCTGTGTCATTTTGAACTCTACCTAAAGCATAATTTATTTTTATATGAAACAAACAGAAATTCTGAGTTTCTTCCCATGCTCCAACAGATGCTCTTGCCTGCCCCATTCTGAGACCTCCCAATTGGATTGGAGTTAGTTCATTGGCCTTTATACCTTCCACATTGCCTGAAACTAAGTATGGGCAAATAACAACAGAACTTGGGTGAAAAAAAATCACAAATATAAAGCAATTAGGAAAAGCCCCCAGGAACTTCTAACCTGAAGCAGGAGCAGATTGTTCTGAGATAAGTACAAAGAAACCTTCCTCCTCTTTCTCCGTAATTACCTCTTGGCCAGGTCCAGCCCACATCCCATGCTTCCCAGACTCTGTGGCTCCTGTGGTGGTTGAGGTGGGGCCCCTGATGATGTGTCCTCCTCTGCATTATCTTTCACTTCCCTACAGCCATTTTCCTGCACCTGCGTTTTCACCCTTGTTTGTCTATATTGGTAATGCATAACTAAGATTTCTGGTTAAGACAGAATGGAAGGAGAGAAGGAAATACTTACTCAGGAATCAGAGTTGAATTACTAGTCTGCACTTTCTTTTCTTTTTCTCTTTCTTTTCTCTCTTTTTTTTTTTTTTGAGACACAGTTTCACTGTTTCACCCAGGCTAGAGTGGAGTGGTGTGATCTTGGCTCACTGCAACCTCTGTCTTCTGATCTCAAGCGATTGCCCTGCCTCAGCCTCCTGAGTAACTGGGACTACAGGCGCCCACCACTATGCCTGGCTGATTTTTGTATTTTTAGTAGAGAGGGGGTTTCACCATGTTGGCCAGGCTGGTCCCGAACTCCTGACCTCATGATCCACCCGCCTCGGCCTCCCAAAGTGCTGCAATTACAGGTGTGAGCCACTGGGCCCAGCCCCCTGCACTTTGTTTTTTCTGTTTATTTGTTTGTTTTTTATATTTTCTTTTTTTTCTTCTTTTTCTTTGTTTCTTTTTTTTGAGATGGAGTCTCGCTCTGTCACCCAGGCTGGAGTGCAGTGGCATGATAGCAGTGCAGCCTCCGCCTCCCAGGTTCAAGTGATTCTCCTGCCTCAGCTTCCTGAGTAGCTGGGATTACAGGCGCACACCACCATGCCTGGATAATTTTTGTATTTTTAGTAGAGACAGGGCTTCACCATGTTGGTCAGGCTGGTCTCGATCTCCTAACCTTGTGATCTGCCTGCCTTGACCTCCCAAAATGCTGAGATTACAGGGGTGAGCCACCGCACCAGGCCTATATTTTATTTTCTTAGAGACTAGGTCTCCCTATATTGCTCAGGCTGGTCTCAAACTCCTGGGCTCAAGCTATTCTCCTGCCTGGCCTCCGAATGTGCTGAGATTACACGTGTGAGCCACCTCAACTGGCCCACTAGTCTGCACCCTCTTTCTTGGCATGCAAATCAAGGGTGTGAAACAGACTGCTGTCTTGGTGATGAGGTCTGGAGAAGACAGAACCAAGTAAACTTTCTGCTTCTCTCAGAAGTCACCCAATGGAGGAGAACAGAAACGCAAACCCCAGTTTTTAGGAAATTGAGGAAAGATAAGAAGTATCAACTTCCTGGAGCTCTTTGATAAAGAAAGGATCTTCCGGGCAAGCTAGAAAAAAGATCAAGTCACTCTTGTAAGTGGGGTGGGGAAACCAGGGTTGTTTCAAACTTTTCCAAAACAATAGTCAATGCTAGAAGATAAGAAAACAATTCGTATAACATTTTCAAGGAAAATGTGCCCAAGGATTTTTTATATCCAGTTACATTGCCTTTTAATTTTAAAGGTAACATATATTTTTGAACATAGAAGAACTAAAAAAAATTGTTCTTGTGAGTCCTGTGTAGGGCGGATAAAAGGACCCCAGAGAATGGAGAAGTAGGTCTCACAATGAAAGTGCCATGCAGAGGCTTTTGCAGGCACTGGCAGAGGCTGTGTGACAGCCTGTGAACTAAGGAAGGAGGTGCCTCTGAACCGGCCTAGAGACAAATGCCGAAGTCCCTCCCTGTGGAAAGCTTCGTGCCTTCAGGAAGGATGTTGACATGCTCTTTCAAGGTGCTGCTGGGGGTCTGCCAGGTTCCCTGGAGGTTGGAATTATTACCTGGCTGTTTGTCAGTTTATTCTGGAAGCTATTCCTGCTGCAAAGAATAGAAGACATCAAGGGATGGAAGAACAGACTGCATAGAACTACACTACACAGGAAAACACTGACTCTTAAACCATTGTGAGATTTGAGGCAGAAGATCAAAGCTGCAAAGCATCTTCTCAGGAACTCAGGGTACAGACCACAACTGTGTTTGAGGTGAGCAGGATGAGACGGTCAGGGGGTCTAAAGAAGGGAATGGGATTCCTGGAGAAAAGCCACTCTTATTTTTGCTGCTAAGGACAAATGTCATGTAAAGAAACAGGACAAACTACTGGAAAGCCAAAACTCTGGGCTGGGCGCGGTGGCTCATGCCTGTAATCTTAGCACTCTGGGAGGCCGAGGTGGGGGATCATGAAGTCAAGAGATCAAGACCATTCTGGCCAACATGGTGAAATCCCATCTCTACTAAAATACAAAAATTAGCTGGGCGTGGTGGAGCGTGCCTGTGGTCTCAGCTACTCAGAAGGCTGAGGCAGGAGAATCACTTGAATCCGGGAGGCAGAGGTTGCAGTGAGCCGAGAATGCATCACTGCACTCCAGTCTGGCAACAGAACGAGACTCCGTCTTAAAAAAAAAAAAAAAAAAAAAAGCCAATACTCTCTGGAAAAAGTACACGTTTTAATATAGCTTGTGTTAAATTTTCAGAGGGGAAAATATGTCACAATAAAGGCTAAGTTAAAAAAAAATGCCAAGTTCCAACAAGCATAAGAAAAATATAACCAAATTTCAGAGGTGCATGGAACAAATACTGGGGAAAGATGATTGGAATAAGAAATCCACTGAACTCAGGGAACCAACAAAATCATATGTGAAATCTTTGAAAGATATATAAGAAACTCCTGCTTGCAGAGACAAGGAAATTAAAGTTTTAAAACATTGCATTTTATAGTTGAAGCAGATCACTGGAGTAAGAATTTTTGTTGTTGTTGTTGTTGTTTTTTGGAGACACAGTTTCACTCTTGTTGCCCAGGCTGGAGTGCAATAGCACGATCTCAGCTCACTGAAACCTCTGCCTCCTGGGTTCAAGCGATTCTCCTGCCTCAGCCTCCCCGGTAACTGGGATTACAGGCATGCACCATCACTCCCTGGTAATTGTGTATTTTTAGTAGAGACGGGATTTCTCCATGTTGGTCAGGCTGACCTCAAATTCCCGACCTCAAGTGATCCGCCTGCCTCAGCCTCCCAAAGTGCTGGGATTACAGGCCTTAGCCACCATGCCCGGCCTCTTTTTCTTTTTTAAATAAATCAGAGAAGGAGGAGGACGAAGTGCTGATGGACAAATGTTTGCCAAATCCTTTGTTTCCAACATACACTGACTGATGAGGGGTCGTGTAGGCATGACAGTCAAGCAAAATTCTGCCGGAAAACAAAAGAAAAAATCTTGCAGCAGCAAGTGGAGAGATTCTTAATGACCTCCACAGAGGGAAATGCATGGTTCTGAAAAAGAAGCTGATTCAGGACTGGTATAAATAGGAAAAAAAATGACAGAAGCTACCAGCTGCAGAGGAAATGAAAACTTACAAGCAGAGAAGTGAAGAAATGTTGAATGAATTATGGCCAACAGCGAGATCTCACACCACCCCAGACCATTCCTCATGGCGAGAAGGCTCATGACAGCTGGCCCGCTGTCCTTGCTGGAATGGAAGGTGAGCTATGCCAGCCTTGGATAGAAACTAATACAGCTGAACCCATGATTTCAGAGAGAAACCTTCACCAGGCTCCCCTGCTCTGTACGCTGGTATTGGAGGAAAACAAGCCCTGCTCACCACCCACGCGGCCACTGGTCACTCCTACAGAATACACCTGGATGCATCCTCGCCATGCGGGGCTTCTGGGCCTCCTTGCCTTCTGCCTCTCATTCCCACTGGAATCCTCCTCCTCCAGACTTAGAGAACATTGCACTGGTGAGACACGCTGTCCCATGCAGTCAGGGCCATCTCTTGGGGTTCCGGAGAGCACTCGTCCTTTAAAATCGGTCCCCGAGGCTCTGCTTCTGACCTGAAATCACCGCTTCACCCTCATCCTGTCCCAGCATGGAAGGACTGTTTGTCTCCACCTTGTGCAAGATCGGAGAACGTCGTCAGGCTCCAGAGCTGTCCCTTCTCTAGCTTCTCTAGCGGCGGCTCACAGGAGGACTCAGGCTCTGCCATTCCTTCAGTGTGACAGTGAGTGGAACGTCCCCCGTGCTTCGAATCCTTTTCCGTTTTCCCATTTTGTATTTGCTTAGGCTGTCCTGAAATTGTGCTTTTTTTTTTTTTTTTTTGAGACATAGTTTTGCTCTTGTTGCCCAGGCTGGAGTGCCATGGTGGGATCTCGGCTCACTGCAACCTTTGCCTCCTGGGTTCAAGCAATTCTCCTGCCTCAGCTTCCCAAGCAGCGGGGACTACAGACACACACCACCACGCCCATCTAATTTTTGTATTTTTAGTAGAGATGGGATTTCACCATGTTGGCCAAATTGGTCTCAAACTCCTGACCTCAGGTGATCCGCCCGCCTCAGCCTCCCAAAGTGCTGGAATTACAGGCATGAGCCCCTGCGCCTGGCTAAAATTGTGCATTTTGAGTCACGAATGAAAAAGACTCTGAAGATGAAGCCATCTGAAGTATTACTTGCCTGCTTTATTTAGCATCAATTCCAGTAATTAAGAAATTAAACATGATGAAACTGCTGTGAAAACACCTTTAATAAGCATTTTTGAAGTTCAAAAATATTGTCAAAGTACTTCAAAATGGAAGAAAAAAACCCTTACAACCTTATTGTAATTTGAAGTGTAATAAGGAGGTCCCCACCTCCACATCATAATAATTCCTTTGCTCAGGAATCAAATGATCTGGGATGCCACTCCCTGGGACTTGTTCCTTTGTGCTACGAGTTGCCTTTATCCTAGAAACCTATTTAAGTCACGCAGTACCTGAGTGGGCAACACATTGCCTTTAGTGCCTTTAAAGGCACAGGAACTTTTCAGACTCAGCTCCCTTCAGGGCTAGTGCGTTCTGCTGAGTGGGAGGTGAAGGGGAGAAGCTACCCCTTGCTTCACAATGCTGGCTCCTGAAGCCCGCATGATTCTGGGTGTAGGACCGAGCAGACTACACCGGGGCTTTTCCCAGACGGACATTGGGAGAAGGCCTGGCTGACCTTCCCAGGACAATGCGGGTGGCTGCAGTCCTCCTCCTGGTGAACCGGACACTTGTTGGGGAGTCCTGCATGCATTTGGAAGTATTGCCATACAGCCAGGCACACCCAGCTTTCATCCTTGCAAATGGCATTAGAAGCCATGGAATGTATCTACAAATACTCCCTGTGCATCAGGCAGTGTTCTAGGCATCGCGAAGACAGCAGCAGGTGAATCAGACCAAACTCTCCGTCCTCCATACGCAAACACGGCAGGTGAAGCTGTACCGTTAGAAAAGCGCGATTCCTCAGGTCTGCAGTTTCCCACTCTTTTGTTGTTTCCTCCTCGTTGCCCTTTATTGGATTTTTAATGCCAGTTTCACTCTTTTCCATACCTTCCAATCTTCCCTGTTAAATAGAGTGTGGTGAGACTGAGTAATTAAAGGCTGCAGATGACTTTGATGGCAGCGTAATGAAAAGAGTCTGTGACGGCTTATTAGACCAAGTGCCATCAAGGTTATTTGAGTCACAGGGACACTTCCAATAATGACACTGTTCCATCCCTGACCTGACTTCCCTTCCTCACCCCCTTTTGTTCTCTCTTTCTGTCTCTCAGTGATTGTAGATTACCTGGCACAGGAAAATAAGTAACTGATTCTGCGGAAAAAAACAAAAAAACAAATAGACAAACTCTCAGCCTAAAAACTCATATCTTTAGTCATTGTGGGATCCCCACCAAGGCGATCTCTAAATCAAAAGTCAGATTGTGTTGGAAAACCCAAACTAGACAGTGCTAGCCACCTGTAACAACCAAAAATTACTCCTTTATTCCTACACTACAGGAAAAACTAAAGCTTCGATGAGAAATGAGTTTCACCCCCGGGCTGTCCTCCACGTGTCATTCCACTGCAGAAACACTGCACAGAAGGACGAAGGCGAACTTATTTTTCCAAACTGACAGGTCCATTGTCAGGTTAGCCAGGGGGAGGTTTGGATGGCAGGCCCTCTTGGCGGGTCACTGTTTTTACAACGTCAATTTTAATTTAGATGGCAGTAGGAGGCAGCTTAATTCACTCAGAAGAGGAGTTGCCCACCCAGATTTGCTTCCTCTGCCTTTTGCAGACTTGAGCTAAGAGGCCTTGGACACAATGTCCGTCCTGTCCCTGCCTCGCACCTGTAAACGGGAATAATAACATGCTTCCTCCTTTCCCCCAACACTGGGGAGCTGTGAGAAGAGATGGGATAGGCCGCTGCCATGTGTGGCCTTGCCCATCATATCGTACTTCCTCATGTCAGATGGTAAGACCTGGATGCCCTCATCTTATTCTCATTGTCGTCACGGGTCCAAGCTCCGTAACTGTGACATTCCAGATTTCAGATATCTGATGTCCTCCCCACCACCACCACCACCACCACCACCACCACCACCACCCTGCCTTTGTTTTAAATCATTTTCTTTCTTTGATATATAAGTGTCATTTTGGGGAAATATTTTCTTTTTTTTTTTTTGAGACAGAGTCTCGCTCTGTCACCCAGGCTGGAGTGCAGTGGCCGGATCTCAGCTCACTGCAAGCTCCGCCTCCCGGGTTCACGCCATTCTCCTGCCTCAGCCTCCTGAGTAGCTGGGACTACAGGCGCCTGCCACCTCGCCCGGCTAGTTTTTTTGTATTTTTTAGTAGAGACGGGGTTTCACCGTGTTAGCCAGGATGGTCTCGATCTCCTGACCTCGTGATCCGCCCGTCTCGGCCTCCCAAAGTGCTGGGATTACAGGCGTGAGCCACCGCGCCCGGCCAATATTTTCATTTTAAGTTACTTCATGCCTTAGTTTCCCAACCCCAATATTATCTTCCAGTGTTTGGGTTCTCAAATATTTAAAATAAGTGGTCACAGACTTTGTAAATCTTCTATCTCTAGGACATGGGTGTTGCTCCTTCACCTTGCTGCTTGTCCTCTGGGTGCTCACTTACTTGACTTTCTTTCTCTGCTTTGCCTCTCCTTCCTCCTCTTCCCTTTCCCATTTCTTGAATCTATCTAGTTTCTCCAAAAATTATTTTTTATTTTTATTTTTATTGTACTTTAAGTTCTGGGATACATGTGCTGGACATGCAGGTTTGTTGCACAGGTATACGTGTGCCATGGTGGTTTGCTGCACATATCAACCCATCATCTAGGTTTTAAGCCCCATATGCATTAGGTATTTGTCCTAATGCTCTCCTTCCCCTTGCCCTCCACCCCCCAACAAGCCCCGGTGTGTGAGGTTCCCCTCCCTGTGTCCATGTGTTCTCACTGTTCAATTCCCACTTACGAGTGAGAACATGTGGTGTTTGGTTTTCTGTTCCTGCATTACTTTGCTGAGAATGACGGCTTCCAGCCTCATCCATGTCCCTGCAAAGGACATGACCTCATTCTTTTTTATGGCTGCGTAGTATTCCATGGTGTATATGTGCCACATTTTCTTTATCCAGTCTGTCATTGATGGGCATTTGGGTTGGTCAAAAATTATTCTTAAGTGACTAGCCTAACCATTGAAAGTACTCTAAAAAAGACCAAGGAAGACCAAGGGTAGTTACAGGCCTATTTCTGTGCCTTTGGCAGGTGGTTGAGTATGTGGGGGTACACTGGTGTGTGTGTGTGTGTGTGTGTGTGTGTGTAACCAGCAAGCTGCACGTGGCTGCCTTCACTTTTGCCCGACCCCAGGCCTGTCTTCTGCCCTGGAGATGCCTCTCCAATCTTTCTCCCTTTTTTTTTTTTTTTTTTTGAGGTGGAGTTTCCCTCTCATTGCTCAGGCTGGAGTGCAATGGTGCAATCTTGGCTCACTGCAACCTCTGCCTCCCGGGTTCAAGCAATCCTCCTGCCTCAGCCCCCCAACTATCTGGGATTACAGATTACAGGCTTGTGCCACCACTCCCAGCTAATTTTTTTTGTATTTAGTCGAGATGGGGTTTCACCATGTTGGCCAGGCTGATCTCGAACTCCTGACCTCAGGCGATCCACCCACCTCGGCCTCCCAAAGTGCTGGGATTACAGGCGTGAGCCACTGCGCCCAGCCCTTTCTCCTTCTTATGTATATGAGATGTTTGCGTTGTCCATCATTTTGAAAAATGGTCGCCTTAAACTATATTGCCAAAATAAGTGAATGTAAAATTCAATACTATCACCCCTCCATGTTTCTACACATAATTCAACTCAATTCTTTGTTAATAAGTGATGATGATTTCTACTTTTTCCAGTGATTTCCACCTACCGTGCCTTTCTGCTGTTCCTCATCTGTGTATACTTCTTTCCATGAACCTATCCGGCATCCAGCACTTCCCTATGATACTCTCAGCAGCCAATGTGGTCACACGCCGAGTCCTTTCCCATCCACAAAAGCTGTTCTTGCGCTCTAAGGCAGAGGGAGCGCTGAGGCCTGGAGGCTTGCCAGGGCTTTCCTCTGGGATGAAAGGATGGTGGCCTTTCCACATCCCTCACTAATTCTTTTTTCACTCTGCTTTGCTCTCCTGGGACTCAGGTGCCATTTATTCTTGAATTGTCCCTTGTTTGGTATCAGAGAGTTTCCACGCCCTGGAGCAGTGCGCATGGTGCAATTCCAGAAGGGAAGAGGCTTGTGTTTCTTCTGTGCAGTAGGGGAAGCCTGAGCTTGAAAGGTGGTTGAAAAAGGAAGACAAGCTCTCCGAACCGGAACACTCGCCAGCAGAGCATGTCTGTATCGGAAAGAGTACAGGTGTCAGTTTTAGATCTGGAAACCAATCCTTGACAGCTATTCATGACTCTGCACCCCTCCAACGTCTTCATGTCCCCAATCTACTAGCTTCACTTTGAAGCCCACTATTATAGCCCAGTCACCCACTGAGGGAGAGGAAATCTCTGTGAGTCCCAAATGCTAAGTCCTTGAAAAGGGATTCTGTTGGCTCCAGTCTCGGGGCTGGAAACTTGGAATCTTCAGTCTCCCAGATGAGCACTTTGAGGAGCCCACTGTGGCAAATGTGGGGCAGCAGAAGGGGTCTCTTCTAGAAAAGTGTACATGGTGTGGCATAGACAAGGTTGGAGTGTGGTAGGTTGGGAGGCTGGGGGTCGGGAGCTCTCCAACTACTATAGGGGATTTTCATTTCCAGCTGTGAGAAGACAGTTTACCTTAGCGTAAAGCCAGACTGTAGACTATTTAACTTGAACAGCTATTAGAGTTTGTTTCTTTTTTGAGATACGGTCTCCCACTGTTGCCGACACTGGAGTGCAGTGACGCCATCTCAGCTCACTGCAACCTCAACCTGCTGGTCTCAGGTGATCCTCCCACCTCAGCCTTCCGAACAGCTGAGACTACAGGTGCATGCCATGATGCCTGGCCAACTTTCTTTAAATTATTTTTTGTAGAGACAGGGTCTCCCTATGTTGCCCAGGCTGGTCTTGAATTCCTGAGCTCAAGTGGTCCTGCTGCCTCAGCCTCCCGAAGGGCTAGGATTGCAGGTGTGAGCCACCACACCCCAACCTGCCTATTAGAATTGCAAGATTCTGCCAGGATTTGATGAGCCTGTTTTCTCTGTTGTCAGCTCTGTCTCAGCCATGAAGTCTGGAAAGATAAAGGAGGAATCAGTGAAGGTGCCACCTCTCCTCTCAGGTTCCCTTCCACTCTTCTCCAAGAATTTCCATGATGAAGAGAGCTGGCTGGAGGGCAGGATTCAGGTGGTGACTTATTTGTTCTTCAGCCTTTCTTCAGCCTCAGATGGGCTTTGCTCCAGGTGCACGGCAGCACCTGGGAAGCTACGGGAGCTCTTTCAGTCAGCAAGTAGGCAAGCGCATTGTATTATATGCAGGGGTGTTTTGTTTATGGGTGTTGATGCTATTGTTGTTGTTGGACTAAACACAAGGTCCTATAAAAGGCCCAGAGGGAAGGGGTAAGCTGGGCGGGGTATAAGAGAAGCAGTGGGTGACATCGTCAGGCATGCTGCCACATTCTGTCTAACCTAGAGAGAACCTTAAATACATACTTCCGAGGTAAACCCAGATTGCACAAACAAAACAGAAGAGCCAAGTGGGAAGAGCATTGCATTTGGAATCAAATGGCACACTAAGAAATGGTGGAAACAAGGAATATTAATACCTTCCGATATGGTTAATGTCAACACCTAAAGCTCATAATGTAGTTCCTGACACAGGGTAGGTGCCCAGTGATTGGAACAATTATCATCAGTGTTATAGAATGAGTGACTGTCTTAGTCCGTTTAGGCTGCTATAACAAAGTGTCTTAGACTTACAAACAACAGAAATTTATCACTCATAGTTCTGGAGGCTGTGAAGTCCAAGATCAAGTGCCAGCAGATTCCATGTCTGGTGAGGGCTCTTTGCTTCATGGCACCTTTTTGTTGTGTCCTCATGTGGCTGAAGGAGAAAGCAGCTCTCTGGGGCCTTTTACTTTGTTTTGTTTTGTTTTGTTTTTGTTTTTTTGGAGATAGAATCTTGCTCTGTCACCCAGGGTGGAGTCCAATGATGCAATCTCAGCTTACTGCAATCTCCACCTCCTGGGTTCAAGCAATTCTCCTGCCTCAGCCTCCCAAGTAGCTGGGACTATAGGTGAGTGCCACCACGCCTGGCTAATTTTTGTATTATTGGTAGAGATGGGGATTCACCATGTTGTCCAGGCTGGTCTTGAACTCCTGACCTCAGTTGATCTACCTGTCTCAGCCTCCCAAAGTGCTGGGAGTATAGGCGTGAGCTACTGCACCTGGCCTGGGGCCTTTTTGATAAGAGCACTAACTTCCCAAAGGCCCTACTCTTTATCCCATCACCTTGGGGGTTGGGGGAAAGTCTAGGAGTCAGGACTGAGAAGAGGGATCGGCATTCAATGCCATTGCCATAGAAGAAAGCACTGGGAGCTACGTGGAATGAGTGGGAAAAGCATAGACTTTATGCCAGGAATCCGGACTGGTTTCACTCTCAACCCACTGCATAGGCCTGGGGGCAAGTTACACAACCGGTCTGATGTTCGGCCTCCTCAGCCTGACTTTGAAATAATATCTTCCTCACGGGGTTGCTGTCAGGGCTAGAAATGGTTTAAAGAAGGACCTAGGATAGTACTAGGCATAGAGGAGGCAATAGCTAAGTTATGGTTCCTACCACGCTGAGAAGCTGGGGATGGTGGGTTCTTAGCAGCAGCTTCAAGAGAGGAGTGTTCAGAAATTGGACTGCTTACCCAACAGGGCTCTTGGAAATGAAATTGATTCATAAGACCGAAAAATTATGAAATAGGATCTTTATAGAGTCAGTAACAATTTGTGAATTATTTTGGGTTATTGGAGGAGGACCTGTTATGGTTTGGGCAGCAAAGTATATAGAACCTCATTAGGGTGATGGGACTTCTTGGTTAAAAACGTACCTAAGATGACTGACCTTCCAGGCCAGAGTTTCTTTTTATTTATTTTTAAAAATGTTTTTATTTATTTATTTTTTTTTGAGATGGAGTCTTGCTCTGTCACTCAGGCTGGAATGCGGCGGTGTGATCTTGGCTCACTGCAATTTCCACCTCCTGGGTTCAAGCGATTCTCCCGCTTCAGCCTCCCAAGTAGCTGGGATTACAGGCGTCCGCCACAACGCCCAGCTAAATTTTGTACTTTTAGTAGGGTTTCGCCATGTTGGCCAGGCTGGTCTCGAACTCCTGGCTTCAAGTGATCTGCCTGCCTCTGGCTCCCAAAGTGCTAGGATTACAGACGTGATTCACTGTGCCTGGCCCCAACTTTTTAAATTTTTAAAAATTTCATTGCTATAAAAACCACATAGCATAAAACTTTGCCATGTTAACCATTTCTAAGTGCACAGTTCAGTGGCATGAAGCATGGTTGTGCAACTGTCATCACCATCCATTCCAGAACTTTCCATCTCCCCAAACTAAAACTCTGTCCCCATTTAAACACCAACTTGCCTTTTCCGCAGCCCTTGGCCACTCCCATTCTACTTTCTGTTTTTTTGTGAATTTAATTACTCTAGCCACCACCTATGAGTGGGCTCAGACAGTATTTGCCCTTTTTTGTCTCTCACTTAGCAAATGTCCTCAAGGTTCATCCCTGCTGTGGCCTGGGTCAGAATTCCCTCTCTTTATAAGATTGCCTTTGTAAGTGGGCGCCTCAGGCATTTAGCTGAGGGTTTTTCCATAGGATCTGGTCAACTGGCTACATTTTGCTGAATTTAGTTCTGCCTTTTCCTGTAGCCCCGATGCCTTCCTTACCTTGGCATCACTGTCCTGATTCCTGTACCAGCTTCCTAACCTGCTCCGTCCTGTGCTCCCCCGCCTTTGTGCTCAGTCTTTGCCCCATCTTCTGATCACCTTGCAGTTCCCAGAGCTGCCTGTGTCTCTCACCCATTCATCTGAGCCCGGCGTGGTGGCTCATGCCTATAATCCCAGCACTTTGGGAGGCCGAGACTGGTGACTGGCTTGAGCTCAGGAGTTGGGGATCAGCCTGGGAACATAGTGAGACTATGTCTCTACAAAAAATAAACAAAATTTGGTCAGGCGCGGTGGCTCACGCTTGTAATCCCTTTGGAGGTCAAGGTGGGCGGATCGCGAGGTCAGGAGATCGAGACTATACTGGCTAACATGGTGAAACCCCGTCTCTACTAAATATACAAAAAATTAGCCGGTCGTAGTGGCGGGCGCCTGTAGTCCCAGCTACTCAGGAGGCTGAGGCAGGAGAATGGCGTGAACCCGGGGGATGGAGCTTGCAGTGAGCTGAGATCCGGC
>NW_012102809.1:3445981-3456425 GCF_000951045.1 Mandrillus leucophaeus
CCCGGTGTGGTAGCATGTACTGGTAGTCGCAGCCACTTAGGAGGCTGAGTTGGGAGGATTGCTTGAGCCCAGGAGGTCAAGGCTATAGTGAGCTATGATCACACCACTGCACTCTAGCCTGGATGACAGAGTGAGACCCTGTCTGAATTTTTTTAAAAAAGGTGCTCTGACCACAAGTGTCCGGCATTCCAGAAGCCCCTTGGTGGTGTCCTCATCTCCGACCCCAACAAGCAGCTACCGCCTTGCCTTCCAGCAGTAGGTGTTAGCTCTGCCGGCTTCAGGACTTGATAGAAATGGAATCCGACAGTATGTACTCCGTGTACATACCATTCTTTTTGTGAGATTCACCCATGTTATCGCACATTCCATAAGCATCCCATGCATTCCTGGTTCCTTTAGATGCTGTGAGCTGCGGATGGTTCACTGTGTCCTATTTATGTGTGCGTCTGCTTCCCGGTTCCAGCAGAGGGAGAGGCGGGGGTCGTCGTTCTCAAGGGCATCTTTGTGTCTTCCCAGCACTCAGGACAGTGCCTGGCACACAGATGCTTCAGTAAATGTTTGCCGAGTGAACCCGATGAATGGGCATTTTGTCACTGGGTCTTTTCATGTATTCCTTGGCTTGCTCCCTGTCTCCCCTTGAAACACAGCTGCTTTCATTGACCGCGTCTTTATTTGTTGGGTGGATGTGCTTGTTTTCAGTGCCAGGAAGGAAAAACAAGCACAGAAGTCGCCCCTCCCGAGCAGCCATATTCCCGGCTAAGAAGCCCTCCTTTGTGCCAAGAGCAGAGCCGTCTACGGCTGGGTGGAGGGTCACAGCCTGTGGGACGGGGCAGGGGGGCGAGCTCTGGGCTTGCAGGCAGGCGGTGACTCATGCAGCGTCTGGGCACCGGTGCGGGAAAAGGGCTTTGACATTCTCAGCAAACCTCAAGGCGAGCCCACCTGCCCCTCCCACCCACACAGGGCCTTGCAGATGGATCTGCTTCTGCATCACATGATCCGTTTCAGCAGGAGAGAGACGGAAAGAGAGAAACAGCCTTTTGTTCTGCCAACCTCCATGATTGCGTATCGTAGGCACAAGGCTCGGCTCTGAAGTCAGGCTGAGGATTCTAATAAAACATAGGAAGCTTTACCCGGAAGACAAGGTGCTCTTTCACTAGGCATGATTTGGACCCAGGATATAAATGCTCTTTCGTGGGACGGGAGAGTTGTGTCTTTGCTCATCCCTGGGGAGTCTCACTGTGCCCCACGGATCATGCGTGCGTTCCAGAGCTGTCAGATAGCCCCCCTCCACAATCACACATATGTGCAACCACATATTTTCCAACCCAAATGAGGGTACACACCATCTGGGGAGGGATTCCCCCTTCCCATATGCGTGAATTCGTTTGGCTAAAAAGCATTAACAGTCACAAAATAAAATCACATTGAGACCCACATTTTGATGGAAACATTGGACCTTGGGGTTGTGCTGGAGATTTTGAGGTCTGGGATAAGAAACCCAGAGTGAGCAGGTGGAACAGTTCCCACGGGCTTTGGTGATATGGCCCCAGGACTGCTGTCCACCTGCAGGGCCTGTTTGGAGCTGACTTGGGAGGGGTGGTGGCCACACTCCTCGCCACTGTGTGCATGCTGCCTGACCTTGCCTGGAAACCTGTGTGTTCACTTAAATTCAGGTCCTGGGTTCCGCACCCCATAGCTCCTCATGGATCCTCACCCTCCATCCTGCCTCGGGTCCTCACTGTTCCACCTGGTGAGAGGTGCCGGGAGGTGGTCCGGGATCCAAGCCTGAGCTCCACTCTCAGCGACTAAGTGCCTTGTGGGCTCTTTATTTATTCACTGTTCAGTTCCTTTTTTGAAAAGTGAGTCACGGCTGGGTGCGGTGACTCATGTCTGCAATCCCAGCACTTTGGGAGGCTGAGGCGGGTGCATCACCTGAGGTCAGGAGTTCGAGACTAGCCTGACCAACATGATGAAACCCCGTCTCTACTAAAAATACAAAATTAGCCAGGCATGGTGGCGCGTGGCTGTAATTCCAGCTACTTGGGAGGCTGAGTCAGGAGAATTGCTTGAACCCAGGAGGCGGAGGTTGCAGTGAGCCGACATCGCGCATTGCACTCCAGCCTGGGAAACAAGTGCTAAACTCCGTCTCAAAACAAAACAAAACAAAAACAAAACAACAACAACAAAAAAAACAGAAGAGAAAGAAAAAAAAGTGAGTCATAATACCTGCTGCCTGGGGACTTGTATTTTATTTTTAATTTTTATTTTATTTAATTAATTTATTTAGAGACAGGGTCCAGCCCAGGCTGGAGTGCAGTGGTGGGATCATAGCTCACTGCAGCCTCTGACTCCTGGGCTCAATCGATCCTCCCACCTGAGCCTCCTGAGTAGCTGGGACTACAGGTGTATGCTACTATGTTTGGCTTTCCTGGGATTTCTGTGAGGCTCTTTAAATATATGACCTGACTCTTACCCCACTAGGCTACTCTACCCCCGGTCCCATGCTGCCCTAGGGCACTGCTCATCCCTGTTTCCCCTGCCCAGCACACACTCTTCTCTTCCTCTAGCCTAACGCACCCTGACATCCCAGGCCCAGCTATCTGACCAGCCTGGCTCAGCCCCTTCTTACACCTGAACTGTGTGGTGTTTCATGAACCTTCAAGAACCAGCCAAGGGGCCTGAGAAGGAGGGACCTGGAGGGACGAGGCACCAAGACAGAGCAGCGCCCTGGAAATCAAATGCTGCCCGTCTTCTATTGTTGATTATCATTCTGTGTTTGCTGGTCTTGTCTCTGCAACAAGCTGTCTGTGCCTGGAGAGCCAATCAAGTACACAACAGTGTGCTGGGAGCTCAGCGCATGGAAAAGCTGCCGGAAGGAAGGGTCAGCAAGGTGAGGACCAGCTACCCAACTGCTCTCATGCTGGAAAGCTCTTTTCTGCTTTGCTGTGCTTAATCTGCCATCTTGTCACTGCCCTTCCCTAAAGCAAGTGGGTGAAAAAGCTGGGCTGCTCCCCAGGCCTAGCCTGATGGGGAGGAATCTTTTTATTCATCACTCATGGTTCCTCATGAGCCACAGCCCAGGGCTGGCTCTATACCGCAGGGGCGGGGTTGGGGAAGGTAAAATGTGGGCTCCTGCTGCCCGGGCCCCCCCAGCGGCAGGGGTCGGGTGGAGTGAAGACAGGGTGCCTCCTTAATGCCCTTTGTGGGGTTGTCCAGGGTCTAAGGCCAGAGCTGTCCTCTGCGTAGGGCAGGGCTGTATTGACGTTTGCTCAGTTAAGAAAACTGTATTGGCATTTTAGGAAGAGTTGTAGAAAAATCTCATCCTGGTTGATTCTGCCTGTGAATCACAGTGATGTGAGGCTTAACTTGTTTCCATCCACTTTAAGCCTTTTTCCCTCTGGACCAAACAGGATTATCTGATTTTTCCCTTTGAACCGGGGCCTGATGACATCAGAACTTGGGCAAGGCTTCTTCTTTTGTGTGCTGGGAAATGGCTGCTGCTGGCCAAAGTGTTTTGTCTGTGCTTGTGAAGGGTAAGTGGGGACAGCTGGGACCCATGCCTGGAAGAATGCAGGTGCTGCTTTCTGAGATGGGAAGGCTGTGGGAGAGCAGGCTTGGAAGGACACCCCTCAGTAAGTTGGAGGTTTCTGATGGAGATGCTGAGTAGGCAGCTGACCATCCGCACTGGGGCTCAGGCGAGAGGTTGGCTCCGGAGAAGCCAGTGTGGGAGTCATCCGCGTGCAGAAGGAATTAAGCCATGGGCTGGGGAGCTGGAGAGAACAGGACGCTGGATGCTTCTGCAGCACAGGCGGGGCTATAACGAAGAACCAGCCAAGGAGCCTGAGAAGGAGGGACCTGGAGGGACGAGGCACCAAGACAGAGCAGCGCCCTGGAAATCAAATGCTGCCCATTGAGCCAGGAAGAGACTAAGATGTGGCGCAGTGACCTTGGTGGAAGCAGTTTAGTGAAGTGTCAGGAAAGAAGCGAGTTCACAAGAGCAAGGGAAGAGAGGCACTGGAGACAGCACACATGAAGCCTTTTCCCAGGAGTTTTGCTGTAGAGGGAAGCAGAGCTATGCGGAGGTAATCAGAGTGAATGTATGATCAAAGGGGGATTTTGGTTGTTGATTTGAGACAGGATCTCATTCTATCGCCCAGGCTGGAGTGCAGTGGTACAATCATAGCTCACTGAAGCCTGGAACTCCTGGACTCAAGTGATCCTCTCACCTCAGCCTCCAAAGTAGCTGGGTCTACAGGTGCACACCACCACGCCTGGCTAGTTTTTCATTTTTTGTAGAGACAAGGTCTCTCTATGTTGCCCAGGCTGGCCTCAAACTCCTGACCTCGTGTAGTCCTCCCACCTTGGCCTCCCAAAGCACTGGGATTACAGATGTGAGCCACCTTGCCCAGCTGGTTACAGAGCAGTTTTCTTATCCATCATCTTTGGATCTTTGTTCTTAATGAAATTCATGCCAGACAAAGGCTCACAATCTAACCTGGTCACAGAAAGAGGAGGGGGTGGATCAAACACCGTAGGCAACCTTGCCTTTTCTCTTCCAAGCGGCCTCTTTCGCCTTCTGCTGCTGGGTGGTTTTGCATTTGTGGGCTGTGGCCTACCCGGGGACCAGGACCCCCGTGCTTCATCTGAGCGTTCTGCAATTGCAGAACCTGGAGAAAAAAAACTGTCCTGACTGAAGATCTGCAGGAGTAAGAATCCAAGAACTCCCATCGCTTTCTGAAAGCAAAAGCAGCTCTCACCGTGCCCGCTTCCTTCCCACCTGCCACCTAGTGGCCCCCTGCAGAATGACACGGGCGGCAGTGAAGGGCTCCAGTTACCGTTCGGCTCTCTTATCTGGTCTTCACAGGGTATTAGCTCGCGAAGGCGCCTTAGAGACGATCTAAGCCAATCTTCTCAATTTACAGCTAAGGTAACAGAGACCTAGAATAAAGGCATAGAGATAATTAGTGGTGGAGCTAGGACTAGAGCCTAAGACCCTGATGAGGCCTGCAGTGAGGCCCTTCTGTGTTCTCTCTCACTCAGCCATTCAATCAACTTTTGCTACCTGCCTTACACGCAGGGTCCAAGGCTGTGCACTGCACTGCAGGGGAAAGCCCCTGTCGCTATCCTTAGGAGCTTCCTGGCAGAAAGACCATTACATCAAATGCATCTTATTTTACATTGTATACAATGATTGCTCTATGGAGGTAAAAGTGAGGGCCAAGAGAAGCTGCCGCCAGCCTGCCTGGAGCCAGGGAAGGCTTCCCTGGGGGGTGGTGTTGGGGTGAACCTCAGGAGGAGTCGTCTGTCAGGCAGGTAAGGTAGGGCAGGCCCAGGTCCAGTGGCGCCGTGTGTATGGTGCACGGGGCAGATACTGAACTGTGAAGTCATCGCCTGAGTGTGACATCAGGGACAGACATGAAGGGGACCAGCAGCTAGGTGAGGGGCCTGGTGTGTCTGCAAAGGTGTTTGGGCTACACATCACCAAAGAATTTTTATTACAGGGCGTAGCATCATCAGACGTATTGGTTTGATAGATCTCTCTGGCGATAGTGAGAAAGAAAAATTGGAAGCCAGTGAAACAAGAAGCAAGGAAACATTAGAATGTCACAGCAGCAGTGCAGGCCAGCCTGGGAGATGCGAGCAGGCGGCGCTGCTGCAGTAACCGGGAAGAGCCTCATGTTAGTAGTTGGGAAATGAGTGCGTCTGGTATGTGCCCCACTGTCCGGACCACAGTCAGGCAAGCTGGCCCGGGGGTAGGACAGAGGGACCGGAAGGGAGGAGGAGCTCTGTGTGGTTGTGCCGAGGGGCTGGTGCTGTGAAAGAGTCAGGTGGGAATGCCTGCAGGCGGCTGGGTGTGCCTGTGGCTCTGAGAGCAATGCTGGCCACAGATTCACACTTTAGAGATTAGGTGAGGAACAAAATCAGCCAGAAAGGGCGAAAATGGCTGTCAGAATTGACCATGCACATTGGGCCCCAGTGGCCATGTCTTTAATCCGTTGTCTTCATCAGAAAGTCCCCACAGGAAGGACCTTGGACAAGGCAGTTCTCAGTAGCTGAAGAAATCCCTACGGGGGATGACACTCGAGGGCCCTGTGCCCCCAGGAGCTGGGTGACAATTCTTCCCTCACAAGGGGATCTGCTCTTCCTAGGCTGGAGTTGCTGTTTCCTCCATTTACTGTCACGGTTGGGTGAGGGAGTCCCCTGCAGCACCCAAGTAGCTCAGCTGGTTACCAAACACCTTCCTTGCTCCTCCCAAAGGGTGTCAACAGCCCTCCTCCTCCTGATGAACAGGGTGGATCTCCCCTGCCAGGATGGTGACTGTTTTCAGCTCACCAAGGAGCCCAGAGTGCCCTGCAGCAGCCATGGCTTATTGCTTAGTGGGGCCCTTGCTGTGTCCCAGGTGAAAGTGTTCTCCCCTTGGGAAATGGGGCTTCTAATCCTGCAGTCCACAGGTGCAGGTTCGGGAAGCCCAGTCTCCTCAGCGGACTGTGGAAGTGACGGCCATTCCTGCTTCCACTCCTCGGTTCCCTGATTCATGTGGTCTTTTCACTGGGGACACAGCACCTTAGAAAATACTTTAATTCAGGGGACATACAAGAGCCTGGAGGATGGCTCCCCATCCTTGTAGTTACCATCTCTGAGCTGGTGCTTCAGCCATGCCCTCAGTGGGCAGCAGCGTCTGAGTGGTGCGGAGCATGTGATGTGGCCATGGATCCCACGGCCTTCACCCACTTCCACGTGGCAGCCCTGGGAGAAGGGCGCTATCTGATGCCCTGTGGACAGGGAAAACAAACTCACACCTGGAATGTGCTTCTATTCCTGTAAGAACAAATTGCTGACTCCTCTGGGTAGAAGGAGCCCAATGTCACCAAATTCCTGCCACGTGCTCGGTCGTTCTCTTTGAGGAGCAGGACCATACTGAAACCTTAGCTGAGCTCTCTGCTGGTGGTAGGTAGGATGTTTGGTGGCAGCAGGAGCAAAATCAACCCTGGTGAGCAGAATTCCATGCTGTTGGGTTCACACATGATCTCTGCCACCATGGCTGTTTTGTTTATGGGCCCACCGTGCCCATCCTGGGACAGTGGCAGATGAGACTGACTAACAGCAACTGGCCCAGTCATTCTGTCTACGTAGTTGCTTAATCTCTCTTCTGTGGTGGATGTTGTTTGCTGAGTGATAACGTGACACAAGGATTTTCACACTTCATGGACACTCCATCCACATGCGCCTTCCCAGACCTCCTTCCCTTTTATCTTCCAGTCTTTCTCCCCAAAGGTCCCTGACCAGCCCAGCCAGGTCATTCCCCACTGCCCATGAGTCTGTATAGACTCCAACCTTGGGCCACTGCTCTGTCCACATGAAATGGATACCCAGACCCAC
This sequence comes from Mandrillus leucophaeus, assembly GCF_000951045.1. Classification (NCBI taxonomy): domain Eukaryota; kingdom Metazoa; phylum Chordata; class Mammalia; order Primates; family Cercopithecidae; genus Mandrillus; species Mandrillus leucophaeus. The sequence continues at coordinate 3,453,362 of NW_012102809.1, forward strand.
TGCCTGAGTGAGGCCGCAGTGCAACTGTCAATCCATTTGTAGCTTGCGCGCACACACTGACCCATCCAAGAACCTTAAGCGATTCCTATGAAATCCCCCATACGGCCAAAAGCATGAACTGAAGAAGGGGCATTGATAAAACAGAGGTGGCCATGGCAAATGCACCAATGTGATATTCTGTGGAATGTCCAGACAGTCCCAATCTTTTCAGACAGAGGGCAGAGATTTGACAGAATCATGGGCAAAACTGTAAATGAATATTGTCCATCTCACGGGAATGCAAACTGTTTCTCTTCCTCTTTTCTGATTGGGATAGAAAAGAACGCATTTACTGCATCCTTGGCCACATACCATGTACCTGAGACCTTATCACACCACTCTAGCAAAGATCCCACATGTGCTATGGCAGCCATAATTGGGATTGCTTCTTGGTTGGGTTTATGGAAGTCAGTTGCAATCTTCCAGGACTTAACTGCTGAATTAAATAGAGACACAAAGTCTACCACCACTGCATCCTTTGGCTCCTGAAGAGTGGCACTGATTTTCACCCCAGGATGCAATACCGTTTTTGACTTGCTTGCTTGGCTGAGGGGAAGGGCCATAATTTTAGAAGCTTCCATTTGGCTGTCTCCACTATGATAGCTCCTAAACCCTATAGGCCACAGATCCAATGTGGGTGCTGGGCCAATTTCTAGGTATATATATCCCAATTATATATTTGAGGACCAGAGAAATGACCCCTGATGGGTCCACAGACCCAGTGGACCTTTGGCTGGGACTCTATTTATTTTTTGTTCCTGTATGGATGGTTGCCCACTCGAAAGAGGGACTGTGATGACACTTCAGGCCCCCGGATCTCAATTCCAGCTCTAACCCTTGAAATGTTTGCATCTTCCTCTTTCTCTGATGTGTGGCCAGCCACTCAGTTGGTCATTTAGGGAATGGCTGGGGCAGTTGTTATGGCACACGGTGGTGCAGGGGACCTGGTCACCTCTCTAATTGTTGGGTCCCAGGCCCAGGAACTGAGCAAGGCATCATAATATTTTTGGGGGGTGACTACATTCAGCCACTTGACCATCCATCCTTGATTTCTTTTGATGGTGTAAGGTAAATACCGCCCTTGCAGTATGCAGGCTTGGCTGACTCCATGGGCACTCCAGAGCCAAAATGGCCCATCAGAGTTGTGAGTTGTCCTGCACTGGGCCAAACTGGCCTGGCTTTCATATTCTGCCTCCATCAGTTATTGGATATGGGCTGCCCTGGGGAGGGTGTGCAGGCTCTGAAGGAGGCCATGGCAGAAGGTAGGATTTCTAGCAGTTGGGACAAGTCCTTTCTTGAAGTGGACCTAGGTGGCACATGCAGGCTCTTTGGAGACGCCATCACAGATAATGAGGGAGGTTCTTGAGGACATGAAAGGACAGGGTCAAAGCACAGGTGGATGGATTGACCTTCAGTGCAAGGAGGGACATCTTTATCTTTCACCATCACAGAGAGAGCAGGAGGAAAGATAGGGTCCAATGAAGACAAGTGTTTTAGGAGAGGGACCAGGAGCTGGGAAGATCCGGCCTTGTCACCTCTATTTTCTTCATACCATCAGAAGCAAGGGCGTCTGCTCGACCTGGGTTTGGGCCAGCTCGGGGCTTGGGGAGCATAGTCAAGGGGAGTGAGAGAGGACGCTGTCCAGCGACTACAGGGCAGTGTTCCGGGGCCGCTGGTGTTGGGCATGACTGGCTGTGACGCTCTCCGTGTGTTTCCCCAGCAGTGACAGAGCAAAGCCGGAGAGAGAGAGGAGCACTGAGGTTCTGACACACGTATAGCCAGTGAAACCATCCTTACAATCCAGATTTAGAAATTTGCCATGCCAGCCAGGCCTAGAACTCTCCACCGGTAGGTAACTTTGTTTCCTTAATCTTTGGGTCCTCCTAGCTGATGAAGAGCTATCTATTTTGGTCCCTCAGATCACAATGTAAAGGGATAAACAACCATGTTATAGCCATACAATGGAACACTGCTAAGCAATACAAGGACACAAGCTATTGACACGCACGCAGATGAACCCACGATAATTATGATGAAGGAAAGAAGCCGGACATAAAACAGTACTTACTGTGTGATTCCACTGATATAAAACTCCGGAAAATGCAAGCTAGTCTATGTGGCCGGAAGCAGATCAGTGGTTGGGGGCAGGAGTGATTACGGAGGGCAGGAGGGGTACTGGATGCGTTCAGTCTGTGGATTGTGATGATGATTTCACTGGTTATAACATGTGTCAAGACTTCAATTTGTACACTTTGTATGCGTGCAGTTACTGTATGTTAATCACATTTTAATAAAGCTGTTAAAATATTGACCTGAAAATTAACTGTATTATTGAATCATCGATAATTAGCAAATAGAACGAAACTATGGAAAATGTCCTTTTAAATTTCAATTAGATCTATTAGAGGTTTAAAAAGCAGACCTTTGATAGTTCCAAGTTAAATCGCTAAAGTCAGTTGTAACAGAATCTGACAAAATGGGCTGTTTTCTTTTACCACCTTCTCTCTTAACCCATTGAAGCCTTCGTTACTGAGGGTCTCTCCACAGGTATGACAATGGGATGATTCATGGTGCTTCTCATGAAACTCTCTTGCCATCCTTTCCACGTCTCGGAAAGGCTCCTGTTCTTATTTGCATTTTGCAGATGAGGAAACTGAGTCTCAGCGAGGTTAAAGGGGTAGCCCGAGGCCATGTACATGACTGCAGCTCGGGGCTCGGCGTCCAAAAGGGTGCCTGCTCATCCTCCTGCCAACTTAGTTGACACAATTTTCCTTTCTAAAGGCTTTCTCCCAATACCGTTGCCATTCTTAATTAGGGCTAGGTGCAGTCGAAGCCTCCCTGGAGTTAAAGGGCTGCCACGAGGAGGAGGTGGGACGGAAGGTGGCCGTTTTCAGAGTGCTAAAGTGAAAGTCTGTCGGGCGAAGTGTCACGGCCTGGGAGGACCCTGCGGCTGGCTTCAGCCCTTGAATGCCCCACGTCAATAATAATTAGGGTGTGGGAGGAAACAAAGCGAGGGCGAGTTCTG
>NW_012102809.1:3457135-3459848 GCF_000951045.1 Mandrillus leucophaeus
CTGCCCCGCCGCCCGCAGCTGCGTCCCGCCCTGGTCTCTGTAGGTCGGAATGTCCTGGGCCCCTCCTCGCCACACGCGCGCTGGGGGACGCGTCTACCTCGTAGCTCTCGTGCCGTATGGATTTTGAGCACACTGATCATATTTTGGGGACTCCTGCTTCTCCACCTGCCGTCTCAGGCATTTCGCACTAGGCCCTCTTAGGGCACACATCAGGCCCTCTCCCCAAGCCTGCCCCCTCCTCCGCCTGCCCGGCGCTGGGATGGCAGCTCCATCCTCCTGGCTGTGCGCTCGGAGCCTCGCAGTCGTCTTGGATTCCTGTTTCTTCACACTCCTCTTTCTCAGCGCTCCACGCGTTGAGTCCCTAGGCACTGCCGCCAGTCACAGCAGACACAACCCAAGCCGCCCTCACCTCCTTCACCCTGCCACGCTGGGCCAAGCCTGGGACATTACCGTTTCCCCTCCTCTCCCGCCTCTCCGGCTTTGCGCGTCGCCGCCTGGTTTCCCCTGGTTTCCTGAGGCTGCTGTAAGAAAGTGCCACAGACCGCGTGGCTTAAAACAACAGAGGTTTATTCTCAAAGTTCTGTAGACAGAGTCTCTCTCTGTCACCCAGGCTGGGGTACAGTGGCATTCTTAGAGCTCACTGTCACCTCAAACTCCTGGGCTCAAGTGATCCTCCTTCCTCAGCCTCCCGAGTAGCTAGGACTACAGACATGTGCCACTGTACCTGACTAATTGTCTTTTTTGTAGAGATGAGGGTCTCACTATTTTGCCCAGGCTGTTCTTGAACTCCTGGCCTCAAGTGATGATCCTCCTTCCCTAATGTTGGATTAAGGGCCCACCCTACTCCAGTATAACCTTGTCTGAAATTACATCTTTTTTTTTTTTTTTTTGACGAAGGCTTGCTCTGTGGTCCAGGCTGGAGTGCAATGGCGTGGTCCCGGCTCACTGCAACCTCTGCCTCCTGGGTTCAAGCAGTTCTGCCTCAGCCTCCCGAGTAGCTGGGATTACAGGTGCAAGCCATCACACCGGGCTAATTTTTGTATTTTTAGTAGAGCTGAGGTTTCATTATGTTGGCCAGGCTGATCTCGAACTTCTGACCTCATGATCTGCCCGCCTCTGCCTCCCAAAGGGAAGCAAGTCCCTCTGGAAGTAAAGAATCTTTATGTTGATCTTTATTCTAAAATGCTGGGATTATAGGCGTGATCTGCCGTGCCCGGCCTAAATTACGTCTTAATTACATCTGCAGAGACCCTGTTTCCAAACAAGGTCACATTCACAGGTACCCAGAGGTTAGGACTTCAGTGTATTTTTTGCAGGGACACAATTCAAGCCACAACACTGCCTTGTAACCAGCGCAACAGAATGATAGTTTTAAGACTTAAGTTGGATATTTTCATTTCTCTGCTCAAAACCTTTCACGAGGTGAACTCAGAGCACCCAAGGACTCCAGTGACCTTCAGGCTCTGTTGCCTCTTAGGGCTCCTATGTGTTCTCCAGCTTGGCAATGCTGGTCTCCCAGTCGCGTTAGCTCCCTCTCTCAGTCGTTGAGTGTTTCACGGTGAGGTTTGTGTGCTTGCCCAGGGTGAGCGTGTGTATCTCTAGCTCCTGATGCACCACTCTCTAAGTCCCTGTGGAATGAATGAGTGAGGCCCCCTCAGCGAGACTCTTCTGAAGCCAGTGAGGCAGTGATGACTGAGGGTGCTGGGGGCGGGAAGTCCTGGGCGAGCCCTTTCGTTGTGCACAACAGCACCCGGAAAGACCTCAGGAAGGGGATGGCATCTGGATTCCTTTCTTGCTTTTCTTTTCCTTGGTGTTTCCTTTTTTATTTTTTCTTTTCTGGAGGGGCCTGGCAGTGGGCCTTTGAGCAGGCGGCAGCAGAAGAGGCCTGGGGGACCAGGGGTGATGGGTGGGGCTGTGTGCTCTGTGCCACCTCGCATTCTTTCCTGATCCCAAGGCTTTGGTCATAGTGGGCAAGGCTTTGAGCACTGGTCAGCTCTGGTGTCACTGCCTTGTGCCCCTTTGTGCAGTGCTGGTTTGGGCTAGTGAGTGTGGAAGAAGTAGGCTCCTCCTGGGGGTGGCTTTGGTCACCCCCTCCCATGGTGGTCACAGCTCCCAGTGGGGTGTGCTTTCTCATCTGGAAAGTGCGCCTCCATCAAGGCCAGGCAGGAGAAGGAACAGGGGACCGATTGAGTGACCTGGCCTGTCGGAAGTCCAGTCCCACTCCCTGGCCACAGTGTGCCTGGATGTTCCTTACAGGGGCAGAGGGCTGAGCCAGCCGGGGAAAAGAGGTACAGGCCATTGCTTAAGGCAGGAAGCCCAAGGTTCCTGTGACCCGTGGGCTGGCCCTCCATCTCCCGTCCACGCAGGTAGAGTCTGTGGAGCTCTTGTACTTTGGTGGCAGGGCTGAGCGGTTGTAATAGAGACTTGGTAACCCCTAAAGCCTGAACTAGTTATTGTCGGGCCCTATCAGGAGTTTTGCCAGCCCACGCGTGGAGAATGGCACCAGTCTGTGAGGTCTCCTCCCTCCCGCTTCCCTAAACTCCCACGTGTAAGACTGTAGAGAACAGACACCATGCAACCCGAGCTGGCCGACCTTGGGTTGAGCAGGGATTTTTGGTGCCCAGAGAGGCTGCAGGGCTAGTGACACTAAGTCCTACCAGCTTGAGGGAAGCTGGCCTGGGACCTAGGCCCCTGCCTGCTCGGGGATTCTTGG
>NW_012102809.1:3461743-3478036 GCF_000951045.1 Mandrillus leucophaeus
AGCAAGTCCCTCTGGAAGTAAAGAATCTTTATGTTGATCTTTATTCTAAAATGCTGGGATTATAGGCGTGATCTGCCGTGCCCGGCCTAAATTACGTCTTAATTACATCTGCAGAGACCCTGTTTCCAAACAAGGTCACATTCACAGGTACCCAGAGGTTAGGACTTCAGTGTATTTTTTGCAGGGACACAATTCAAGCCACAACACTGCCTTGTAACCAGCGCAACAGAATGATAGTTTTAAGACTTAAGTTGGATATTTTCATTTCTCTGCTCAAAACCTTTCACGAGGTGAACTCAGAGCACCCAAGGACTCCAGTGACCTTCAGGCTCTGTTGCCTCTTAGGGCTCCTATGTGTTCTCCAGCTTGGCAATGCTGGTCTCCCAGTCGCGTTAGCTCCCTCTCTCAGTCGTTGAGTGTTTCACGGTGAGGTTTGTGTGCTTGCCCAGGGTGAGCGTGTGTATCTCTAGCTCCTGATGCACCACTCTCTAAGTCCCTGTGGAATGAATGAGTGAGGCCCCCTCAGCGAGACTCTTCTGAAGCCAGTGAGGCAGTGATGACTGAGGGTGCTGGGGGCGGGAAGTCCTGGGCGAGCCCTTTCGTTGTGCACAACAGCACCCGGAAAGACCTCAGGAAGGGGATGGCATCTGGATTCCTTTCTTGCTTTTCTTTTCCTTGGTGTTTCCTTTTTTATTTTTTCTTTTCTGGAGGGGCCTGGCAGTGGGCCTTTGAGCAGGCGGCAGCAGAAGAGGCCTGGGGGACCAGGGGTGATGGGTGGGGCTGTGTGCTCTGTGCCACCTCGCATTCTTTCCTGATCCCAAGGCTTTGGTCATAGTGGGCAAGGCTTTGAGCACTGGTCAGCTCTGGTGTCACTGCCTTGTGCCCCTTTGTGCAGTGCTGGTTTGGGCTAGTGAGTGTGGAAGAAGTAGGCTCCTCCTGGGGGTGGCTTTGGTCACCCCCTCCCATGGTGGTCACAGCTCCCAGTGGGGTGTGCTTTCTCATCTGGAAAGTGCGCCTCCATCAAGGCCAGGCAGGAGAAGGAACAGGGGACCGATTGAGTGACCTGGCCTGTCGGAAGTCCAGTCCCACTCCCTGGCCACAGTGTGCCTGGATGTTCCTTACAGGGGCAGAGGGCTGAGCCAGCCGGGGAAAAGAGGTACAGGCCATTGCTTAAGGCAGGAAGCCCAAGGTTCCTGTGACCCGTGGGCTGGCCCTCCATCTCCCGTCCACGCAGGTAGAGTCTGTGGAGCTCTTGTACTTTGGTGGCAGGGCTGAGCGGTTGTAATAGAGACTTGGTAACCCCTAAAGCCTGAACTAGTTATTGTCGGGCCCTATCAGGAGTTTTGCCAGCCCACGCGTGGAGAATGGCACCAGTCTGTGAGGTCTCCTCCCTCCCGCTTCCCTAAACTCCCACGTGTAAGACTGTAGAGAACAGACACCATGCAACCCGAGCTGGCCGACCTTGGGTTGAGCAGGGATTTTTGGTGCCCAGAGAGGCTGCAGGGCTAGTGACACTAAGTCCTACCAGCTTGAGGGAAGCTGGCCTGGGACCTAGGCCCCTGCCTGCTCGGGGATTCTTGGGCCCCCCAGCTGGCTTCTAGGAGTGGAAGGTGGTGCTTCAGCTGCAGGAAAACTCTCTGGGCATGCATCTGCTGGGAGACCACAGTCCTAGTGTGGTTTTGAAAGTTATGAACTCTTAGGAGTAACACAGTGGGGCTTTACGTTTTACTTTTGGTAGAAAAAGGCTACCCTAGGTAAGGTAGATTTTCTGTTTTCTAGAAGGTTTAACTGTAAATACTGTTACCATGCAGCTAAATGTTGAACTTGAGGAATCTGTAAACAGCAGGCTCATTAAGATCATATTTTTGTATCGTTTTTAATGAAAAGCATACAGTAAATGCTTTCATTCTTCTCCTATGTTTTTTGATCTCCTGCCCTTTACTGTCTTTCGTGGAAGTGGCTTTGAACCTTTAGGAGATGAGCAGCGCCTGTGCTCTGTGCCCTGCCATACTGTCTGGCACGTAGTGGCTGTTTGTTCAGTTCACTTGTCCCCGCTAGGACAGTTGGGGTGTCAGGGGGACCAAACCCCAAAGTCTCTGTACCTCTGTAAATCTTGCCACTTCCCGAGATTCTCAGACCTCTGTAGCCAGGCTGCTTCTCCTAGAAATCTGCTATTTTGATAAAAGCAATTTGGCCATATTACCAATACGTTTTTTTTTTTTCTTTTAAGCTAGACCTTTTTACTTTATTTTACTTTTTTTTTTTTTCTCTTTTGAATAAAAATGTAGAGACAGGGTCTCACTTCATTGCCCAGGTGAGTCTCCAACTCCTGGTCTTAAGCAGTCCTCCCCCCACAGGCTCCCAAAGTGCTGGGATTACGGGACTGGCTAGACATTTTTCATGGTGAGATTTTACTCCCCAAGTCGTTGGGAGCAGGTTACTCCACATCTCCGAAGGGCCCATTTGTTGATCTGAGCATCATTTGTACTGCTTATTTCACCTTATTGCTTTTTGTCCGAAATGAGGTTGGCCAAGCGTGTTCAGACGTTGTTATGTTCCCTGTTTGGATGCTGGTGGCTGGTGCCCTTTCTCAAAGTCACAGGGCACTCGCCGGCCCCGAGGAGCCTGCAGGGGCTGGAGCCTGCAGGGGCTGGAGCAGCACGCCGCCTCACAGGCTGAGATGGGGAGATTAGGCATCCTGCCTCTGAGCCAGCTGCTGTGGGGCCCGAGGCACTGGGGCACAGGTGCCCAGACTGTGAGTCACTTTCTTCTTGCTGTGGCCTTCATGATCTTGTTTGCTTCCCTTTTGGTTGTAATGTTGCCTTTCAGCATGCTTTGGAGTTTCAGACACTAAAACGAGCCTTCGTGTGAAACTGGTCCTAGAACTTATTAACAGGACTGTGGTTCCAACTTCATCTTTCCCAGCTCTACCGACCTCATATGTGACATGGGGTCCACCTACTTGGTTGTTGATGAATGCCACCCCCTCTTTCCCTCGGCACCTGCGTCTGTCCTCTCAGACCCTGCCACTGCCATCCTCGTGAAGGATCAGAAGCCCCGAAGCCAGAAGTGTGGCTGGCCTGCGGTGGGTGGAGAACTGCAGTGTGCCCTTTGCTTTTCTTTTAGGACTCCATCCCCGTGTCTACCTCCCTCCTCGGAGACACTTCCGACACGACCTCTACTGGCCTTGCCCAGCGCCTAGGTACGTACCCACAGCTGGTGCTGCATGGCCAGCCAGGCGGGAGCCCCACTCTTTAATGGAAGCATGAAGCAAGTCCCTTTGGAAGTAAAGAATCTTTATGCTAAGAACCGTCACCTCATTGCTGCTGGGAAGCACAGACCTTTGCACGTTGGGTCTTCTTCAAAGGGCACGTCCATGCTTGCCTGTCACCACCACCGTCCCAGGGCCAGCCTGTTCCCAAAGGACTCCCACCTTGTCCTTGGTTGTGTCCTTGAGTCCATGAGCTGATTTAGTTCCCTTCTGTAAGTGCATCACCTCCTTCTGGGAGAAGAGAGTGAGAAGTGCCTACAGCCCCTGTGGGCAGTGGCTCCAGGTAGCCTCCTGGGCCTTTGGAGGAGTCAGTGCAGCTGGTAGAGCAGGTGTCACCTCTGTGCAGGAAGGACTGTCCTTCACTCACAGTGTGATGCTCTTCAGGGCTCAGAGGGAAGACTGGCCTGGCCTGTGAGTGTGGCGTAGAGTGGGGATTAAGCAAAGGTCATGAGGTTGAAGGCTCCACGCCTCCCACACCCCAACACATATTTCCTGTGGGCCAGGTAAGGATTCCATGTGCTCTATGACCCCCAGCCCCAGCCCCAGTGCCTGTGGCCGGTGTGCACAGGATGCCTGTCAGGCGTTCTCCAGCAGGCCCAGCTGCTTCAGCTCTGGAGTTAGTCACGGAGCCTCTCTGTGTCTCAGGCAGAGAAGGACCTGGTCCCTGACAAGCAGGAACCTCTGGGTCAGTCACACTGAGGCAAATGCACACGAACAGCGTGGCACATGGCCCAGGGGGAAGGCAGGGCAGGGTGGAGTGTCACCAGCAGGCCCATGGCAGTGTGTGGATAGGACAGAGGTCAGGGAGGGCACAGGTCAGCGTTTCAGGAACTCGCAGGATTCTTTTTCTGTCCCTTGGAGGTAGAGACCTGACTGGTAAGTTACTTTGGTAATTTTTAACTAGGAACTAATTTACAATTTTCGGAAAAGTTGCAAAGAAGATAGAATTCCTGCTTAGCTTTCGCCCCGATTTCCCACTTGCCATCCTTCCCTCTTTGTGTTTACATCTTTTTTTTCTGAGCCACACGAAGGTAAAAGCCCCCTTTTGTGTGTCTGTGTCACTTTGTGTTTGTGACTGTGTAAGGGGTGGCACACTTACGTGGAACAGGTTACTGTGTGCCTGCGCCTGGCGGGAGAAGGCTGAGGAAGGTATTCCTATTTATACAGACAGAAAGCTGGGTGGGGTTGCCAAGGCACACTCCAATAGCGAAGGTGATGTGAGTGTGTCTTGCAGGCCGTGAATAACTTCTATATCAATAAGGTAAATTCGGCTCCAGAATATCTATGAGATGGAGGCCTAGTATCTATATGCCAAAAAAGAGGGGTTCTCAGTATCTTGACAAGTCAAGGGTGTGCTGTGGCTTCCAGCATCACTGAAGGGACTGGTGCTCCAGAGCTCAGACCAAGAAGGGGTTTTCCAGCAAAGTCCTGTGCTGTGCGACTTGTCTCCAGCCTGGGTCTGGGCCCTAAAGTTGAAAGTGCACTATTAATGCACTACAATGAAAAGGGAGAGGTGTCCTGAATCAGTATCTTATATGAGAGATGAAAGCAAGTAGGGAAAGAGAAGGCCTGGGGGGTTCTCAGTAGCTCTGGAAGCTTAGCAGGAGTTGGTGTGGCCAAGGAGACCCAACCTTCTATGGCTCTGGAGGGCACAGCTTGGGTCTGAGGGCGACAGTGCCTCCAGACACAGCTTTGTTCCCCGGAAGTCCTATCGCTGCAGTTGGAATCCCAGGGGGCCTCCTTGGGGTAAAGGGGACGTTCCTGCCCCTCGGAGAGGATGTGACTTCTGGGCTCCTCCTGGCCAGCCTTGGTGAGCCCCAGCTTCTTACCACACTGCCTGCCTTCATATCAGCCTCTACACGAGTGGTCCCAGCCTGCCTAACGCAGCTAGGAAAGGATGAGTTTGGTCCCTCGTGGTAGGGGAAGCGTAAGAGGCTTCCTCACCCCCCACAGGGTTGAACAGATAACTGGGCACAGCTGTCTGCCTCGGGGGCACCCTGCACCCAGCATGCTGGTGGCACGCTCTCTGCTAAGTACTGTAAAAGCTGTTCTTTAAACACCGGCTCTTGGAATAACCGAACAGCTGCCTTTGTCCAGACACATTCCTTTTTTTATTTTTTAATTTTTATTTTTTTTTTTAATTTTTATTTTTTTTTATTTTTTTTATTTTTTGAGACGGAGTCTCGCTCTGTCGCCCGGGCTGGAGTGCAGTGGTCGGATCTCAGCTCACTGCAAGCTCCGCCTTCCGGGTTCACGCCATTCTCCTGCCTCAGCCTCCCGAGTAGCTGGGACTACAGGTGCCCGCTACCTCGCCCGGCTAGTTTTTGTATTTTTTAGTAGAGACGGGGTTTCACTGTGTTAGCCAGGATGGTCTCGATCTCTTGACCTCGTGATCCGCCCGTCTCGGCCTCCCAAAGTGCTGGGATTACAGGCTTGAGCCACCGCGCCCGGCCTCCTTTTTTTAATAGAAAAAAGATTTCCCGAGATGTAAACCGTACCATACAATTCAGCAGCTGTCCTCAGGCGGAGGCTGTGCTCGTCTTCTTGCTTTCTCGTAGGTGCGTTGGCTGCCTTGTAAGGACAGTCAGTTAAATAATACCCAAGACCCTTCCAGCCCTAAAGATCACACAGCCTTATACAGCTGCAAACAGGCCTCTGGGGTCCTGGGCTCTACCCTTTCTCAATTTACAAACAAAGCTGGGAGAGGTTTCCAGGCCTCGGTGGGGCCTGTGCCTGTGCCTGTGCCCCCGAGCCACACTGCCTCTCAGGGTTCTTGGTGGGACCATAGCTCAGACAGCGGCAACTGAAAGGACAGAACTGCCACCCAGGTGAGATCCTGTGACGTGTGTTCTAAGTCGGGCTTTAGTAATGGTGCGGGTGGCCTGGTGCCCCTCAGCGTCACCGCACCACCTTTCTGCCTTTTGGTGATGAGGCTCAGTACAGGGTCACCGTATGTTGAGGTGGGGGCGGGTCAGTGCCTCTCCAGGGGTGAGTAGTTCTGCACTGGCCCTGCGTGTGGGTGAGGCTAAAGGAGGAGGCCCCGCAGTGGGGCAGGCAGCATGGAACTGCCGTAGCCTTCTTGCCCACTTGTTTTCAGGATATCGACTTTCAGATGCCGGGTATGTGACTCTACTTGATTTTTGCGGTTGACCCAGTGCGCACCTCAACCATTTATTATCAGTTCTGTAGAAAGGGACTAAAACTTACATTCAGTAGAAAATTACATGTATGTCCATATGCCTATCTGTATATGCACACACACACACACACGAATATGTTTGTGTGTGTACACATGTATGCAAATGCATGGAAATGTAGGAGGGAGGGAGGTGGAACTGGTTAGGGGTGGGGTGGTGCTGAAGGAGAACTTTAATATTTTATTTTAAATACTTTTTGTTTTGTTTTGTTTTGTTTTTTTGAGACGGAGTCTCGCTCTGTGGCCCAGGCTGGAGTGCAGTGGCCGGATCTCGGCTCACTGCAAGCTCCGCCTCCCGGGTTCACGCCATTCTCCTGCCTCAGCCTCCTGAGTAGCTGGGACTACAGGCGCGGCCACCTCGCCCGGCTAGTTTTTTTTTTGTATTTTTTAGTAGAGACGGGGTTTCATTGTGTTGGCCAGGATGGTCTCGATCTCCTGACCTTGTGATCCTCCCGCCTCGGCCTCCCAAAGTGCTGGGATTACAGGCTTGAGCCACCGCGCCCGGCCTTATTTTAAATACTTTATTTTTTGTGTTTTAAAGAAATTTTTTAAAAAATCAGAACACCAGAAACGCCTCTGTGCAGAGCAGAGGTTCTTAAGCAGTGCCGGCCCCTGCAGGGCTGTTCCCGCAGACAGCTGGCCCCTCATCCTGGCTTTCTGGGTCAGGAGGGCTGGGTGGGGCCCAGGAGCTGCCTCTCAATAAGTTCCAGGGAGGCTGCTGAGGTGGGGCCTGCCCTTCGGAACCCCGGTCTGGTGGAGAGACTGGGAGAGGCCTGAGTGACTCGTCTGCCTTTGCAGCGCCTGTCTGAAGAGAGGCGCGGAGATCAGAGCTTTATTCTCTCCCTACAACCCCATCCTCTTTCTGAGCATTTCCCAGCTGCTTGTGGGTGTGAGGAACACGGGGTCTGCAGTATCTCAGGAGTGGCTGTATCAATGTGTTTTCTCTTTTTAGCCAGGAAGACCAACAAACAGGTGTTTGTCAGCTATAACCTCCAGAACACAGACAGTAACTTCGCATTACTTGTAGAAAACAGGATCAAGGAAGAGATGGAGGCTTTTCCTGAAAAGTTCTAGCTGAGTGGCAGAAGTGAGAATTTGTTAACTTATGTACAATGTACATGTAAATAAATGGATTGAATTTCAGTTTGTCGTCAGGCCGCGTTCCCGTTTTGTTTTGAAGGGGTTAATCTTTTGAGCTTCCTTCTCAGCAGTGTGTGGGCCAAAAGGCTCATCCTGACCCACCTGGTGAAGGAGAGGCAAAGTGGACAGTACACACTTCCTCATTTGGCTGTGAGTGATAGAGGGACGAAATGGGATTTCTGTTGGGATTGAAGGCTGTAATCTAATCTAAGAGTTTCAGTCAGACATGACTGTCTCATGTGCATCCTCAGTTAGAATTAAAGTGATGTGTAAATATGCTTTAGGTTTGTGTGTGCATTCCTCAGAATTCTGTCTTGTGAATTGATGCATTTATCTCCTTCTCATTGCACTGAAACCCCAGGGCACTTCTCTTCTTGCTGTGTTCTCCCTAAACCCTTCCTCTGGGCACTCCTTTTTTGCTGTGTTCTCTCTTGGGCCTACATTTGAGCACCTCCCTACATTGCCCCATTACTACATTTGTGGTCTTGTGAAGTCTGACTTCTAGGCTCTGTCTCCTCATTTATAAATTGGAGTAATCCCCACCTTGATGGGTTCTTGTTAGGATTAAGTAGGTAGATAGAAATGCTTTGCAAACTGTAAGTACCATGGCAGTTAGATGTCAATTATGGTTTTATCTCCTTCCTTTTTATGGATTCAAAGGCTTCAGGTCCTTCTTGCTCCTCTTGTTATTTCATCATCTTCCCTTCTCCCCTCTCTTCTGTCCCACATCCAGAGTAGCTCAGGTACCTGCTTTGGTCATTTGTACTCCTTAGCCTTTCATCTTTAATGCTACCGCTGAAGTGGGTTGCAGTCTTGGGCCTTCTCCAGAGGTTCAGACGGTCTGGGGCCCAGGCTTTGGCAGGATTGCAAGCTCCCCTGGTGCCTCTGTGCAGGCAAGATTGAGGACCACTGGCAAAAAACTTTCTAACCTTTGGGGTCCATCGGAACCCTTTTTGTTCATCCAGAGGCAAAAGTCTTGCATTGAGCCGGCAGCAGGCAAGTGCAGGTGGTGGCCCTGGCCAGGACGGAAAGGCGCGTCAGAGGAGTGAGTCTGTGGTTCCAGGCGCTTCCCTCCTTTGCAGGCTTTCCGTGCTAACCTCAAGGCCCCGGCCAGCCTCATCACAGCTTGCAAAGCTGAGTGGACACCTCTAGGAATATAATAGTGAGTGACACAAAATCAGGGCTATGGAGAGAAGAGTTTGGTATAAATACTTTATTAAAGAAATATTGTCATTTTCATTAAAAAATACTACATTAGAGAAGAGAGTTTTGGGTTACCAGTCTTTCCTCACAGAATCACAGTGTAAGATACTCATTTCTTGACGTCTCTAGGAACCTTCAGGCCACGGATCAGCAGAACATAAACGAACAAGGGAAAAAAATTCCTCTTAATTTTACTGATGGCCCCCATCTCCCAGGTGGTCTGAGAGTGGCACTTGGTAAACAGTTTGTGTTTCATCCAGCCTCTGCCTCTGACTACCTTTAAGACCAGGACCCGAAGCAGAGTGAGAGGCCTCCCTCCACCCACCTCGGGGCGAGTGAAGACACAGCTTACAGAGGCATGAAAAGTAGTGACGCAGCGAGGTCTGAATGAACACAGAGGATTTTATTACTCGTCGTTAATGGTAGTGAAATGCCCTTTGTCGGATACCATCAGGTGAGGTAGGGAAGACATTCCAGAGGAAATCTGTTAATGGGGCAACATTTTTATTTCTGTACATTTACATACAAATTTTCCCCAAAGGTACAACAGATGCGACACCATGCAGACACGCAGCTGTGAACGAGTTCAGAACTCAGTGTAAGCTTGTGCTATGAACGAGCACCGTCAGAGAAGCCCCACCCACACGTACAGAAACACGGGTTTTATATTACAACCTCAAGGACAGAGGGAGGGAAGTGTTCGCCACTAGACATGACACGCCATACTGATTTTCCAAAACACACGGTACACGAAAGTGAGGTGGTGCCTTCTAGACAAGAGGACATGCGATACCTGGGGCCGGGCGGTATGATGTCGCAGGCCCGCTTATGGCACTTCTAGTTCGGGATCGCTCATTTGGCTCTAGGAAGTGGTGGTGTCTGAGTGCAATACTTCCCCTACGAGGTTCGTTTTTGTTTCTTTCTGTTCTGTAGCCAAACCAACTTACCAGCCCGTCTTCCAGATGCAGGTGCTCTTACTCTCAGTAACCAAAAGCATTGAAACCGTTTTCCTGTTTCTCTTGGGTGGTAATAATTAGAGTATTTGATAAGAGTTTGACTTCAGGAAAAGAACAAAGTGAAGAAAGGTTCAGCTGCACCTCAGGTGTCCACATTTGTGCATCACGTTTATTGAAAGGCTGACAGGGTAGGCTAGCAGGACGCAGGGGTGTGTGGAGGAGCAGGGGGTGGGAGGGTCAAGTTGAAACAGTGGGTGCCTGAGAAGGGTCTCCCTATTAGCCAGGAAGGGAACAGGACTGAGGGGTTCAAGCGCCACAGACTGTGCTGGGAAGTGGGCAGCCGTAGCAGCCTCCCCTGCAGAGCCAGGCGGGCCCAGGCGCGTGGCGGGCTTGGGTGGGCCCGGCCGCCTTGCTCACTTGGTACCAGATTTCCCGGGGCTGTGCTCCGCGGGAAGTGTTGCTGCTCTGGCAACATTTTATAAAGGTGTTCCTCGACAGCTGGATATCCCTGGGCTGAAGCTGCCACAGAACAGGCACCCAGCCTCCTCCTGAGGCTGCCGTGGGAGGACAGCTGTGGGACTGCCTTGCCGGCTGAGAGACATCCCCTGCTGGCCGTCGGCAAGTCAGCCTCACTCACACCCGCTGGACTCTGGTCCCAGGAGCCCAGGCCTCAGCGCTAGCCTCGTTTCCAGTCACTGATGGATTAGTCCTGATGCCTGAAGTGCTGAGCACTGTCTTCGTTGGACCGGTTTTTTATTGTCATTTGAGGTGGAGATCAGAGACCATGACCAGAAGAGTGTGAGTACTGTCCCTTGCCACCACATTGCACTCCAGGCAGCCTGGACAACAAGAGCAAAAATTTCCCAAAAAAAAAAAAAAAAAAAAAGTTTACATGACCAGCGTGAGGCTGCTCGCAACTTTCATCACTTAGCAAATCCTTCCGCAACACAGTAGTAAGTGGACTGGACTGCAGGGTGGCCTGGTGCTGGGGGTGATGGGTGCAGACGTACACCTGTCCAGGTGCGGGCTCAGGGGCCTCGCTGGATCCTTCCCACCTTCCCCAACTGCCTACGGGCCTGGCTACTGGACAGGTCCTATTCTGTACGTAACGGGGGTTTGTTGACAGGTGGCTTTGTAGCAAGTACTCCAAAAAAGGTAAAAGGAATTTCACAAGTTTGGCACGCAAAGGCTGCACAGGTCTAAAGAAAGGCCTGTGTAAAGGTGAATGCAAACTGATGTTGAAACGTGGAAACGTGACTTTAAAAGAGAGGGAAGATGAGGATGAGCTGGACGTGTTGCAAGTGGAGGTGGGGAGCGGCCGGCCAGACAGCCTCCCTTCCTGGGTACCTCAAGATCCCAGGTGTCGGCATGGTCCAGCCACTGGAAACACGTGGCCATGAGTCTGCTTGCCCCTTGCTGTGTCTTCACACATCACCAGGCTCCTGCTGATGTGTGGACCGCATGTGGAGGAGACATGGGCGGAGACAGCAAACAGCAGGCCGGGTGGAAAGCTGGAAGGGGAGAAGGTCAACCCCTTTTCTGCCCTGTGAATTCTAGCAATGTCGGTTGGAAGTCACTTCATTGTCTCACCTAGGCCCGAGACCACGATTTCCCTGGAAGGACACAGTCCATGGCAAAGACACGCTTCAAGAAGGGATGAGTTGGACAATCCCAGTAAGAAGCCAGGCTGTCCAGAAAAGCTGGTGCCCAAGTTGCTACAAAAGTGGTGCCTGCCCTTGCCAAGGAGGCTGTCTCTTAGTGGCCTTGGGTGTCCTACAAATTTCCTCCGAAAATGCCAAGAGGAAACCTTTACCTTCTGGGGTGAAACGAGGAACATGAAGAAACCCTTGGAAGTCGGGGCAGGGGCAGCGTTGAGCTTTGGTGAGTTATTGCTTTCTTTCAATTTGTCTTGATGCCTTCGAGAGGCTGGAGGTCATTTGGACTCACCTATGAGGAATCTCCGCTCCCTGCCGGAAGCCCCGCCTCTGTGCTAAGCGAGTGACTACAAGCAGGAAGCTGGCCCAGGAAGGCGGGCGTGGGGGGGCCCAGCGCCTGCGGGTGCTTCCTGCAGTGATGTCTGAGGTGGCGGCCATCCAAGCTGGTGATCTTCCTGGTGTGTGCTCGAGCTGTGGGTGACGGGCGCGTGTGGAGGGCAGTCCCCCCTTCTGTGGATTTGCCTCTGCCATCTTTTCCAGTTATTTTCTCATTGTTTGTAGCTTAGAAAGTGGCCATGTTTTCAAGTAGTGCTGGCACAAGAGCTGGCTGTGCACGGGGGGCTTTTCTGCTGGAGCCAATCGGGAGAGGAGGAATAAAAACGAGCACATCTCAGGCCTCGACGCATCTGTTAGCTGTGTACTCACAAAGCTGTGGCGATATGACCGCTGCTCAATTAAGATTTCTGGTGAAATATTTAAGCTTTTTCTCCAAGAGCGTCCAGCATCAAGTACAAAAGGATGATCCTGAAGGAAAGATGAAGCTGGTTTTAATGGCGTCTGTGAGCTGCTTTCCCTGCACACGGAATAGAAGCTCTTACCTTGCAAACAGAAAGGGAAAAAGGACCTTAAAAAACCATACACAGACTCTCTAGCAAAAGCCAAATTCATGTACATTTCACTCTGTCTAAAATGCAGTCCTGGAAACGCTCCACGGTTGTGTCCTGCCTCTGCACACAGGCAGGCAGCCTGGGGGGCTCCTGGGTGTTGCGAGGAGCCGTGTCCCGTCTCCCGAGAGGAACCGGCCGCGACCATGGTCACTGCAGCATCTTCCCAGAGTGACTGCATCTCGCTGCCGAAAGAGGTGATTCCATTTGTGATCAGTGAGGGGGAGGGAATAAAGTGCTTCTCGTAAAAATGACCAAAATAAATACAAACATTTAATGGCAGAAAAGAAAGTCTTGGAAGGGTTATTTCCAAAGAGTTCGTCTCCTCCGACCTGTGCTCCTTGGACTTGTGGAAAGGCAGGATTTCCCCACACCCTTGAGAGGCTCGGCTTGGGTGGGGCAGCTTTCCCCCTCCGGGCCATGCATTCGGTCCCTGGTCTGTAAACCTGTGCCCGAGCGGCCCCAAACCCTTGAGCCCTGGGTTCTGCGGGCCAGGCTACATGGCCTTCATGCCATTGGCCGTGGCACCCTCGGGCAGTGTGTCACCCGAGGCTGCGGCATCGTGGAGGCCCGAGTAGTCCTTGAGCTCGGCGTTGGTGAGCAGCAGTGGCTGCTCCCCCTTCTTGTGCGGCAGCAGCGGCTGGCGCGTGTAGTGCTCCCCGTTGGAAATGTTCTCAGGCAGGTTCTGGTCCCTGCTCTCGGGCAGCAGGAGGATGCAGATGATGCAGATGAGCGTGCAGCAGGCAAAGATGATGTGGTGCAGGAAGTAGCCTTTCTGGTTGTGCAGCTCGATGATGGGTGCCGTCAGCATGCCGAAGCCCGCGCTGGCCAGCACCAGCCCCAGCCCGCCGCACCTGCAGGAGGCAAGCACTGGGTGAGCTGCCGTGGCCTAGTGGCTGGATCCTGGAAAAGCTCGGGGTGGACCAGGAAGCCGCCTCTGCAGGGGCCCTGCTGCCCTGGGCACTGCCCAGTGTACCCCGATCTCACACATCCCATATCACCTGCACCCCGGCTGCATCTGTTCAGGGCTACTCTGAGGCAGTGGCCGTTTTTCCTCATCAGTTCAAAAGCTTTTACTTACATTATCTTTTTATTTAATCTGTTTCCTATTTTTATTGTTTTTTCAGGGCTGGGGGGCCATGAGAACTTTATTTTGAAAGGCAGCTTTATATAATACTACTGTAAATGGAAAGCCAGTATTACTTGCCATAAGTAATACACAAGGAAAAATAAAAGGTAACGAAATTATGCCATTTCCCCAAGGCCTGGGGGATTACCAAGGGTTAAAGAGGGTACGAAGGACGTACCAGCACGAACAGAGACTTTTTCTTTGTCATAACTGGAGAGAGAGCAAGATATTTTAAAAGAGTAATTTCCTCACTGTGAGTAGATGGCCCCCGTGTCTCCTAAAATTGATTGAATACCACCAGTGGAAACGGTCCCATCTCTGAGGACTGTGCCTGAAGGGTCCTCCAAATGAAGCTGTGCACTGACAGAGAAGAACTCACTGCAGCTCTGAGCCCAGGACAGCCAAAGTCCAGAAGGCCAGCCATTGATCTCCACTCCCTGCTTTGTACGGGAGCGGCCAAGAGTCCCAGGGATTAGTAGATATACAACACTTACAAAACCCCTATCCCTCAAACCTCTCCACTTTGACCTAAAAACACATTACAGGGACAAAGGTGTTCTGTGGCCCCTGAGAAAGCAGTGCTGTGCCAGGCTGCAGTGGGACCGTGGTGCTCAGGTGACAGACCAGGCTAGAGAGGGCTGCCTGGTCCCCAGTTCTGGGGCCTCATTGAAGCGGGCAGGCAGAGGTGGCCTTGTCTCGAGAACGGGGAGTGGAGTTGTCTGCCAGGCCCCAGGGCAGTGGGCAGAGTGGTCCTTTGGTTTGGGGAAGCTTTCTAGTGGGGCTGCTCAATTGTTAGGCACTCCCTGAAGTGAAGAGACCTTTGTCCTTGGAACTGCTGAGGCTGAGTGGGCTGAAAGGGAGGTCCTGCAACAGGTAGGAGGCGGGTATATAACTCCAGCTCTTGACCAGTCTGTGGTTCTCTTGGTTGGCACTATAGGTAGCTCCTAACTCACCAAAAGACTGTCCTACAAGGTCACAAGATACAAGATCAACATATAAAAGTCAATTATATGTCTACATGCTAGCAACAAAACACCCAAGAATGAAGTTAAGAAAATTCCATTTACACTAACACCCAACGAATAAAATGTTTAGAAATAAAGGAATGCAAGACTTGTATGCTGAAAAAGATAAAACATTGCTGAAAGTTAAAAAGATAAAAATAAATGGAGTGACATTCCATGTTCATGAATTAGAAGACTCAATATTGTAAAGATGGTAATTTTTCCCAAATTATATATTCCACATAATCCCTATGAAAATTCCAGGTGACTTTTTTTTTTTTGAGAAAACAGTGAGCCGATCCTAAAATTTATGTGGAAATGCAAAGGACTCAGAGTAGTCAAAAACAATTTTGGAAAAGAACAAAGTTAGAAGGCTTGCCTTCCCAGTTTCAAAACTATAAAGCCATACGACTTAAGGCAGTTTGGTATTGGTGTATAGATCAATAGATCAATGGAACAGAACTGGGAGTTCAGAAACTAACCTTCACATTTATGGTCAACTGATTGTAGATGGAGGCAAATCCAGTGAGGGGAGGGATAGTTTCTTCAGCAGGTGGTGTTGGGACAACAGGATATTCACATGCAAAAGAATGATGCTGACCCTTCGCATCATGTAAAAAAATGAACTCAAAGTGGATAATAAAATCTAAGTGCTTAACTTAGCTCAAACTATAACGCTTCTAGAAGGAAACAAGAGAAAAGCTTTATGAGCTTGTGTTAGGCCAAGATTTCTCACACATAACATCAAAAGTAGGATCCACAAAAGAAAAAGCTGAAGCTGATCAATTGGACTTCATTAGGATTAGAAACTCCTACCCTTCAAAAGTTACATGTTTAAGAAAAGGACCACAGACTGGGAGAAAATATTCGTGAAGCATATATCAGATAAAGGACTTGTAACTAGAATATGTAAAGAACTCTTTTTTTTTTTTTTTTTTTTTTGAGAGTGTCACACAGGCTGGAGTGCAGTGGCACCATCTCGGCTCACTGCAAGCTCCGCCTTCTGGGTTCAAGCAATTCTCCTGGCTCAGTCCCCCGAGTAGCTGGGACTATAGGCGTGTGCTACCATGCCCAGCTAATTTTTTGTATTTTTAGTAGAGATGGGGTTTCACCGTGTTAGCCAGGATGGTCTTGGTCTCCTGACCTCATGATCCACCCGCCTTGGCCTTCCAAAGTGCTGGGATTATAGGCATGAGCCACTACGCAACTCTTACAACTCAAAAAGAAGACAGAAAATCCAGTAAAAAGATGGGCAGGCCAGACGCGGTGGCTCATGTCTGTAATCCCAGTGCTTTGGGAGTCCCAAGGCGGGAGGATCACTTGAGGCCAGGCATTTGAGACCAGCCTAGGCAATAAAACCCCATCTCTATGAAAAAAAAAAAAATTGACAGCACACAAATGGCCATCAACTGGTGAATGGATAAACAACATGCAGCCCATCATATAAAATGGAATATTACTCAGCCATAAAAAGGAATGAAGTACTGACACGTGCTACAACATGGACTCAAAAACATTATGCTAAGTGATTGTATGAATCCATTTATATGAAAAGTCAAAAAGGCTTGGAATCCCAGCACTTTGAGAGGCTGAGGTGGGCAGATCACCTGAGGTCAGGAGTTCAAGACTAGCCTGGCCAACATGGTGAAACTCCATCTCTACTAAAATAGAAAAATTAGCTGGGTGCAGTGGCAGGAGCCTGTAATCCCAGCGGCTCAGGAGGCTGAGGCAGGAGAATTGCTTGAACCTGGGAGGCAGAGGTTGCACTGAGCTGAGTACGTGCCATTGCACTCCA
>NW_012102809.1:3478679-3483225 GCF_000951045.1 Mandrillus leucophaeus
AGCACCGAGCAGCACCGAGGAGCACCGAGCAGCACCGAGCAGCACCGAGCAGCACCGAGGAGCACCGAGGAGCACCGAGCAGCACCGAGCAGCACCGAGCAGCAGCTCCCTCGTGCTGGGGACTTCTCAGGCTTTGCTGCTCAGACGGGGAGAGCATCCCTGCCTTTGTGACCTGATGCCTGCTCCCACAGACCCTCTCAGGATGACCTGGGTTGACATGGGGGGACGTGAATGGAGGAGGCTTGGGCAGGGGTGACCTGGGCAGGGAGGATGGGAGTCCTAGGGTTCCCAGGTGGCCCTCGTAAACCAGACATACACAGGTCTATGCTAATAACCCCAGGGAGAATCGCAGCTTCGGAGCCTTTTTCTCAGAATGCAATGGAAGCATGGTGATATTGTGTGTGTGTGTGTGTGCGTGTGTGTGTGTTGGGGGGGTGGTTTGTCCTATTTTATAACAAAAGAATAGAAGACACTTCTCTCTCCCTTCTCTCCCTCTAATGTAGAAATGACCGCCTCTCTATAGGTTGCAGTCCACCTATCTGCATCCACCATAGGCCCAGGGGCAGCCTTGCCAGGCTTGCAGTCCTAGGGGATAAAGAGTTGCTGGATTCTTCCCTTTCCCAGCTGCTGCTTGTCCAGCCATGACCAAGTCCTCAGGGCGTCCACTCCAGGCCGCCTGGGTCTGCGCTCCTCCCAGCCATGACCAAGTCCTCAGGGCCTCCACTCCAGGCCACCTGGGTCTGCGCTCCTCCCTGCTGCATCTTCTGCACCCCCTGGACTTTGTTTCCTCACTATTGCCAAACCAATTTTCCTAGAACACAGAGCTAATCATGTCACCTGGCTGCTCAGAGTCCTCCAGTGGCTCCCTCCTGCCTGCAAGGTGATGCACAGATCTTGGGGGCCCCACCTCTTCATCCTGTCCTCTCCCTTTGAGTCTCACTACTCATGGCGCCGGGGTCCCGTCTCACTGCTCACAGCGCCGGGTCCCTCAGCTCTGTCCAGTGCTCGCTCTGTGAGGTTCACCTATGCTGGCTCAGCCGAGCTCCCACGGGCTACCCGGGTAGGGCGCCGTCTGTGCACGTCAGGAGGAAGTACTGCCTTCCGGTACAGGGGCTTTGTTAATGTTTGTTCCATTAGATTATTGTCAAGACCAGGGCATCGGCCATTAGCCTTCAAGCCTTGAGTAAACCCATATACAAAGGACCAGCCCAAAGTGAGCTACAGAACAGACTTCTGCTGCCACAAAGGTGCGAGTGCCGTGGCTGGGAGCAGGCGTTCTGGAGCCCATGAGCTTGAGCTAGAATCCTGGCCCCCCATCCACCAGCTTCACCTCCCGAAGCCTCGGTCTGCCTCTGTAAAATGGGGATGAGAAAAGCTCCAACGTCCAAATGTGGTGGAGGTTAAAGCACGAATGTGACTAGCATGGGGACAGGAAGATCCATGGATTGATTGGTTCCAGGGATGGTAGCATCCACTGAGTGCTGGGGAGGGGCCACCCAAGTCCTTCAGGGTCTAGGGGGCAGCTGGGTGTAGAGGAACCAGAGCTGGAGAGGTTCAAGAACTGGGAGGCGAACAGGAGGAGCCTCTCCCATGGGCCTAAAGCCCCCAGGCATGGAATGGAGTCCTAAAAGTTGGCAGAGGGGGCTGTGCCACTGGGATTCTTCTCCTCCGCCCTGGCCCTCCTCTCAGTGAGGCACCAAGCTCTGCAAACACTGCCTCCTCAAGCCGCTTCACACCCGCCTACCCTCAGCCTTCCAGGAACCCCTGTTCCTGCTCCCCGAGCCCTGGGAATCCTGCCTCTCCTCCTCCCGCCGCTGTGCACTTGCTGCACACACATCCCCTCTAGAGCCGCTATGCGTGGGGCTCCAGTCCACACCCCGGGAATCCTCAGTCCCAGCCACCCTTCCTGAGTCCAGGCTGAGCAGGCTCTCTTGGGTGCTCCCCCTGAATCCTCAGGACACTTGTGTAGCCCAAAGACACATGTGCGTTGCGTGTCTGTGTGTCTCTAATAGACACGAGATGTCACCAGGGCAGGACCAGGCTCCACTCCATGTGCTGTCCCCAGCACCTGCCCAGCCACTGAGACCTGGCTGGCACCTGGGCATCTACTCAGCACCATAGTCGGGTTTCTAGACTGGCCCCAGTAATTCCCACCCTTGTGCCTTGAGCGTGTGCTGGGCCTCAAGGTACAAGGTACAGATAACTTACTTTTTAGCAATAAAATACAGCCAGGATAGTGAGATGTTCCTTCCACAACAAGGTTCCAAAAGGCGGATTCTAGCAGACTCTTGCTAGCTTTGACCAGGTGAGCTGCCTTGTGACTGTGGTCCCTGTGGCCAACAGCCAGCGAGGAGCTGAGGCTGCCAGCCCCACAGCCCGTGAGGAAACAGAGCCTACCAGTACCTGACTTGGTTTAATGGTGGACCCTACCCACTGATGGTAGCCTGTGAGAGACCCAGAGCAGAGGACCCAGCCAGGCCATGCCCAGACTCTGGAGCCATGGAAACCATGAGACAGTGGATGCATGCTGCTTCAGGCCCCTGTTTCGGAGCCATTGGTTATGCAGCAATAGAAAACCAAGATACTCTGTGAGTGACAGATTCCCCAGCCTTAGCCACGGAGGGAGATTGACAGCCACCTCTCATGCAGGCTATGACAGTCATCAGCACTTCACATTAGAAAGCCCTTCCCAGGGAGAGGCTGAAAGAGTTGCAGGAATAGCCACACCACTGTGCTTCACAGTGTATGGGGGATATGGATGAGGAAGAGCAAGAATTTGGGGGATGTCTCCCAGATACTCACACTCTTTCCAGGCTGAGGGTCCCAGACCACCGTTCAAAGACACTGCATCTTTCTGTCAGTATGTGTTCACGTGCCTGTCGCCTTACTAGTCTCTGAGCCCCTCAAGGGCAAGAATTATTTTCTAGGACATCAACAGGCACGTGTTGTTTGTGATTAATAAATACTGGATGCCTGCGGATCACACTGGCTTCCTGAGTAGGAAGGTCAGCTCACCCAGATGAATGGGACAGGTTAAATATAGATGACCACTGCAATGAGCAGTAAGATCAAATCCTTCTGTAAGATGAAGACTGAACACCTAAAATAGCCAATTAAGTGTTTCTGGTAGACCTGGCTCCTTCAGGAAGCCACAGGGCATATCGGGTGCTAGGGATAATGGACAGGATCTTAATGGGGACATCATTTTCTTGGAAACCGCCCAGGTTTCTGCCTGACCTTCCCGGCATTACATGTGGACGGCACTGACAAGCAGCGAGAGGACTCCCCTTATTCACACGGGAGTCACATGCAGGAGTGCAGAGCACAGACCCCCAGGAGGGGTGGGCACAGGGCCACTGTGAAAAGGCAAACTGCATGGAGCAAAAGCCTGGCATTGTGCCCGGTGAACCACATCATACGGATCTATCTTGTTAACCGTGCCAAATAAAATGAAATGAAATATATTTAATTTGCAGATCATTAGAAAAATGTCTACATATATGTGTATACATAATATGCAACAAATATACACATGCATATAGAATATGGAATATATCTTTTTATTTTTTTCTGTGGAAGCAATGATCTGATTTTCTATCAAAGATTCCTTGACATAGCTGGGCATGGTGGCTCACGCCTGTAATCCCAGCACTTTGGGAGGCCGAGATGGGCAGATCATGAGGTCAGAAGATCGAGACCATCGTAACCAACAGGTGAAACCCCGTCTTTACTAAAAATACAAAAATTAGCTGGGCGTGGTGGCGCGTGCCTGTGATCCCAGCTACTCGGGAGGCTGAGGCAGGAGAATCGCTTGAACCAGGGAGATGGAGGATACAGTGAGTCAAGATCACGCCACTGCACTCCAGCCTGGCAACAGAGCAAGACTCCGTCTCAAAAAAAAAAAAAGATTCCTTGACATTATTCAGTACAATTAGGAAAAATTGTGGCAGAAGTTGGTATGCCATTTTTGGCTTTTTTTTTTTTCTCTCTCTTGAAATCTCAGATTAGAGAAAGAGATTGTTACGTCCTTGGTTTTAAGGTTCATTTCCTGCCCTGAAATGTGGGCTCTGCCTGTGCCTTTTCTGCTTTTCTCTAGGTTGTCACTAGAGGGCAGCATAGGCCCGTGTTGACAAGTCAGAGCTGCTTGATTTATGGACAGAGAACGGAGGGCAGGCACTGCCTCCTTGTGCCTTAGGAGCACAAAATTGTAATATCCACGGGATATCTTTATTTTACTAGCAATAGGATCTAAATAAAGTAGACTGATATGCAGGCCGACTTCTTATTAGAAATGGCAAACTTCACTGAATTAAGGATTCCAGAATCAAATTGCTGTTAGCCATGTGACGTTACCATCTCGCGTTGAAACACCGGAGGTGAGCCTCCCATTCCACCTCCTCTTTTATATTACTTAATGTGACTTGACTACATTTCTGTGAAGTCGAGGATGAGCAAATATTTGTACTTTTTTTTTTTTTTTTGAGATGGAGTCTTGCTCTGTCGCCCAGGCTGGAGTGCAGTGGCATGATCTCAGCTCACTGCAAGC
>NW_012102809.1:3483275-3489112 GCF_000951045.1 Mandrillus leucophaeus
CGCCTCCCGGGTTCACGCCATTCTCCTGCCTCAGCCTCCTGAGTAGCTGGGACTACAGGCGCCGCCACCTCGCTCGGCTAATTTTTTGTATTTTTTGTAGAGACAGGGTTTCACCGTGTTAGCCAGGATGGTCTCGATCTCCTGACCTCGTGATCCACCCGCCTCAGCCTCCCAAAGTGCTGGGATTACAGGCGTGAGCCACCGCCCCTGGCCTTTAAGATACAACTTTTTAAAGAAGTTGAACAGACTCTGATGCTCCTTTAATCCCAGGTCATCCTGGTCCTCGGTGCCTATTATTGAGGCAGCATTAAAGCAGAGGACAGATGTCAGGGAGTCGTCAAGTCAGGGAGGGTCTCAGGGAGGCCCGTCCGGCTTATGACCTAGAAAGGGCCAGGGCCACCGGAGTGGGCAGAGCAGGAGAAAACAGGTGGGTGTCATGATCCCCAGCGCCTGCGTCCTCTCTCACCTGGACCCCCGTGTGAGGGCAAAGGAAGCCTTGGAGCCCACCTGGAACATCCAGATGGACAGTGGATAGAAAAGATCAGCCCCAGCACAGCCAGCAGCTGCTTCCAGATCCACCCAAGACCCCAGGCCACTTCTGCCCATGTCAAGCTGGGAGGTGGACACAGTCAGATACACTTGCAAAGTCACCCAACTCCCAACGTCTTACAAATGAATCTAATGAGCTGTGCACTGGCTGATGAGAACCACCACCTGGCCTGGGCCTGAGCGGGTAGCTGGTTCTGTCGATGTGAGGTCTGGACAGAACCTCATGAAACAATATTTAGTTTACTTGGCCTCTGTCATCCTTGGGGCAATAGATTCTCTGCAAGCCTTTGTTGCTTTTTGTTGTGGAACAAGTATAAAAAGTATAAAAGCATTTTTTGAACTTTCTGCAGAAAATTTCATAACCTCATATTTGCTTCCAGGCAGTCCATCCTGGCTCCTTACCCTTTGCTGCCAGGAGGCTTGTCTGTAGTAGAGTGTCACAGGGAAAGGCTAGTTCTGTGCTACGCTGGAGCTCATGGGCCCCAGGCCGTCCATCCCGGCTTATCTGGGATTTCTCTCTGTGAAGTCGGGGGATGGCAGAGGAGTCCACTTCCATCCTAGCGCCTCCATGGGAATCGTTCCCGAGTGCATTTGCAAGAAAGAGCTGCGGCCTCCCGACGGCACGGGTGAAAAGGGCTCCCAGCGAGAAGAGGGATTTGTCAGGAACGCTAGACATTCTCCCAGCCTGGCCCAGGGACCCCCTTTGGACTCAATTTCCTTTCATCCTCCGCAGGCACGAAAACATCACCAAGGGTCACATATTTTTTCCAGTTTGTCATCTTGGCCAGCTGAATCTGAGAACATGTTTGTTGAATTTCTATCCCCAAATCTTTCCAGGTTTGCATCAAAGAGGAAAAGGAAACAGCATTTCCTTCCGTCTAGCTTGCTAAGCCAAATCTAGCAGAGAATAATGATCCTACCAACTGCCAGAGTTCAGGGGTCCCTGCTGGCCCCCCTCCCCCCACCAAATGCACAATCATGCAAAGGCTGCAAGAGGCCAGCTGGAAACCCGGAAGGTCTGACTGCGGCTTCTGCTCTGTCGAAAGACTCGCCTTTGCTGTTTTCTTTGATAAAGGAGGGAAATTTCACTTTCCCCCCTTTAGACCGGGAGTGAGCCTGCGGTCTGCCTGAGGTATCTTGCAACTGCAAGCACCAAATAAGCTCCTGACTCATCTCTCCCCTGTGGCTTATGCAGAAGGTAGGGACAGGATGAGTTCTGTGGTGCTTAATCATACAATACCTCGGCATTTCTGTCCAGGTACCCAGTAGCTGTCAGGCTGGGCCTGTATGATACAGATCCAAGAGAATGAATCAAAGTGCGGATGTGAAGATGCTGTTGTTAGCGTGGCTGCTGGAACCGTGGAAAGTCAGAAAGTCCACGGACTTGCCTACTTGCTCCCAAAGCCTTCCCCAGCACCAGAGGGGCTGAAATCATTAGCGTCCACATGGCCCGCCTTGGACTGGAGTGGCCTCTACTGGATTTTCCCAAGGGTGTCACTATTCGGACACCTGGGTTTTGACTCACGGCTGAACTACTGGCCTTACTCTCAAGTTCTGTTTCATGAAGGCACATGCATGAGAAATGCTAATGACACTCCTTTAAGAAGTTCAGTGTGGTATAACTCAAGCTAAGCTCCTCAGTAAGTCACAAACTGCAGGAAAATGACTGCAGCTGAGTGATGCTCTTGTAGTGGAGGCATGCCTTTTTCTTAACCTATACGCATGGCAACAGTAAATGGTGTGTAGCACCCAGGAGCCACGACCCAGGGACAGAGACGGCACCAGGAAGGGGTCAGCCTCACTTTCTGAACTAAAACAAAAGTGGCTGAGCACAAGTGAGTCACACCTTTTAGGGAGGTGTGAAATGGCCACAGACTCCACGAGGGCAGGACTGTGCTGTTGTGTTTTCTGGGCCTAGTGTCTGGCACGCAGCGGGCTCTCCATCCACGTTTCTTACATGAGTCAGTGATCTCACTTGCTGGGCCTTCTCTCTTTGGATTCATGACATCAGCATCTCAGGTCAGTATAAAATAAGGCTCTTTCAGCCTGGCACGGTCGCTCACGCCTGTAATCCTAGCACTTTGGGAGGCTGGGGTGGGGGGATTACCTGAGGTCAGGAGTTCGAGACCAGCCTGGCCAACGTGATGAAACTGCGTCTCTACTAAAAATGCAAAAATTAGCCAGGCGTGGTGGCAGGCACCTGTAATCCCAGCTACTCGGGAGGCTGAGGCAGGAGAATCGCCTGAACCCAGGAGGCAGAGGTTGCAGTGAGACAAGATCATGCCATTGCACTCCAGGCTGGACAACAAGAGTGAAACTGCATCTTGGTCGAGGGTTGGGGGGCAGGGGGCGGGGGGGAAGACGCTTTCTACTTTTTAAAACATTCTGCAATAGCTGTGCCGTGAGGTCTCTTAGCAGAGTTGGCGGCACAGGTTCTGGTGGAAGTGCGGCATGAGTGATCCACTGAATTCCCCCCTTGCCAGTCACTGACATATTTCCTGGGCCCAGAGTAGCTCCCTGTTCCCCCTTCTTCCTGCTGCTGCCTGGACAGGACCCCAGGGCCAGGTTCTCCCGTGACTCTCGGGCACCTCAGGGTTAGGTACAACAGGCTCCTCGGCTGTGAACCATGAAGCCGATGTGCCCAGAGCCAGAGACAGAGCTGATGCTGGTTAATCCCACACCAGCCTGGAGCCAGGGACTTGTCTTTGAGTCCCGAGAAGCCGCCGTTCCCCGGGGTGTCTCCCATTACGCACCTTATCACCGTCGGGGTGATCTCCGCACAGAAGAACACGCTGAGGCTCCCCACCGCATGGGAGGCAAACATGCCCACGATGGAAAACGCGATGGAAAATTTGTCCTTGACGCTGTCACTCATCCCTGGGGGAGGGTCAGAAGAAGGGGGTGGTGAGGGAAGAGAGGAAGCCAGGCCAGGGTGGGAGGGAGGCCCGGGGCTGCACGGCACGGCTCCTCCCCAGTGCCCAGCGTGCGGCATGGATGGGTGTGCAGTTCCCTCTGGGAACCAAGCCCCGCAAGGACTAGAGGCCCAGAGTCCCCGCAGTAGGTTTTGTGGGGCTCCCGTGAGTCCCTGTGCATCAAGCATGCTGGAGCTCATGGCGGCCTCTGTTGGCATTCCTCAGGCGGGAGCCATGCCTGGTGGGAGGGCAGGTTGGCGTGTCCCCGGTGCCACAGCAACACCCCTCTGCCCTGGCCTACGTTTGCTCCAGTCAGGTCTGATGTGCCCAACACATGGGACAGGGGAGCTGAGTCAGGGTTGAGGAAACAAAAACTCAAGCCACAGAATTTATGGGCCCAGAAGGAAAGTGTTCAACCCATCAAAGCCCTCGTGAATGGCACCGGAGACCGACCTCGAACCAGGGCCGTGTCTGGCACCGTGCATGGACATGCTGTCAGGGCCACACAGCTGGGGCTCAGCTCAGCTCCCCCAAGGCTGCAGAGAGGGCAAGCGCTCCCCAGGGACACGGGCGAGGGCTGGGGCAGGCCAGGCGGGAGCAGCAGCAGCTTCAAGGTGCAGGGCGGCACTGTGCTGTCCCCAGAGCTGGAGGGCAGCAAGCTTACACGGGTCAAAGGGGGGACAGCGGCTTCCCCTGGCAGCACAGACGGCCGGGCCCCAGCACTCCCGGCCTTTCTCCCCCACCCAGATGCTGTCCATAAGACAAAGCAAGCTGGCGCCGGGCCAGGGCCTGTGCTGAGCCTGGTGCCAGGGGAAGGGGCGGGGCATGCGTGCCAAGCAGCACAGAAACAGGGAAGCACCAGTCGCTCTTTCTAGAGGCAAGAGGGAGAATACAAATGTATCCGTATAGTGTCCAACCTACGGCCAACTTCAGCTGCAGTTCTTGGAGGGCAAGGGGGAGAAAGAGAGGAAACGGAAACCACAGGTCCGTGAGTCTTGGAGAAGACGCTGGTTTAGATGTAATACAAGACGAGGAAGCACAGCCCACGCGCTTGGGACTCACCTGAGTCTGGGTGCTGGCTGTACTTTCCAATCACTGGGCCCGCGGACATGATCGCACCCACACAGACAAGGGCAAAGCAGGTGAGGAGAGAGGAGAGAGCACGTTAGGTGCGGAATTAGCCCAGTGTGTTCCCATGTGACTTGGTTCAAGCAGACTCCCTTCCGTTTCTGGGATGGCGCTGGCTGCCAGGGCAGTGGAGTTCATACTGCACTAAACAAAGATCTTTCTGTTAGGAAGACAGGGGTAAGGTCCCGCTGACCTCAGAGCCTGGGGAGAAAATGGAACCTCCACAGCGAGACCCTAGCAGGTGCAAAGGGTGAGCTTCCGTGCATATAAAGTCACCCACGGGCCACTGCGGCCTGCACTCAAGCAGCATCAAGCATGGTGGGGCACCCCTGCTGGCCCCAGCTCTGCTCCTCACGGCTGCCTGGTGTTCACTTGGGGGCTCCTGGGCATTCCTGCTCAGGGCCAAAGGGGCATGGCAACACCTGGTGGCCGAGGCACTCCGCCACTTCCGCCCCAGCTGTGTGAGCAGGGCTGAGGCTCCCGGAAGGGCAACTGGGGAACGGGGATGGAGGGAGACAGGTACCACGTGTGTATTCCATTAGCTAAGCCTCCCAGCAGTCTCCCCACAAGGTACAGATTGCACAGGAACTGTCCAAGCCAGAGAGCCGCTCCTGAGTTGGAAGTGAGCCCTCTCTAACCCAGGCTGCACGACAAGGCTGCTCTGATCTGGGGGTGGTGGACAGCCCTGGCATCTAGTTCTGAGAGCCTGCGTTCATTTTCCTTGTAAAGGCAGGGGAGCTCTGTGGGGTCGATGTTCCCACAGTGTCCCGAGCCTGTCCCAGGAGGACCGTGCCAGGGCGGGAGAGGAGGTTCAGCGGCCCTGCCTGTTCATGTCGTGCCCTGGGCCGGCCACGGAGGTGCTGTGGTGGTTTGTCCACACACGGGGGTATCTGTTGGTGAGGAGCTATACAGAGCTTGCTGGAGGGGCCAGACGGACTCTCTTGCTTTGCCTTAGATTATTACTTTTTTTTTTTTTTGAAACAGAGTCTTGCTCTGTCACCCAGGATGGAGTGCAGTGGTACAATCTCAGCTTACTGCAATCTCTGCTTCCCGGGTTCAAGTGATTCTTCTGCCTCAGCCTCCCAAGTAGCTGGGACTACAGGCATGTGCCAACAAGCCCAGTTAATTATTTTTTGTATTTTTAGTAGAGATGGGGTTTCACCATATTGGCCAAGCTGGTTTGAACTCCTGACCTTGTGATCCGCCTGCCTCGGTCTCCCAAAGTGCTGGGATTACAGACATGAGGCA
>NW_012102809.1:3489957-3524159 GCF_000951045.1 Mandrillus leucophaeus
GGGCTGTGCCGTTTCCCGGGAGCTCATGGTGTCAGGTGACCAGGAGATGAAGAAGCAATACAATGTGTCATAGAAAAGCCCGCCATGACCGAACCACGAGCAGATTCCAGAGCAAATGCGAAAGAGGAGACGTGAGAGAAATACGGAATGCTTCTCCTGGTGGGGGTCCACGCTCATGCTCCTCTGCCGTGGCTTTAGTAGACAGGTGTGGGCACAAGAGCGGTCACCCTGAGCGGTCACCCTGGCCCTGAGCCCTCACCCTGGGCCTCCGTCTTTACCTGTGGCAGCTGGAGACCCTTCACAAAGGAGTGCCACACCCCAGATGACCCCTAACCCAAATGAGTCCAATCCCTCCCCTCCGCCACCTTGGTGACCTCTGACCCTGAACAAGGGACCGCCATGCACAGTCAGGGCCACTGAGCTATCAGTCAAGACAGGAGTGACCTTCTAGGTACACACCAAGCCCAGGGACTGGGCTGCAAAGAACCTGCGTGAATGATGTCCCCAGCCCCTGCAGGACCCAGCAGGCGGGGTGACCAGGGCCGGTGAGGGCCCTGGGAGGAGGTCTGGGCTCACTGGCCTGGCTCAGGCCCACCTGCCTCCTCCCGCGGCCATCCTGGCACCTCTGGCCAGACTGGCTGCAGGTTCAGGAAGGGCGGGGCCGGCTACAGACAGGGGCCACGACCACTTTGCAGCCAAGGCCTCATGGGTCTCTAATCCCCTGTCCCGAGACAGGGCCCAGAAGTCCCAGCCTTGTAGCAGCCCCCACTGTGCCCCTCAGGAGGTGCGTTCATGTGCATCTTGGTTCCCTGGACCTCATGGGCACATGGGGAGGCTCTGCTCACAGGATTTACACACCTGGGCTGGGGGCACCGGCTGCTTGAGGCTTCCAGGAGGGGAAGGCCAGTATCTTCTAGCCCGTGTCACTTTTCACACACACCCTTAGGATTCCAAGTTCAGCGGGGTGGGGAGTAGGGCCCTGGGCTTCACCGCTGCCCGCCTTCTTCCCTGGCCCCCTCCCACCCGGCTGGCACTTGTCTCTGTGACTCACGAGTTCACACACAGGACCACAATGTTCTTCCACAGGTTCCGGGTCCCCACCACCTTCACGATGCAGACCTTCTTGGGCCTCCGGGAAAGCTCCTTCTCCAGCTCTGCAAAGAAACAGACCCTGTGAGCCCTGGGCAGGCCGCCATGGAGGATGGCACAGCAGCTGCAGGCACAGTCCTGGTTCCCCAGTTTGGGCACCACGGAAGGGAGAGAAAGCCTTGTTTTTTTTTCTTTGCCAGTGGAGAGGGTCTAGGTTTCCGGGACAGAAAGGCACTCAGAAGACTCCAGCTCTGCAGTTCCGGTTTCCCTCGGGTGCCTGAGAGGGCACAAGGTGCACCGTCAGCAGAAGTTTCCATCGCAAACCCTTTTTGTGAAAGCGGGCCGAGTACACACAAATAAACAAACAGTGTCGACTCAGTTCACTTTTGTCTGAGGACAGAGCTCAGCGATGATATTCTAGGTTACTGAGGCACTCATTAGGCCCTGGGCAAATCTAAACAAGCAGTTCTTTTCCGTACACTCTGCATCTGCCTGTGTCACCCCCGGCTCGGAGACTGGGAAGGCCACGTGCAGATATGCTCCTTAGCCTCGTGGGGTGGAACTTACCATGGCTGTAGCTACTGCTGCTGAAACTGCCCTTAGGACATACGAATCTTTGAAAGACAAACACATAAGTGAATACATCTGCATGTACACACACATACATGCACACATTCATACGCATATGTATACATGTGCATGTTTTAGTTAATGGAAGTCCTTGGGAGCTGGACAATGTTTTGGCTCCAAGGGATGTGAGCAACTATAAAGTCATGAGACTGGGTTTCTTGTGCGGCCCCAGCAGCTCTGAGAGCCCCTCTGAAGGGAGTCCACCAGCGCAGTGTTACAGGGGTCTGCAGAGGTGCTGGTGTCGATTTGGCAAGTTACAGGGAAGAGATGTGTATAAGAGACAGGTGTTACAGGGGTCTGCAGAGGTGCTGGTGTCGATTTGGCAAGTTACAGGGAAGATTCAGAATGCGGCAGAGGCTCCAGGAGCTGTTTGCCTGCGCGTCTGGGAGCAGGAATGCCACTCGCAGCCTTCTGTTGCCTCTCTGCCTTCCTAGCCTGGCATGTCTTCATGGAATCATCCCCTACTGGGGAGCTAAAAAAGAAAAAGGAGACTTCCCGAAGCGGAGGGGAACCAGGACTCTTCAAGACTGTCAAGGTCACGAGAAACAAGAAAGACTGAGCAGCTGTCAGACCGGGAGACTAGGGAGAGGGGAGAACGAGACGCAGTCCTGGGCGGCATCCCGGGGCGGGAGGAGGCTTCATGGAAAGCACGATGACGGGAGGCACCAGATAAAGGCTGGGGTTTGGTGAACAGCAGTGTTCCAATGTCACTTTCTTAGTTTTGACAATAGTATCACGACAATATCAGACATTCGCAATCGGGGAAGCCGAGTGAGGGGTATACGGAGATTCTGTACTATCTCAGCAGCTTTCCTGTACATCTAAAATTATCCCCGAATAATATATTTATAAAATAAGAAAAGCGGTGGAGATGGGGAGGCTTCTGTCTACTGAGGAAGGCTTCAGTGCTGGGAGTTGCCCCTGGAGGAACCCTCCTGCTCCCTCGGGGGCTGTGTCTCCAGGACCCTGGCCCTGTGCTTCCGAGGGCCACTCTGAACCCTAGATGGCTCAAGTTCCACCTTCCTCTTCCACCTCCTTCCTGCCATCCAGCAGCAGGAGGGTCACAAAACTCCTTCGTTATAGTTTAAAGAAAAAATGTGTTGCTAAATCCTAGGGATTGAGGAACTTTTTATTCAAACATTGTTTTTGAACTCAGTGTCACCAGCCAGGCCACAGAAGGGAGAAGGAGAAACTTTTCCCTTGTCTGAGGGATATCATGTCTGCTGAGTTTCCAGAACTTTCTTCCTTCCCATACTTAGGTGCAAAGATTGAGGTCTGTATGCAAGCCCACAGGGCCGGCATTTCAGCTGCTGGTCCACGGACCCTCTCAGCTCCCAAGGTCTCCTGACCATTATTTTTCCTTAGCAAAAATGGGCTACTTTGACTACAGGCACAGTTTCTCTATGGTTAAAAAAACTAATTTTGTAAAGAGCTTGAAAATATCATGGTTAACAGAAAACCTTGGATCCGATGATCTGAGTATCTTTGCTATTATAGACCTCATCAGAAACCAACTCTAATAGCTACGTTTTATCACTATGGATGACTTCCGAGAAGAAAATTTAAATGCCCATTAGCAAGTCCATATAAGTTTAAAGTTTAAAAAATATATATCCCAAACTGAACTCCTGATACGTTATTGTTTATGAAGTATGATGTTAAAGCAGCAATAACAATTGCATTATGACCTGAGCTTTTTAAATAAAATTAAACCTAGAACCCAGTCTAAAAAATTGACTGTAGTGGCAGAGGTAACTGAATTCTTCTAAGTGGAATTAGATTAACCTTTCCAGGGCTATTGATATGTTGTCAGGAAGCACATGAAGTGCTTCCTCCCATGCCTGGCAGAGTCACTGTCCAGTGACTTTTTGCTTATCATACTACCAGTTACTCACATCACCAGCCTGTCAACAACATGAAGCTTCTGCAGCATTGTCTGTTCTTCTGGGCCCCAAATCCACAAGCTCTGTGTTATAGGACACTTCAGATGGCTCTAACACCGGTAGCTGAATCCAAGAGGCCTTTTTGTCTGTCCAGATATCAGATGGACATCTAGGGACTTCTCTGAACTCCTCACACATGGAAATGAATGGGCAACAGGGAGCCCGGCCAGGTTGTGGGGCACTGGCATCCAGGATTTGCTGCTGTGAGCACCCGGCTCCCGTGCGCTCCTCGAGACGGAGGAGGAGGAGGACACATCGGCCTGCTCAACTTAGAGCCATCAGAAAATTTTCCAACCAAAACCCACGTCGGGCCTACTGAATTTTGTTGTCCAACTCCACCCTGTGGCCCCAGTGCCTCCACATTTTCACGGATCCTCGTGTGGTTGGGGCTGAGGTCTGGGTGCTGTGAGGGGCCCGATGAGCCCGGGCAGGAACCCAGCTTCTGCACTTGTGGCTGGCTCCTTGGAAAAGCTGCGCTGTCCTCGCTCTGAGCCCAGCTGCTCATCTGTGAAGTAGGACGAAGCGCTGCCTGGCTGGCTGGGAGAACTCGGTGAGGCCTCTGGGAGCACTCGAGGAGCACGTGTCCTCCTGCCCCAGGCTCAGTGAACCCAACATCTCCCACCTTCTCTTCACCAACAGACGAAGGGAAAGGAGGCCCTGATGACCCTGCTGACTCGCTGGGAGGAGGGCACGGCCTCTCCACATTTGGCCATCTGGTGTGAGAGGTAAATCAGGCCTCCGAGGACAGCAGAGGAGGCAGTGGCCCCTTGCCCAAGACGAGGCTTGGAGGAGCAGGGAAAACACACGCAGAGGAGAACTGGAATTGGCTTGCGTGGGGGTGTGGGATAAACTGGCTTTGTTGTCATCCTAGTGGACGATGCTAGTGTGTTAGGGGTGAAATTGGAAAAGCATGAGTTATAGAGACAGCAAGCAAGAAAAGAAAAAGGAGGAGGACAAGGAGCAGGAGGAGGAGAAAAAGAGAAAAGGAAGGGGAAGAAGGGATGCTGCCATCTCTGCCACAAGAGTCATGAAAAAAGCACACTAAATGCTCCAAGGAGGCAGCTCTGAGCCCCACGCCCCTGTTGGGAAGTAGAAAAAGCAGCCACTGCCCCTTCCACGCAGCCCTTCTCCCCTCCGGGACGGATTGTGATGGCGCCACTCGGCCGCTTGAATAAATGTGCTTTAAAGCAAGTGGAAGATAAGCATCCATAGGAATCTTATCATGAAGTCACCTCAGACAGCACAGTCTTCAACGTCTAGCCAAGCCTTCAGCAACTGACCTGGCACCGCCGACCTCTGTCATCTCTGTCCTCATCTGCCCAGACCTGGGCTCCACCTAACCCGAGCCCTCTGAGTGAGCCGTGGCGGTCGTCTGCGGAGCGAGGGCCCCGTGCAGCCTGCCTGGGGTCAGATCTTGCTTTCATCACTTACGGGTGGTGTGACTTGGGTAAGGTACCTAGTGTGGAACGTGGAGGTGGCCTGACACATCCACCCTCTTGTCATCTCAGGATCTGAACAGATTGTTAAGGCAGAGTGAGGCAGGTCAGGACAAAACCCAAGCTCTGTCATTGCTAAGGGTAGCGGGGAGCCCTACACGGGGCTAAGATGGGGACGCTCGGATCACACAGACTCAGCCGTGCATCCTGGCAATGCTGGGCAGGTTGGCTTCTCGGGGGTAAGGTGTGAGGCTGCCGGAGAGGACTGATGCTGAGGACGGAGGATGCCTGCACCCTGCACGTGGCTCCCCACAAGGAGAGAACACAGGAGCACATTTGCTGTCCTTCCTCTGGGGCTAGCCTGACCCTGAGAGGGATCATGGAGTTACTGTTCCCCAGTGCTCAGCCTCTTTCTGAGCTGTAAAGCAGGAGAATGGCTCCTCTCCCTTGTGAAGCTCAGATGCAGATGACATGCACATGAAGCGCTTCCTCCCATGCCTGGCAGTTGCTGTCCAGTGACTTTTTGCTTATCTTACTACCAGCTGAGCATTCTACATCCCAAAATCTGAAGCCTGAAATGCTCTAAAATTGAGGATCTTTTGAGCACCCACATGATTCTCAAAGGAAATGCTCACTGGAGCATTTAGATTTGGGATTTTTGGATTTGGAAAGCTCAACCAGTAAGTATAATACAAATATCCCCAAATCCCAAAACATCCAATCCCCGAAACACTTCTGGTCCCAAGCATTCTGGATAAGGGATGCTCAGCCTGCAGAACTCAGTCTTGTGTGTGGCACTCATCCTGGGTCTCATTTTTGCATTAGGTTGCTGACCACACAGCCATACTGGGAACCAGCGGGCCTTTTACTCCTGCTAGAAATGCTGGAAACCTCAGGAATTATGACACGGGAGTGCTGTCGGCACTTGGGTGCGTTATGTGATATGAAGGTTGCAGGACTGACATTGAGAGATTGATGCTCAGGAACACACCCACACATCTAAAGTAACTCAGCTACACAGGCCACTGAGAACATCAGACTTGCTAGAAGATAAACCAAGGACAGCTTTAAAACAGAAAAGGAAATAAGAAATTTGGGAACATCAGGTTTTCCCCTGGCATAAATCCAAGGTTAGGATGTACTGACGGGGCAGCAAGCAGCCCCACTGGACCCCTACATGTACCTCCAGCCAGGCCCGAGACACCCACCTACCCAGAGGCGCTGCAACCACAGTCCTAACCCTTCCTTACTACAGGAGTCCCGGGTTCGTTCAGCCCATAAATATTCACGGCACGCCTGCTACGCGTCAGGCCTTCGGCTGGGCTGCTGCTGGGGGTGCAGAAGTGTCTGGCTCTACAGACAGAGGCCATGCCTTGCCTGGCCTTGCCGCTCCGCAGGGGTGACAGGCATTAATAAGGAGCCCTGCAATTACTCATCATAGCTGGGATGAGCGGAAGCGGGGAGAAGTGCTGAAGCTATAACAGTGAGTAACCGGAGGGCGGACTTGGTCTCTGAGGAGCTGGCCAAGGCAAGAGTGGGAGCTGAGAGGACAGGGAGTGTGCACGGGGAGGGCCCTGTGGAGAGGAAGATGGTGGTGTGTCCTGGGAGCCAAATGAAGGCCAGGGTGTGAGGCGGCGGGAGGCAGAGACCAGAGAGGGCCTCGACAGTGACCTGGAGGACCTGAGGTCTACACGAAACACACTGGGAGGCACTGGAGAGGCTTGAAGCCGGTGGTGATGTGATCAGATCCTGTGTGACCTGGTGGCAGGGAGGATGGAACAAAGCTGGGAGCCCAGCCAGTCGGCCAGGGCACGAGAGGGTGACAGACACGAGGCTTGGAGCGGGTGTTGGCTGTGGGATTAGATGGGGTGATGGGAGGAAGATTCCATGCAGAAAACTGAGTCTGGGCGGAGGAAGCTGGAAGTGGGAGACGTAGCAGCTGAAAGGCACGCTGCCTTCCCCCAGCACTCAGCAGCCCCGCCATCGTGCTGCCATCAACACATCTGACGGCCGGGGGCGGCAGAGAGCAGAGGCCGCCGTGAAGGGCGGCAGAGCAGAGCGACCGCCGGAGGACCGCTCCCCATGGAGGTGAAGCCTCTGTCCTCTTCCTTAAGTCACATGTCACCAACTACCTCTCACCCAGCCTCCTGCCTGGGACTCTGGAACGGAAATAAGGACCAGCAAAACTCATGAGCAAAGAAATAAATTTTTAAAAAGGATCTAATACCACTTTCCAAATATAGGAGGGAAATGAATCAGTGTAATTAGGATTGAGAAAACAAGCTATTCCCAGACAATATTTTAACGTGAAAGAAGCGGAGTGTGATGGCTTAATTAGGGAAATGCCACAAACAAATTGTACTGTAAGCCTAAGAGCATTAACCTGCTAACGAGTGAGGTCTGGGGAAATCTGGGAAAGCCGTCTGGACCGTCCAAAACCAGCAAGCACGGCCCCGCTGGAGACACCTCGGCTGAGCACTCACTGCTCAGCGCAGGGAAGTTTGATCTACCCGGAGCTCTCCCTCATGTTACAGCAGCATGGCAAGGCCACCCCTGCTGGACTTTGCAGGTCAAATCCTCACTCAGCTTCTTAGCAGCTGTGTGACCTCTGGAAGCTACTTAGCCTCTCTGTGCTCTCGTTTCCTCATTGGCAAATGTGACTAATTATAGTGCCTTTCTCATAGGCTGTCATGGAGAAATAACACACGTGAAGCGCTTGGGACTAAATATTAAATATGAGTTAATATTTGCAAATCACTTAGAAAAGTAGCTGACATGGAAGTGCCATGTGAGTGTCATCTTGTTTCTCGTCACTGTCCCTGGATTAAAAAGGGACCACAGATGCACCAACACTCAGCACCCTTCATGTCAACCAGACCTGGCAAACATCCTTCTTTGGTCCAGCGAAGCAAAAGCTTCGGGCGTCCCTGGGTAGGCCCCGCCCCGCCCAGCACGTGGTCCAGTCTGGCTGTCCTGACTCTCAGGTCACTGCACAAGTCGAGGCAGAGGATGACATCCTGGCTGAGCTACAGCAGCACCAAGGAGCTTCTAGTGACCTAGCGTCCCCGAT
Organism: Mandrillus leucophaeus; assembly: GCF_000951045.1. Lineage (NCBI taxonomy): Eukaryota > Metazoa > Chordata > Mammalia > Primates > Cercopithecidae > Mandrillus > Mandrillus leucophaeus. The sequence continues at coordinate 3,498,126 of NW_012102809.1, forward strand.
CTTCTGGATTGGGAGTCTAACGAGAGGCCTGTCCAGGCACCAAGGGCTTCTCTGATTTGGGGTTCCTGTGCATCCCTTCCCGTCATAAATGGATACCTGCAGGGCACATTCTCCCACCTCACTCAGGTTCCTGTACCTGCGCCCTGAGAGCAAAGCTTCCGCAGCCACTCTGACTGCAGTCCCTCCCTGCCATCCTCTATCCCGCGGCCCTGCTGTTTCATCCCTCCTGACGTGGGCACGCGTAGCTCCCTGTCTGCGTGCCCCACCTGCCTGCAAGCTGCGTGAGAGCAAGGCTTTGCCTGTGTCTTCTCTGCTCTAGAACGGTGCCTGAAACACAGCAGGTATTTAGTAAACACCTGTTGATTCAATGAATGAATCGTCATCACAAGCATTTCTGGTCATGGGGGAAAATGAGCACATTCTCTCTTGGACAATGGCCTGGAGGTTATTTTCCCAGGGAATTTTATAACAACTGTCTATCCCAGGTCTTCAGTGAGGGCAGTGAGTCAGAGCGTGGAGCCCACCAGTGACCTTCAAACGGAGATCCGTATACCACTTGCATCAGAATCTCTTCTAGTGCTTATTAGAAATGCAAATTCTCAGGGCTTATCCCAAATCAAATAGGTCAGAATCTCTGGGTTCCAGGGAGAGGCCCAGGAATCTGGATTTTAACAACCTCCTGGTGAAACGTGGATCCTCAGGCTGAGAACCCCCACCTAGCTGTGGTAACGCTCCTGACACACAGGAGTTCTATGGATCTGAACGACTATCCAAAAACACTTCACCTTTCCTGTCTTCGGCTGCCCAACAAATAGGTCACGGCCAGGTAAAGACAGCGGTGGCTCTTTGAAGGTCATGCTTAGGAAAGGTGAGGTCATGGGCCCATCTACACCCTGAACCAGCGCTCTGGCAGTGTTTAGACCTGGCAGGCTATGGGCCAGACAGTCAGATATTCCCTTGAACAGTGTATACTGGGCTCATGGCTCGCTTCTGGATTTAGGCAGGAGAGGAGGAGATCCAGAGTGTGCTGTACTTGATCATGAAAGAAACCAATACCTAGAAAGTGGAGAGAATGTCCAGGCTGCTACATTGCCCTTGTGCAGGCCAAAAGGTCAGAGGAGAATTGCACAGCTGGTTAAAACAGCTGCTTGTGCAATAAAACCAGCCCAGGTGTCAGGGACCTGCCCCGTGGAGCCTCTGTGAGCCCTGCATGACCTCCTGCCCTGGCCAGCCCATGGTGTACTCACCTGGCATCACACCCTTGATGTCACCCTCAGGGTTCATACGGTTCTTCTGTGTGAAGTGGAGGATCAGCCTCTTTGCAGACTCAAACTGCTGGGTGGCCATCAGCCACCGGAGGGACTCGGGGAATATCCTTTAAAGACACAAAGGGGATCGGTGGATGTCTTCTGATTCTGCATGGCACCGGGAAGTGTGGCTTAGGTGTGGCCCGGGAGCTTCCCAGGCAGGTGGCGGTCAGTCTCCAGTTAGGCATCAGCCTCATCGGGGGAGATGAAACCCAGGGCACTGAAACATCCCCAATTTTCTTTCCCAAAGTGTAAAAATCGAGACCTTAAAATGCTTAACAAAAGTTAAAAAGCACATGTTCTCACCCACATACGGAAGCTTAAAAAAAGGTGATCTCATAGAAGTATAAAGTAGAACAGAGGATACTAGAGGCTGGGAAAGGTCAGGGGAAATGGGATAGGGGGAGGTTGGTTGAAGGTTACAAAATTATAGCTAGGTAGGAGGAGCAAGTTCTAATGTTCTATGCCACTGCAGGATGACCATAGCTACTAATAATATACAGTTTCACATAGCTAGAAGGAAGATGTTAAATGTTCCCAACACGAAAAAGTGATATTTGCAATGATGGGCACGATAATTACCCCGATCTGATCATTTTACATTGTACGCATTGCACCATCACTGTGTACCCCATAAATATGTACAATTACTACGTGTCAATTACAAAAATAAAACATAATTTAAACAATGTAACAGAGTAGCAGATATCAACAACATTCGTACCAGTTGTGTCAAGAAATCAGTGTATACCTTTCAAAGTAACGCACGGAGAAACAACTCACGGAAGGCTGCTGCTTTGGTTGTATTTTGTCACAATAAATAGTAATAGAATGATTTTACGTTTAAAAAATTACTTCCAAATATGACCAACCTGCAGTTATTTTCAGTTGTGGAACATGAAGGCTCAGTCTCCCAGGGTTTTCCTTCAGAGCTATTCACATGTTACTGCTAACTGCATGTCACTTTGCCCTCAGACGATGCCACATCACAGTGGTTTTCAAGTTTTACCAAAGTAACAGAATCTATGTTTTTTTTAAAAGACGGAATCTTGTGAGGCACCCCAATACAAAAAAACCAGCGTTTTATTATCAATTAATTTTATAAATTTACATTTATGACAATATTTACAAGCTGCTCAAAGAGAACACCGTGACCGCACAGAGCAGGAGATGGCATACTATCTCTGCAAAAGTCCAAGTCATCAATAGTTTAGACTTTAAGGGTGAAATGGTCTCTCCTCATCTTGGCCTTGTGGCCTGAGAGTGGATGTATGGGAGTGGGTGTGGCTATGGGCTAATAATACTTTACTGCAAAACAGGCAGCTGACCCTTGACTGTTTGGGAGAGACAAAAAGTAGAAATCAAAGCTCAAGATGACAGTCCTAGCTTCTTGTAGCCCTCAGTGTTCTAGTTATCACTTCACTTTATTTTAGTTAAAATTGTGTCAGGAAAGTCACCACGGATGCTGGTAAGAAGTTATTGTGGCCGGGCGCGGTGGCTCAAGCCTGTAATCCCAGCACTTTGGGAGGCCAAGATGGGCGGATCACGACGTCAGGAGATCGAGACCATCCTGGTTAACACGGTGAAACCCCGTCTCTACTAAAAAATACAAAAAAACTAGCCGGGCGAGGTGGCAGGCGCCTGTAGTCCCAGCTACTCAGGAGGCTGAGGCAGGAGAATGGCGTGAACCTGGGAGGCGGAGCTTGCAGTGAGCTGAGATCTGGCCACTGCACTCCAGCCTGGGCGACAGAGTGAGACTCCGTCTCAAAAAAAAAAAAAAAAAAAAAAAAAAAAAAAGAAGTTATTGTAACTACCGAACACCTGCTTTGCAAACTCAAACTCAGGATCGTTCTTTTTTTTTTTTTGAGATGAAGTCTTCCTGCACGCCAGGCTGGAGCGCAGTGGCGTGATCTCAGCTCACTGCAACCTCCGCCTCCCAGGTTCAAGCGATTCTCCTGCCTCAGCCTCCCTAGTAGCTGGGATTACAGGCGCACACCACCATGCTTAGCTAATTTTTGTATTTTTAGTACAGACGAGGTTTCACCATGTTGGTCAGGCTGGTCTCAAACTCCTGACCTCGTGATCCACCTGCCTCTGCCTCCCAAAATGCTGGGATTACAGGCGTGAGCCACCATGCCCGGCCTCAGGAGAGTTTTACAATGAATCTAACAGCTAGAAAAAGTATTAATGGTGCTTCCCTCACCCCGGCCCAAATTCATATATTGGAAACTAAACCCCAATGTGATAGTATTAAGAGATAGGGCCTTTAGGGGTGATTAAGTCACGAGAACGGGAGGCTGAAGAGAGGTGCCTTGCCCCTTCCCTCATGTGAGGACATATAGAAGGCTCCATCTATGAGCAACGCACGCTTGCCAGACACAGAATCTGCTGGTGCCTTCATCCTGGACATCTCAGCCTCCAGAACTGTGGGCAATAAAGTTCTGTTATTTATAAATCATCCAGGTTAAGGTATTTTGTTGAAGCAGCAGGAACAGACTGTGAGAAGTAGAAAATTTTTATTTCAAAGTCACATCATTACTGATATCTAATAACTACTGCTTCCTCCTTACCTATTTGAAAAAATTCCAAATTTCTATTTGTTTGTGACTGCGTTTTACTTGATGAGGTGGTTCCCCCTGAATTCGGTGGTACCTTTGGGATGGTCTGATCTGAATGGTAACTCATTTGGGAGCTTCCTGAAGAGCTGAAAGCTGTCCTGCTGTGCAGGTGTGCGGAATGCAGGAGGGCCGTGTGGAATGGACAGAAGGTCTTCAGTCATCTCACAAGGAAGTCCCAAATGCATTTGCAGGCACTGATTTTTTTTTTTTTTAAATACTCAGTTAATGTTTGTTTTACTGGCCTCTAGCTATAAAAATTAATTTTGAATAACATAATACAAGCAAATAGAAACCTCAGATACTTGACATTAATGTTATATAGTATTCACTGTATAATTTTGCTGTATTTTAAAAATCAGATCTTTTCTTTATAATAAAATAACCTAACACAAATGCCAACTCCCTGTAGTTTAAGTTCTGATCTATAGTATTTCCATCTTTCTGATGCATTCGGGTTTTGTATCTTTTTCTAATTTCTCGGGATAGACACAGAGGTCATTATTATTAATTTTTCTCATAAGCGTATTTAAGACTTCAAAATTCATCTAAGTATTATCATTTGCAATACATTTGTGATTTGATTCTAAATATTTTGTGATTTCTATGAGAATTTTTGCTTATCTAAGAAACAATATATGAATATATATAAATATGGTAATATGATAGCACAAGCGATTTTGCAGGCAGTCTCTGCAGTCTTGAAATATGGCCTACAACGTGGAAATTTGTGTCCTTTCAAAATAATTAAAATTTATATCAAATGCTTATGGAACTCCGTGGCAGGAAATGGATTTTGAAAATCGAGACCGTAAATGAAGAACAAGGCCCAGATGACACAATGGAGGAGGAGCTGTAGCCCCACCTTCCAACCCCTAGGCCAGGACCCCCAAGGGCCACTGCCCAGGGCTGAGGGCACAGGTGGTGTGAACGAGCAGGGCAGAGCTTCCACAAGAGGACATAACTTTTTCATTGCCCCCGGCAATCTCAAGTCCTGTTCCTTGATATATCCTCAAGTGTTATCCACAGGGAGGGGAGAACCGTGGAGATGTGCTCACTACACACCATTTTGAAGCCAGGATAGGAGGTGACAGCTCAGGGAAGATCCAAAATGCGGCATATTTGAGTATAGACATTTGATTTTGCCTTCCAGATAAAGCCCTTGTAAAATGAGTTGGAAGAATTCCTTCTGTTTCATTTTTTGGGGGAATAGTTTGAAAAGAGTTGGTATTAAAATTTTAAAGTTTCAGGAGAATTCAGCAGTGAAGCCCTCTGGTCCCAGACTTTTCTTTTTTGGAAGACTTTTTATGACTGATTCAATCTCATTACTTGTTACTGGTCTGTTCAGCCTTTCTATTTCTTCTTGGCTCAATCACGGAGGTTGTATGTGTCAGGAATTTATCCATTTCCTTTAGGTTTCTGAATTTATTGGCATATAGGTATTCATAGTAGTCTCTGATGATTCTTTGTATTTCTGTGGTGTCTGTTGTGGTGTCTTTTTTGTTTCTGATGTTATTTATTTGGGTCTTCTCTGTCTTTTTCTTAATCTACCTAATGGTTTATGCATTTTTAAAATCTTTTCAAGAAAACCAACTTTTTGTTTCATTGATCTTCTCTGTGGTTTTGTTAGTCTCAAATTCATGTATGATTGCTCTGATCTTTATTATTTCTTTCCTTCTACTACTTTTGAGTTTGGCTTGTTTTTGCTTTTCTAGTACCTTGAAATACATTATTGGGTTGTTTATATGAAATCTCTCTAGTTTTTTGATGTGGGCATTTGTTGCCATAAACTTGCCTGTTAATACTGCTTTTGCTGTGTCCCATAGGTTTTAATATATTGTGTTTCTATTTTCATTTGTATCAATAAATTTTTTAGTTTCCTTCTTAATTTCTTCCTTTGCCCATTGGTTGTTCATGAGTATGTTGTCCAATTTCCATGTATTTGTACAGTTTTGAATGTTCCTCTTGTTATCTGATTTCTAGTTTTAGTCCATTATGGTCACATAGGATACTTGGCATGATTTTGATTTTTAAAAAGTTTTTGAGACTTGTTTTGTGTTCTACTGTACAGCTGATCCTGGAGAAACTAAAACCTTCTGCACAGCAAAGGAAACAATCAACAGACTGAAAACACAATCTACAGAATGAGAGGAAATCTTTGCAAACTATTCATCTGACAGGGGATTAACGTCTAGAACATATGACGAACTCAAACACCTCAACAGCAAAAAAAGAAACAACCTGATTTTAAAAATGGACAACAATCTGAATAGACATTTCTCAGAAGAAGACACAAATGGCCAACAAACATATATTTAAAAAAGCTCAACATCACTAATCATCATTGGAATGCAAATCAAAACCACAATGAGGTATCGACTCACCCCAGTTAGGATGGCTATTATCAAAAAGACAAAAAAAAAAAAATGCTGGCAATGATGTGGAGAAAGGGAACTCTTATATGATGCTGGTGGGAATGTAAACTAGTACAGCCACTGTGGAGAACGGTACAGAGGTTCCTCGAAAAACTACAAACAACCACCTCATGATCCAGGAATCCCACTACAGGCATTTATCCAAAGGAACGGAAATCAGTCGAAGAGACATCTGCACCCTGAGTTTATTGCAGCATTATTTGCAGTAGCTAAGATATGGAATCAACCTAGGTGTCTAACACAGATGACTGGAAAAAGAAAATGTGGTAAATATACACAATGGAATACTATTCAGTTGTAAAAAAAAGAATGAAATCCTGTCATTTGTGGCATCATGGATGGAACTAAAAGACATTATGTTAAGTGAAATAAGCCAGATACAGAAAATTACATGCTACATGTTCTCACTCATGTGGAAGCTCAAAAAAAGATGATCCCATGGAAGTGAAAAGTAGAACAGAGTATCCTAGGAAGGGTAGGGGGAAGAGGAATAGGGAGAGATTGATTAAAGGATACAAAATTACAAGAGATAGGAGGAATATGTTCTAGTGTTCTGTACCACTGTAGGATGACTATAGTTAATAACATATCATATAGTTTCAAATATCGAATGTTCCCGACACAAAGAAATGATAAACGTTTGAGAGAATGGACATGCTGCATGCTGTGATGTGACCACTATACATTTAACGTAGTGCAATATCACTATGTACCTTGTAAATATGTACAATTCTGATGTGTCAATTGAACAGATGCTGTTACAAAGATAAAGCCCTGCATTACGCATACCAGGCAGACATTGACGCCACTGGAATCCCATCAGTCCAGGCACTGAATCCCAGAGAGGATTCAATTCTGCTTGTTCCCCTTTCTTATCTGGGCCCACACAGCCCTTGCCCTTCAGGAGAAAAGTCTCTCCTTGTCTCAGAATTCAAAGCCACATGGGCAGACCAGAGCCTGAGGCAGGAGGGCGTGTGTGCAGCCCAGCGGTGCAAGGGCAGACAGGCCTCTGAGACTCTGCCTGCTCCTCAGTGGCCACTCCCTCGTCTTTGTCATCCTCCAATGGGGTCTAAAGACAACACACTTTGGATACCTAAAAACTGACAACAACAAACAAATGTCTTTATGAGAAGTGATGATGAGCAAGTTCCCTTTCTAGAGAGTCTCTGAGAATTGCAAAGCTCATAGGAAAGATTTCAAGGATATTACTGTTTACAAAGGTGTGGTGTGACCTTAGGATTTAAGAAGTGGGTATGGGCCTCTTTGGGAGCCCAAGCTTTCAATGGGTCTCCAAATTGTTTTTATTCTTATACGTACTGAGCATTGTCACTACAAATCCATTTCAGATGGATTGAGCGCGTTGGATGGAAGCCTGCATGGTATGGGTTATAGTGGGGGCCAGTCCTAGGCAGTTGGTCCAGGGGCTGGTCACGGGAGGCTCTGGAGAGACCGGGCTCTGCTTGGGCCGTCTTGGAAGATGAGCAGCTGCGGGGCAGGCCCTGCATCCCCTCGTACTGCTGGAGGTGTGTGGGGCAGGACCTAGAGGTAAGGCCCTGGGGGTGTGGGATGGTGTGTTTGTTGTGTTCAGAGAGCTGCAAGCTGAGACACCCGAATGCTGGGAATGAGGTGAGAAGACACAAGGAGGAGAGAGATGCAGGGCCCAGGTAGTGGAAGATCCTAAGTGTTATGGGCTCTGAAGAGCAGCAGCCACGGGACTGGAGTGGACTGAAGTAAAAGACACAGCGCTCCCCAGGAGACTGGGGCGCGAGGCAAGGGACAGGCTCCCCTTAGCTACACGACTGTCTCCACTGGGAGGCAGCACTGCTCACCACCTTCCCCCTGATGGGATTTACGACTAACAGGCACTGTTCCACCAGTTTCCCCTGTGTCTGATGCTTGCAAGTCCATTATATAGTGGCACTATAATTACCCCCATTTTACAGATGGCAAAATTCAGGCCAAGAGAGTTCAAGTACATTGCCCAGGATTACACAGCTATTCAATGGCAGAGCTGGGATGTGAACCCAGGCAGTCTGATGAGATAGCCCACACCCTTAACCTCTGTGGACAAAGCACAGCAGCAAACCTGTATTGCTTGGATGGCGCTCCGGTGACTGAAGTTGGGAAGTACCGGTCCAGAGACGCGTCCTCAGGCATTCTGGAATGCCACAAGCCCAAAGGGTATGTGTAGGGAATACTTAAGTTTTATGAGGCACTCCATGAATTTAAATTTGCTGCAAAATCATTAAGAATTCATTGGCCTGTCAGCCTCTGAGCAAGCCCAGAGATGGCTGTTTTAGTTTGGAATAATGTGCAGCGTGGCCATATTATGGGAACTTAAAGAAATCTCTGCTGACAAGTACATAATGTAATAACGCCATGCAAATTAAAAAGCCAGCCAAGGGCTCAGGACCTGGGAGGAACAGAACTGAGCCTCAGAGAAATGGATCACTTTCAACAAAAAATCAGGAAGCACGGTGGGTAGCTGGAGCCACATCTGCCTGGTACATCCTCACGTGTAGATGGCCAAAAAGCGACCTTGAGGATGACTTCCGCAACCATAAAACACAACCAGGCATTAAAACCACAGCAGCTTCCCTGGGAGAAAGCCTTGAAGTTGGCTCTCAGAGTGGCTGTGACCAGGATGGCAGTGTAAGAGGAGAGGTGCAAGCTGGAGGAGTCCCACTATCTTAAGTCTGTTTGTGTTGCTATCAAGGAACACTGGAGGCTCTAGAGGCTGTGTAATTTAGAAAGAAAAGAGGTTTATTTGGCTCACGGTTCTGCAGGCTGTACAGGAAGCATGGCACCAACATCTGCCCTGCTTCTGGTGAGGCCTCAGGAAGCTTTTACTCATGGTGGAGGGCAAGGGGAGCTGGCATGTCACGGGGTGAGAAAGGGGGCAAGAGAGGGGGGAGGTGATAGGCTCTTTCAAACAGCCACCCCTTGAATGGCCTAATAGAGAGAGCTCACTCACTACCGTGGGGAGGGCACCAAGCCCAAGGGATCCACCCCCGTGACCCAAATACCTCCCACCAGGCCCCACCTCCAACACTGGGGGTCAGATTTCAACATGGGATTTGGAAGGGACTCATGAACAAACTGTACCACCCAGGTAAGGGAAAAAGAATTTGGTTCATGCAGCAAAGGCCTTGCTTGAAACCACAGGTGTGGAACAGGAAGTTTCTAAAGCTGTATTTAAGTCTTTACTCTGTGGTGGTACTATCACTATCCCCGTTTTATAGATGGGAAAATTCAGGCAAAGAATGTTCAAATACATTGCCCAGGATTACACAGCAATTCAATGGCAGAGCTGGGATTTAAACCCAGACAGCCTGGCTGGAGAGACTGTCAGGCTGGGAAGACCCAGAGGAGCCCAGTCTTCACACCTAACAAGTGATCGCTCTAAGCTGGCTGGCTCACTGATCCCCAGCGCTTCTGTGGGAAGGACGTGGGCAGAACTAAAAGTCTCCACTCACCCTCCAAGCCCTAAACCCCATGTGGGGAGTGAGAAGCAGAGAAGTACAGAGAGTGGAGAGTATTTTCCTCTTTGCTTCTGAAGAGCCGTTCAGGACAAGGATGCTGTCTAGAGCAGAACGTTCAAGCGGAGGTCACCCAGGACCAGGAAGGAGCGGGCAGAGGCACTGCTGGGTTGTGCGTGTGTGCGGCCCCCCAGGGTAGAGAGAGGCAGATAGCTGCCTCCCCACTAAGCAGGCGTCAGCACCCCAGCGCGGTGTGGATACAGCAATGGAGGGGCACAAGGATTCCTCCTCTAGGGTAAGTAGGAGGCTTGCTAACTTGGAGGATCTCACAGCAAATGTTCACTGACAGGCCATGAACCTGCTGAGCGGACGGCATACAGCAGTGCTATGCCATGCACAGGTGCCATGCACAGACGGCATACAGCAGCGCTATGCCATGCACAGGGGGCACTTGGTTACTGATGAGCTGAGGGTAGGCACAAAGCCCGCGTTCTCAGCGGCACGCCCAGGCAGGTGTCCTCACTGGCTCCAGGTCTCAGTCATCTCGACGCTCGGACCTCCCGCATTCCAGCAGAACTCAGGGACGGTGGAGACGGCTCTTTCCTCCTGACGACACACCTAGTGGAGCTCTTGTCTAAAAGTCAGTGACAGATTGGACCCCAGCCCTTTCCAGAAGCCCCTTCGGGATGGTTAGAAGGTCCACAATCTTCATTAATGATTCTGGAACCCCCAAAGCATTCTGGCCATAATACCTGAACTGGCCTGAACTCAATGCAGGCAGAACACAACTGGGATACCAGTGCCTTTAGCCTTCACTTGTCCCTCCTCACAGAGCCCTGCAGATGTTCCACTGCAGGACAGTTATATGCTGGATGACAGACTGAGGCCCAGGCCCTGCTGGCGTCCAACGTGGACGTATCTCCGATCAGCGAGAGCTGCGCAGGAACCACACCACGGTGGGTGCTGAGCGCACCTGCTGAGACAGCCCCCTTCGCGACCCTGTCCACAGCAGCTGGAAGCGGTGACCGTCTGTGAGTTACAATGGAGGATGCCAGGGTTGAGTCTGGCTATGGAATTAATTAAGCAAATCACAGATAAACCCATTCTCTACTTAAAAACTAAAATATTACGGATTCCATCAATGGATGAATGGATAACAAAATGTGGTCCCCTGTGCAATGGAGTATGATTTGGCCTTAAACAGAAGGGATCCGACACCTGCTATGGCCTGGGTGAACCTGGAGGACACCGTGCTCTGTGCAATAAGCCAGTTGCACAGGGAGGAACACCTTGACGTTCCACTCACATGAGGCACTGGAGGAGTCAAATTCATGGAAAGTAGAGTAGAGGCTGCCAGGACCTGGGATAGGGGAAGGGGGAGCTAGTGGTTAATGGGCAACCAGTTTCTGTTTGGGAACGAGAAAAAGTTCTAGAAATGGATAGTGGAGATGGTTGCACAACATCGTGAATGTGGTCACTGAGTTGTGGATGTGGTCACTGAGTTGTACACTTAAAAATGGTTTCAGTGGAAAAATTTATGCTATGTGTATTTTACCACAATTAAAGAAAATATTAGAAGACGAAAGCCCCCCCCATACCGCTCACCCCAATCCCAGTGCCCCTGCACTCACCCTCCCATCCTCCAGGGCTAAGCCCTCCCTGGCTGGGCACGTGTCCTTCCCAGTCGTATTCAGGGCACTGACACGTGCCTGCATCTCCAGGTACCTCCTCCGCTTTGACACGCTGACCCCACATCTCAGTGGAAAATGCCGGTCTCACTCCAAACACTCCCTTCCTTTCAGACTGGCACACATTTGCCCACCTGGTGCCCAGAGACAGTTCGCCAGGGGCGCACACTGGCTCGTCTCCTGAGGTCTTGAATAAAAGCACATTAATTCTTACTTGTGAGGAGAAGGCGCTAACTCAAGGCCGATCGAACCTCACAAAAACGTGACCCATGCCATTTTCCAAAATGTGCTTGGGACAGAAAATCTAACAAAAAACCACAGCATGGGCCAGGCGCGGTGGCTCACACCTGCAATCCCAGTACTCTGGGAGGCCAAGGCGGGCAGATCATGAGGTCAGGAGTTCGAGACCAGCCTGATCAATATGGTGAAACCCTGTCTCTACTAAAAATACAAAAATTAGCCGGGCGTGGTGGCGCGGGCCTGTGATCCCAGCTACTTGGGAGGCTGAGGCAGGAGAATCGCTTGAACCCGGGAGGCAGAGGTTGCAGTGAGCCAAGATCGTGCCACTGCACTCCAGCCTGGGCGACAGAGTGAGACTCTGTCTTAAAAAACAAACAAACAAACAAACAAAAAATCCCGAAAAAAACCCCCAAAAAACCAAAACCAAACCAAAACAAACAAAAAACCCCCAAAAAACCAAAAAACAAACAACCCCCCCCCAAAAAAACCCAAAAAACCAAAACCAAACCAAACCAACCAAACAAAAAACCCCAAAAAACCAAAAAACAAACAAAACAAAAAACAAAACAAAACAAAACAAACCCACAGTGTGGATCCGCAGGTCCCTTATCCCATGGCTTCAATTAATCTAAAAAGAGCCAAGGGCTGGGCACTCTGGGAGGCCAAGGCGGGCGGATCACTTGAGGCCAGGAGTTCGAGACCAGCCTGTCCAACATGGCAAAACCCTATCTCTACTGAAAATACAAACATTAGCCAGGCATGGTGGCGGCCGCCTGTAATCCCAGCTACTCAGGAGGATGACAGGAGAATCGCTTGAACCCGGGAGGCAGAGGTTGCAGTGGACCAAGGTCATGCCACTGCACTCCAGCCTGGGCAACAGAGTGAGACCCTGTCTCAAAATGAAAATAAAAACAAACATGAAAAGAGCCAAGAATCCGAAATTAGGTAAAAGGGGTCTCTGATCGAATGCAGAGGTAACTCAGTTCACTCACTGAAAACACAGACTTGCTTCGCAGAGGCGCGTCCAGGGTCTTCACTCAGACAACTGAATCCTAGCTGAGAAAGCCCCAGGCCACTCGCGCTGGGCAGAGGCCTCAGAGCAGGGTGGCACCTGACCGTAATAAGGACTGCGGGCTGACAGGCAGGTGGCAGGAGGCAGCGGGCCAGCTGCACACAGGCGTTCCAGCCTCCTTGGGGGCACAGGAGCTTCACACACAGATGCTTCTGAAGGATTACACCACAGTCACACATTAGTACCTGCTGCCACAGGAATGGCTCTCCAATCGCTCAGCAGGGACAGGCAACGTTACAAAACGGAACTACAGTCAGAAGCGGTCTCCGGGTTGCACTTAACCCAGCCCCTCACTGCATGGCAGGTGACCTGGGCCTGGCCATGCTAATGCCCTGCCCAGGGCTTCATGAATGGCAGAGGCAGGCCTGGAACCTGGGGCTCAAGGCCCCTAGGCCGGTGGAGTTTTCGTACGTCACACCATGATTGTATTGCTTCTACAGCAGGAAAAATGTATTCTACAAAGAGTCCCACCCAAATTAGCTATGCGGAAATGCTGGTTCTTAGAGATTTATATGGAAAATGTATTTCTGTGGAACTTTTCCCCAGTGGTATCATGTACACGATGTTACTGTATCAAGGCAGGAAAATTTCTCCATGTTTTCTTAATACCACCACATCGTCACTCCCCAAAGCTGAGTGTCAGCACGCAGTTCAAGTGGCACTGCCCTGTCTCTCCTCTGGCACCCGATGCACCACAGGGTAACTGATGATTTACCAGCGGCGTGTTGCTTGTGGTCCACATTCCCATCTCTGTCCTCTTTTCCGGAGTGGAGATGTGGCTAAGTCTCAAGCCCGTCTGATTTACATTTCATGGATCTGTTTTACATCTTAGTCCCTGTAACCTGAGTAATTGCTCAGTAGAATCTGTAATTAAAACTCAATACTGTGAAACCCTGTAAGGTTGATCATTTTTCCTTGACATCTAAAAATAAAATAAATTATTCCTCTATCCAGTTGGAGACTCTGACATAGACAAGTATACTATGTTGGCTGCCTTCTTGCCAGTTCACTTAACACCCGCTCTGATGAAATGCCAGCTTGGCAATTATATGAGATGCACGTCTACCCTCTTTAACGTGCTGTACTAGCACATTTACTCACAAAGAAAATACAGGAAGGAAATAAGATGAACTGCCCATGCTTATTAAATTAATTTTATCCTCAAGTCATTCATTTGTTTTTCGAAATATTTAATTGTAGGGCGATACCTGTGCAGACAGGCGTGCCTTCCTGTCTGTGGTTCCACATGATGCCATTCATGGGCTAAACATGCACCGAGCACCATCCACCTGCTGTGGACGGGCTGGCCTGGAGATGAAACACACACAATGTCTGGGCCCCAAGGAGCTCACTGTCTAGTTCGGGAAAAATGTGTAAATTAATAAATGCCTAATAAAGGAGGAACTTCTATCAAATAGGCTTTCCCATCACAGAGTGGGGGACACAGAGCAGGGACTGGGGGGAGGGAGGAGAATCTCAAAAGGCATCGTGGAGATAAGGTTTCCCTGAATGTGATGTGAGAAGGGCTGTAGGCTGCAGCGAGGGTGCTTCTGATCTAAAGGGGTGATTCTAGCCACTGATGCTTTGGGGTGTTGCCAAGTATCAGAGTATTATGAGATTCTGAAGAGGTTCTAAAAAAAATAATAAATTAAAGGCTAAAGTTGAATTAAGTACCAGTTTGGGGAGTATCTTTAGCTTCTTTTGCAAAAAATATAAGCTTCAAAACTTTCGCAAAAAATATAAGCTTGGATTCTGTACATAATCTTCCACTTGGATTTTTTAGACGTTAGTTCTGTTTGGTATTAAAACAATAAGGTGGCTTTCATTAAACTTCAGAATTTAGAGAGAAGGGATGAGTATCATGAAATCGAACAAAGACTGGCTCTGAGGATAGTTAGACCCAAGGTTTTCCTAAGGCAAATGAATTCCTTGAAAATCTCTTGGGAGAAAAAGTGCATTCATAATTTAAATGACTATGCTGCTAATTCATCTGTTACAAAAGCTCACAACCTTGTGTCTCGTCTTTTGAAGTGATATACACTGAGGCTCCAAAATTCTGCTCTAGAAAAATTATGGTGGAAATCTCTTGGGAGCCCTGGGTTTGTGTGCCAATTTTGTAGCCCTGGGCAAGTCACCTTATTCCTTCGGGCCTCAGTTTCCCCACACCTGTAGACCGGGGTGTGGAACAGCATCAAGATCTTGCCTGGCTTCAACACTCTCCATCTAGATTAAGGGCTAACACTCACTGTCGCCTCCTTCTGGAAGGTGAAGAAGATGCTGCTCCTGACAACACACTGAATAAATGCGTTTATGCTGCTTCAGGTTTTTGCCAGACCAAATGAAGTCAGTGCCTAAAACGCCTTTGGAGTCAGATTTTTCATGATTAACCAACTCTGAATGGATAACAACTGGCATACATTTAAAACATCCCTCAGTTCATACTAGAGGCAGATGAATACTTGGAGTCCAGTTACAGATTCATCTACAATCTATAACCTTCCATGTAGCTGGGTTAACCTTCTTCCTCTGTCTGCACCTTTCACTTGTTTATCCATAGAAGCAATTATCAGGCTACAGAAAATATAAGGCACACAGAGCCTTCAAAACAGAATGTGGTAGGGGGATTACTTTGGCATTTTTGCAAATGATTTTTAAAAAGTCTGATGCTGTACAACAATGTGAGGAGGTAAGTGGGCAGAAGATTAAGGGGACTCGGTTGCTTCTGCTCCTAAGCAGAATTTTATCGACACCTCTATGTTAGCGGCTTCACCTCCCAATGAAGCGAGTCACAACACCTTAGCCAGTTCTGATGGCTGAGTGAGGCTGTCCGGATGGCACTCAGGACTGTTACTCTTTAGTACTGGCCGTGTGGTCTGCCAGAGTCCCCAGGGTCAAGCAGATGGGCGGCTGGGTCCCTTTGCCCTCATTCCAGCCACCATGTGGACGTTTGCTAGATGCCAGCATGGCAACACCCTAGCAACGGACCCTGGACACCTGTCACCAGAGGCCCACCCACTTGGTCTCTGTCAGTTGCCAACAGCCCAGCCCCACCACCCCACAAAGCGCATGCATGTGCATCTCAAACTGGCCTGGAGCAACCCCAGCTTCCCGGTGGGAGCAGGGTGGTGAGAAGTACTCTTGGTGCACATCCTAGCATGGGGGACAGGAAGGACGAAGGCTGGCACTGGGGACAGCCACACTGGCCTCCACAGCAGAAGCTCAGTGCTCACTTCCCCCTCCACAGGAGTCTCTCCGATTCTACTCGCAGGCATTTGTGTTGACGCAGGGGTTCCTACTGTCTTACACAATCTCTGTGGAGTGTTGCCTGGGGGCTCCCTAAAATTCCATGCCATCAGCAAATCCCAAAATACCCACTTACAGAAAGCATTTCAATCTCACTTTTAATTGCTCCATTTTTATGATGGAAATATAGGTTACCATTTTATTTCCACATCTGCCTTTTGTCAGTATTAACCAATCTTTCTCCCATTTAGATAGTTTGTAGGCAAAACAGATTTGACCAAGAATTTTTTTTAAATGTTTCCTATCGATCTCTCAAATTGATTATTGGATAACTTGTAAAAATAATTATTGCCTATTGGTTCAAGCTCCTGGAGACTGCGTGGTTTTCGTGACTTACCGCTTCCAGTTTCCTTTGAAGAAAGCATTTTCCTGTGTGCTTAACTGTTGCTGTAACTGAATTCAGTTTCCCTCCTCTCATGCAGGGAACCCACAGCACTTATTTTATCTGTAATACAGTCTCTTTGTTTAAAGCTGAATTTTGCCCCCCTTTTGAAATAAAACTGTTTTTAGTAGAAGTTGTTGTGCCTGCCAAGTGTGTTTGGGCAAGAAAAAAAGGCTGACACCTGCTGGATTATGTCTGTATAAAAATTCTTGGCTGGGCATGGTGGCTCATGCCTGTAATCCCAGCATTTTGGGAGGCCAACGTGGGTGGATCACCTGAGGCTGGGAGTTCGAGACCAGCCTGACAAACATGGAGAAACCCTGTCTCTGCTGAAAAACCTGGTCTCCACAAAATTAGCCGGGCGTGGTGGTGCACGCCGGTAATCCCAGCTATGGGGGAGGCTGAGGCAGAATTGCTTGAACCCAGGAGGCGGAGGTCGCCGTGAGCCGAGATTGTGCCATTGCACTCCAGCCTGGGTGACAAGAGCAGAACTCTGTCTCAAAAAAAAATTCTTAAATGGTCTTTTAAAAGTCATTTCCATGATAACAAGAAGCAAAACTAATTGATCAGCTTAACCCATTTTTATGGAGCCCCTATTAGGGCAGGTACTGATACCCCAATAATTTTAAGAAATGTTTTTGTCAATGTTAAACAATGTGCTTAAATAAGAAAGAGGGCACTGAGGATTCCTCCCAGGACAGAAGTGTACCTCTGCCAAGTAAATGCTGCTCTCAGCAGCCCAGGGCCCTCCGCTTGCCAGCGTTCCGGGTCCCCAGGCCACAGCACCCCGGCTCAGCATGTGTGACTGGGCGGAGCAGCAGGTGGTGGTCCCTGTGGCTCTGGAGTCCACCTGCTGGAATTCAGACCCCAGCCCCACTTACTAGCCATGGGGCCTCAGCAACACCGCATTTCTCTGTGCCTCAGTTTCCTCATCTGCACTGGAGGCCGTCCTGGTCTCTACCTCAGAGGGTCTGCAGGAAGATTTAAGGAGCTAAGTTATGTAAAGTGTTTAGCAGAGTCTAAGAAACAAACCTCAAGAGATATTAAAAATCAGTATTATTCTGACCAAAATATTTTTAATGATATATAAAAGAGCCAAAAAATTAGGACTATTTACATATTGGAATTGTGTGTGTGTTTTTTTAAAATGAGGCATTTATTTAACCTGAGGTCATTTAAATGTTTTATAATAGCTTTCTTCATGAAATTAACAAAATTAAAACTCCGTGTAGCATGTCCATTTTGTTCCTAGGGGTTTCTGCACGGCCAGCCTCTGGAGTATCTTCTCCCAGCCAGTGTCCTTTCCCGCAGCACCGTCTCACGGCCTCTGCACTACGGTTTACCTCTTCACTTGGGGGATCGGTTCTGTTCCTTACTCTCCAATGTTAGGCAGTGCAGCGTGATCCTTCTCTAATTTCCTCATTATTTCCCAGACTGCTTATTAGCTTCTTATTGCTTTCCCAGATGCTTTTGATGATCACGCTGATTGCCAGCAGCTCTTTCCTCTAATTCACCAGCTTCACACATTCGGCCCTCTGCGTTTCTATCTCCACGCATTTCATGCAAAACACACATGTTAGGTGGGCTCGAGGTGAGAATATTTTTCTACTAGGTGTGCACCTGATTAGAAGTCTTGGGGGAAAGAGCAAGAAAACTGCACACACTCGCTTCCCGCGGGGTTGGAGGGATGGATTTGGGTGTGGAAAGCACTTTGCCAGCAAGATGCCCTGTCTGTGCCTGCGGGGAGGTCGGGGGAGCAGGCTGGGGAAACCATCCCTGCTCGTGAACCTGGAACACTGCCATGACTGAAGACTCCTCAACGTGCCTGCATGCGTGCGGGTCCCCACAGTGCAGGGGAAAGGCATAGAGCCAGCACCAAGCTTGTTTTACTTTCTTTCATCACTTCCAGGAATACTGATGACTTCTGCTGTCCAAGATGGTCAAGATATCTGCTTCCTTCATGGAATTGGACAGGACCATCAGATCTCACAGGCCCTTCGAGGATGGCATCTGTTTCATTTCACTACACAATCTCGAATCCTCTTTTATGTATGAAAAGTGTGTGTTCCACCGGGCACGGTGGCTCACGCCTGTAATCCCAGCACTGTGGGAGGCTGAGACAGGCGGATCACGAGGTCAGGAGACCGAGACCATCCTGGCGAACATGGTGAAACCCCGTCTCTACTAAAAATACAAAAATACTAGCCGGGCGAGGTGGCGGGTGCCTGTAGTCCCAGCTACTCGGGAGGCTGAGGCAGGAGAATGGTGTGAACCCAGAAGGCGGAGCTTGCAGTTAGCTGAGATGGCACCACTGCACTCCAGCCTAGGCGACAGAGCGAGACTCCGTTTCAAAAAAAAAAAAAAAAAAGAAAAAGAAAAAAGAAAAGTGTGTTCCACGCAGCTGACTCACAGGATCTTCTTCTTCTTTTTTTTTTTTGAGACGGAGTCTCACTCTGTTGCCCAGGCTGGAGTGCAGGGGTGCGATCTCGGCTCACTGCAAGCTCCGCCTCCCGGGTTCACGCCATTCTCCTGCCTCAGCCTCCTGAGCAGCTGGGACTACAGGCGCCGCCACCCTGCCCGGCTAATTTTTTTGTATTTTTAGTAGAGATGGGGTTTCACTGTGTTCGCCAGGATGGTCTCGATCTCCTGACCTCGTGATTCGCCCATCTCGGCCTCCCAAAGTGCTGGGATTACAGGCGTGAGCCACCGCGCCCGGCACAGGATCTTCTTTTGCAACTTCTTATCATCCTTTTTCAAAATATGTTAAGTCTTCTGTGTGCTTCCCAAACAGCAGGGCTCAGCGGCGTCTCCGGAGCCCTTCTCAAAACACAGGCTGCCAGGCCCACTGCAGGCGTTTTTATTCAGCAGGCCTGGGACTGGGGCTGGGCCTGAGATCTGTGTTTCTAGCAAGTTCCCAAGTGATGCTGATGCTGCTGGCCCAGGGACTGCACTGTGAGAACCACTGACATTTGAAAATCAGTTTTGAATGATTTTCCCACATTTGTGAGGGATTTGGTGAAGCTTTTTTCATTTCTTGGTTTCCCCACCTACAAATAGGAATAAATCTACCAATCTCTGGTTCCTTGGATCCAGGAAGAGCTAAGGAATCCGTGAGTACTATGGTTAATACATTTTCACACGTAAGGAGCGTGCAGCTGATCTGAAGAAAAGCATATTTCTACAATGTGAAGACACACTCAATCAGCAAACATCACAGTGCATGTGTCTGCCACGAGGGAGGCGTAAGACGTCCAAGTGCAATGTTTTCTTTCTTTGCCCCCCTGTTCCATGAGGGCAGGGCTGTCTGTCTTGCATACGATGACACCTCCATCCCTAGAGAACACTGCTTTAAGCACTCACGTGTTGGGCTGAGAGCCCTCACTGGGGAGCTTGTTGAATTAGCATCAACATTCTACACCTGCTCTTAGAGCAGACGAGCACATTGTTTTTTTAAGAGATAGGCTCTTGTTCTGTCACCCAGGCTGCCATGAAGTGTTGCAATCATAGTTCACTGCAGCCTTGAACTCCTGGGCTCAAGTGATCCTCTCACCTCAGCCTCCTGAGTAGCTGGGATATAGCTGCGTGCTCCCATGTGTGGCTAATGTTTTAAATTTTTGGTAGAGATGGGGTCTCACTTTGTTGCCCAGGCTGGTCTCGAATTGCTGTGCTCAAGTGATCTTGCTGCCTCAGCCTCCCAAAGTGTTGGATACAGCCATGAGCCACCATGCCCAGCTGCAAATTTTGCGTTATAAATGATAATATGTACTCAGTACCCTTAATTTACCTGATGAGGAATGGTGATGGCATGCACCAATGTTTTGGGAGAGTGGCACTCACATCTCTATTATCTCCATAAGTCCTTACTTCCTGTGACTTCCTCCAAACCACTTTAGATAAACACCATGTGGGCAACCTCTCCAACAGCCTTCTCCTTCTCTTGTCATTCCTCAACAGTGAATTCCTGGGCAGGAAACCTGATGTCACCCTGTCCCACGTATTACCTTCCTGATCTTCCATGCTGCGGTTTTCTAGGATGTTCTAATGTAACGTAGACCTGGACCTCCAAATACAAGACCAGGCTGTGTCTTGCACAAGGGCTCCCAGCTGAGAAAGGAGCTCTGTCATTAAGCCATGCACCCAGTGCAGGATGTAGACACCTGGAAGGGGCACCTTTTCCCAGTGTGTACAATTTCAGAGCAGCAGCTCTTGCACCCAGCTCCCTCTTCCATTCTGGCACCTCCTGCCACCTGTCTGCCCAGCGCATCTAAGTGGAATTCCTCCTAGATGCTCCTAGATACTACTCCCTTCTTCTTGTGGCTTGGATCTTGCATCTTCCCCCCAACCCTCATTTGTTGGTTGTGACCCTGGAAGGATTTCATGTTTATTCTGGAAGAAGGATCAGTCAGTATGACTTCCTTCTAGATGAGCACTAAAGCCCTGCTGCTCTTTACTGAGTGACAATAAATGCCTGAGCAAAATGACTAAAGATGCATTTCTCTTCAGGCATCTGCATCCATCAGTGGAATGACCTAGTGCTTTGACAGGGTTTACTTTCGGGTGGAAAACACTCACAAATGCTCTCTCTTCTGCTGCTCCTCCTTCACAACTGAGTGCTCAAGTTTGACTCTGCAAAGCACACAAGTGTACCAAGTGAGCGGACCCTCCCATTCTCTGGCCACCAGCTGCTGCAGCTCTTTCTTCACCTAAAGCCCAGCCGGTCCTGCCACGGCCCAGAAGGCTCAACATATTATAAACATCCCCAGGCAGCTCGTGCCATGACATCACTCACCTATCTTGGCTCCACTTGCTGGGGCATAAATCATTCACGCGTCCCATCTTCCCCGCGTCACCAGAGACTCCTCCTGTGCTCACTGCACCCCCGCCAAGTCCCTGTCCAGTCTCTGGGTGCACCATGCTGCTGCTGCCGCTGCCACCTCTTCCTGGCCAGCGTCTCCACCCTTGCGGTCACTTCATTCCAGAACTCTGGAACTCTGCAGCTGCCGCATATTAACCAAGCCTTTGTATTTTCTGTATTTCCTAATGTTTTCACATCTGGAGCCTTGCTGATTCTAGAGAGGCTGCTCCTCCCAGGGTTCGCTAATTCCTAGACAGAGTAAAAGATTCACCTGCAAGTGTACTTTTCACACACAAACCAACCCATCCAGAGCCGATACCCCAACCACTTCCTGTGTCGGGCTCTCACACGTGGGCTACCATCCGCCTGCCTCAGTCACCCCGGGGCCAGCTTCCAGACACCCAGGGGCGGCCCTATGCCCACGAGCTGCAGAAATGATCAAACTACCAAAACTCAACCTGCACAGCCTGCCCCACCTGCTCCTCCCGCAGAAACCACAATAAAGGCTCTTGCCCATGTTTTCGCCTCCCTGTCTGCCTCCTGGCCCACCCTGGTGCTTCCCAGGGGGCCCTGTGTGGCCCCACCTACCCCCTCCTCCTGGGAACTGAGAGTAACAAATGATCTTCCAATGGCAATTGTGTCCTGGCCTGCTAACCTCACTATACCTGGATCATAATCAAACTCACATCTTAACACGGGCTCGGCCTCAGTCAAGTCTCCTGGTCACCTCATCTTGTCACCCTCCATAGGAGGACGGCAGGACAGGGCTTGGGCCTCCAACCCTTCTGAGCTTCCATGTTTCTTAAAGCTCTGGCCTCCCCATCTCAGGAAACGGACCCAGTTGCCATCACTGCCTCCTCTCTCACCTTTAAGAGTCACCTCAGATCCATCAGCAAGTCTCACCCGGGCCACTCTCAAAGCATGTCTCGAATCAGCCCTCTGCAGGTGACACCCAGCCTTCCCCAGTGCAGGCACCGGGATGTCACACAGGCCAGTGTGTGTGCTGCCTCAGTCCTGGCCCTCGCCCGCCTCCACGCCTTCTCCACCAAGCAGATGGGTCCTCACAGCACAATCCGGGGCACAGGAATCCCCTGCTCAAGACCCTCCAGTGCGTCTTTATGTCTTTGTAGAATAAGCCTGTGCTCCTCAGACCCCATAGGGCTTGACCCCACCTGCCTTTCCAAGTCACCTTCTGTCCCCTCTTGTCCACCATGCTCCAACCACGCTGGACTTCCTCTCTCGGATCTGGGAGAAGCCGAGCGGAAGCCAGCTTCTGCCTTGGCTGTTCCCCTTTGCCTAGAACACTTTTCCACCCAGAAGTTTGTTTGACTCCCTCTTTCCAAACATTCAGGCTTCAGCACGAACATCAGCCCCTCGGAGGGGTCTCTCCTGACCACCCTACTTGGTACGTAGCACTATTTAAAAGCATGTTCGTCACGTGTGTCTGGGTTCTTCAGGCTCCCGCCCGCCTCTGCCACGCAATGTGCTTTTCAGGCGATCAGAGGCTTGCTCTGGAGATGTATCTAGAATACCTGGCACCGGCGACAGCATCGGCCTGAGGCAGTGTGGCTGCTTAACAAATACCAGCTCCCTTCACTGCCCTTTCGGATTCCTCTATTTTCCACAGTTCCTGAGATGCACACTCCCCAGTCAATAGGTTTGGGCCCTCTTAGCGGATTCCCCGTGGATCTGTGACCTTTGCCTGTGAGCTCTTCTTTAAAGAGAATTTTCTTCCTCTGAGTCCTGAATGCCTCTGTGGGAGGCTGTGTTTTGGTCCCTGAGGGGTCCAATGCACTTCACTGGTTCTTACACTGGTATCTGAGCCTCAGGGAGCAGCTGGAACTTGGAACATACAGCCCTGGGTGGTGCAGACTTCAAGGCTCCAATTTCTTTGGGGTGAATCTTTTTCTGCTCACGGTCCAAGGCAGTCCGCCAGCTCTGGGCTGAGTCCCTGTGGCAGGCAAAGATCTCCCAGTCCTGTGGCCATTGACAGTTGTGACTCCTGGCTTGACTGAAGGAGCTCAGTTCGAACTGCATCAGAGGCCTGGGAGCTCAGCTCTAGCCCCCGCGCAGGTGTTGAAAGCCAGGCTCCTCACACTTCTCTCTGGTTCAGACGCCCCGGGAGCTGCCTCTGTGTCTGCTCCTGCTGGGACTCCCTCCTGGGTTTGACCCCTGGGAACTTCCCTTTCTTGCACTGGAGCTCAGCCTTGTACTTCTAAAAAATGCTGTATTTTATCCAGCATTTATGTGTGTGTGTGGCGGGGTCCGTGTCTGTTCAGTCTACCAGCTCAACCAGAAGATCCCTTCTGGCCCGTCCCCATACGTTTGTCTTTACTACCCCTACCCCAAGAAGCCGCCCCTTGGGGACGGTGCCTCGTGCAGCTTGGTTTCTAGTCCTTGCTAATGTACGTGCTCCCTCGTCTGCTCTTCAGAGATACAGCACTCCAAAGCACCAAGCACGCTGCTGGGCACCCTGGTGCATGCAATAAATACTTGTTCATTAAAGGAAAGCAAGCAACCTTCAATATTTTGCTACTAACAGCTGGTCATGCTGGCTGGTGCTACAGCTCACCCCCTCTCCCCAGCGGGCCACTTCACATCCTGTCAAACAACAGAGCCCACTGCAGCAGATGGGAGGAAGATGATAAAAAAGGGTAGGCAATTATTGGCTTTAATAATTCTAGTGGAGCCTTTCAAGGCTGGTAAGCAAAGGTGGTTTACATTTCTCACCACCAATTTTTTAACCTGCTCCCATTACACCCAGACTTCTATATCTATTAAGAGGATGCAGTAATAATAATAGTAGTGACTAATATTTAATATTTATGAGTACTCATAGAGCAGACATGTACTAACCACCTTAATAGTAATATAAATATGAAAATAATTATGATTATCATGGCAGTTAACATACATATGGCACTAAGTGACAGGCACCGTTCTAAATGTCTCATACGTTAATTCACTGATTCCTTCCAACCCCATTATTGACCATGATGACTCACAGCTGGTGAAACTGAGGCACAGAGAGATTAAGTGACTTGCTCAGGGTCACACAGCTATTAAGTAGCAGAGGTCCAGGCTCCGTGTCCAAGCCTCCCTTCAGACTGCCCCTCCATGCATATCTTTTCCGTGCGTTAATTTCAGTCTTCAAAATAACCCCACGAAATAAGAACTATTATGACCCGCTTTTTACAGATATGAGAAAATGCGGGCTCAGAGAGGTGTGAAGCAGGCTGGAGGCAGCACAGCCAGTCGCTGGGCCAGCTCTACCCAGACTGCAGAGTTGGAGCTGTGAGCGGGAGGCAGAGCACGTCAGGACCACCATCCTCATGCACACACATGCACATACACGCACACGCATACACACGTTTACTTCTGCAAGTCCCCTGGATGTCTTTTCAAAAGCTATATAATTTGTTTTTAAAACTGTGTATTTCAAAGAATTTTTCTGAGGTTTTAGAGTATATTTAAATAAATGAATGCCTTACCTTGCCTAGCACTAAACCTCAGTATGTTTCTAAAATGAAAAAAAACAAAAACCCGGCCCTTCTCACATGGGTCAGCCTGCATACCTGCATAACTGCATACCTGCGTAACTGCATAACTGTATCTGTGTAACTGCATAACTGCATACCTGCATAACTGCATAACTGTAACTGCATAACCACACAACTGCATAACTGCATACCTGTATACTTGTATACCTGCATAACTGCACAACTCCATAACTGCATAACTGCGGCTGCTCTGGAAAGACCTCCTCTGCCACTTCTCCCTCGTCAGGTGTCCTCCTGCCTGCGACAGGTGGGAGCAGAGCCTGGGGTGAGGGAAACAACCCTGTCTGACCTCTGCTCTCAGGAGTATGAGTCGCCAAGAGGCTGTGCCCTGTTCTCCTAGTCTAGGAGAGAACACTGGTGCAGGCCAGCAGCAGAGGAAGTGGCAGAGAGAATCTGCAGGGGTGGGGACGCAGGATGGAAGCTGAGGGAAGACAGGGGCCTGCTGGGTAGAGGGGGTGAGCTGTGGCACCAGCCCGTATGACCAGCTTTTGGTGGCAAAATATTGAGAGTTGCTTGTTTTCCTTTAACGAGCAAGTATTTATTGCGTGCACCAGGGTGCCCAGCAGCCTACGTGGGGCTTTGGAGCACCGTATCTCTAAAGAGCAAACAAGGAACAGGGGCCAGGCAGGGGAAGACAGGAACCAGGTGTGGCAAGAGTCGGCCGCTTCAGGTCCAGGCTCTGACATGAGCCAGTGGGGGTCAGGGGACCGCAGTTCTGTCCTCTATAGGACGGGCTGCTGAGATATGAGGGTGGAACCATTTACTATTGCAAAGTGCTTGCCATCTGTACTGGTACAGTGGGAAGCACAGAGAAGCATTTGTTAGACAAATCAGCACCCTCGAACTCCGAAACAGCTACGCCCAGCAAAGGCTGCCACAAGGGAGGGAGCAGAAAGGCTTCCTTAGGAGATAAAAGGAAGAAAGCTGCCCACTCCATCCTTCTCCAGAGAAACTACTGCTCACTCTCTGCTCCTTAAGGCCCTGCTGGGGCAGGAGGGCTGTCCCCGAACACGCTGTGCTGTGGGAGGGGTTTGAACATCCCACTCTGGGACAAGAGCTGGAGGTAGCCCCAGCAGAGGAGCTCAGTTCTGGCAGCGG
>NW_012102809.1:3525079-3548172 GCF_000951045.1 Mandrillus leucophaeus
GGGCATCTACTACCAGGGCAGGGGCGGGGAGGCAGTACCACTAAGCCAAAAGATAGATGCTTTCTTCCCTCCCAGGCACCTGAGCAAAGGAAGCTCAGCTCCCCTGAACCCTTAAAGCAAGGATAAGACTGACTGCATGGCCAGAAATTTGGTTTTCATTGTTGACTAAACAGTAGCAACACAGGGTCACATCCATAATCTACTTATAGGTAAGGTGAGAGTATCAGCATGGAGGGGGATGGGAAGGAAGTTTGGGAAAGGAAGAGAAACAGCATTTACAAAAGGGGAAAACAATCATTTTCAGGGTATACATTGCTCTATCCATGGAGCAGTGGTTTTCAGTCTTGACTCAACATTAATTCCCTGGAGAGTTCTTTAAAAAACCCAGTTGCCCACGTCAAACCCCCTTTACCAGTGTGTTTAGTGCCTTCCCCCCTGTCCCCTGCCCGGAAGCCAGCAACTCAAAAGACTTAAGGTTACCCACAGTTCAAAAAGGCATATTGGACTGATACTGAGCAGGGGTGGGCAAGCTATTTTTTTTGTAAAGAACCAGATAGTAAATATTTTCAACTTTATATAATACCATCCTGCTGCATCCACTCAACTCTGTGGATAGCCAGAAAGCCATAGGTAATACCTATGTAAACACATGAGCATGGCTGTGTTCCAATAAAACTTTATTTACAAAAACAGACAGTGGGCCCAATGTGACCCACAGGCTGAAGGTTGCCCACCCCTCACCTAGAAGAGATAGGGAGGCTTTTCTAAATCACTCCTTTAATATCTCCAATTTCCCCCTCCTAACACAAGACCCCCACCTCCCTGCAAATCCATTTATAAAAATTCATGTCAGAATAACCCTGTGGGGTGGGTAGCAAGTAGTTGTAAAGCCAGACTGGCCAGTGGATTTGCAGATTTTTGGAGCTGGGTGAAGGGCACGGGGGATTCATTCCACTCTTCTGTCTACTTTTGTGTATATTTGAACATTTTTCCAAGACAGAAAGTTCAAAAAATAACATTTTTTAAAAAGAGAGGAAAACCTTCTCAGACAGAACCACAAGCTGAAACTAGCGGGAAGTGTGGGGATCCTGTGTCCTGCCCGGGGCTGGGCCTTCAGGAAGCATGTGCAGACGCACCAGCCCAGCGCGCTGTGCAGAGGATACTCACGACCAGTAGAGCAGCATGAGCAGGAAGGGGCAGATGATGAGGGCCTGCAGCACCTGCCAGTCCCGGCACAGGGCGGCTAGCCCGGGCATGAGGAACTGGCCCGCCATAGCCACGAAGCTCGCCACCATCGTAATCATGAACCGTTTTCCAGGGGGGCACAGCTCTATTCCTAGAACACAGAACCAATGAGAGAGAGATGAGTGCCCCGCTCGACAGCCCGAGGAGTCCTGGGTGCACCTGGGCCAGTGCACTGCTCAACCCACCGATGACTGAAATTGTTTTCATCTGCTGCCCACCACAAGTGCCCTATGTGGTGTGCCAGTGTTTTATGGGCACACTGAGGCTCCAACTGGGAAGGGAATCGAGATGGTGGTTCAAGGCCACAGGGCTAGTCGACGACAAAGGGATGCTATAATTCAGAGGAGTTTAGCTCAGAAACCAGGAAACGGTGCTGCCTATGGGACAGATCACCCATTGTTCCCGCTTCCTCTGCTCTCCAGACGTCACTGAGCTTGCTGTCCAGCACGTTCCCCCCTCATGCCCATCCTGTTGCCATTCCTTCCTGTCCATGATGCCGTATCAGGGGCCATCTCGACCTCTAGACAGGATACCAGGCATGTCCATATACTCACTCCCACCCACAGGCACCACCTGCCCCTTCTTCTGCTTCTCACTCCAGGGCTCCTTGAGCAGTCCGAGCTCCAGGCAACCTACTCACACTGTGAGACGGAGGGAGACTGAGTTGAGTCCCAGTTTGTCTATTAAACAAGACAAAAACCAACAATAAGGCTGACTCAGATCATACAGCAATGACCCTACCACAAAGCCCCTTCTCCATGTGGGAGTTCTGTGGGCTACTGCAACACGGTTGAGTCGCGCATCCTTTCTCTGTCCCTATTGGACAACTTCCCCTGGGCAAGGCCCATGTCTAATTCATCTTTGTAGCTCCAAAACCAAAAACAGTATCTATTTTCTACAAATGCCCACTGAATAGAGGGGGACCATGGCCCCTCTTATTTGCAAGAATCTATTCTTTTACTTTGACCTTGAGTCAAAAAGATGATCAGAAAACTTTAATCTGTGGCACCCAAGTGACAACCAATACAGACCTCCTACATGAATCACCATAATGAAAGCCCTAGTAGAAAAAGCAGCTGAGTTTTATATATATATATGTGTGTGTGTGTGTGTGTGTGTGTGTGTGTGTATGTATATATATATTTCCCTACAGAGCATGTATGCTTATTTGCTATTCTCCTGCTATACGCAGTATTCTCTAAAGGTTTCTTGCTTGCTTGCTCGCTCTTTTAAACATAAGGTAAAAAGAAGAGGAAGGAGGAAGAGGGGGAAGAAGAAGAAGAAGAAGGAGGAGGAAGAAGACAGACCCTTCAGAGAGACCACTTTTATGCCTGTGTGTTGGAGGCTGTTCGGACGGTGGGCTTCATGGATCAGCTGTGACGGCTCATCTGCTGGCTGTCTAGAGACCACAGCAGAGGTAGGAGGTCAGAAGGCAATAAGGGAAGCAGACTAGAGACAGAACAGATGAATTATGCTTGGCTACAAGGATATCACCAGCCCTAACAAGGAGAGGGTGCTATGCCCGCCAATTCCTACAGCAGTTCATCTGCTGGAAAAAAATACTAATGCCATCAGAATTTCCATTCCTGCTCAGCCACAAGCAAACAGATCATCATCATAGCTATCAGTGAACAAGAGAGAAACCAGATTTCACTGATGATTGCTTATAAAGAGGCTTCTACCATTTAATTAGGAAAACAAGATTAAATGGCTCACTCCTGGCCATTTGCTGCCATGCTGTTCCTTTTGGTACCATAGGTCAGGTTCACTTAAAAGATCACTACTTAGCAGGGTCCAGATCTGGCATTTCTGCTCTTACAAACAATAAAGAAAACAAGGTCTTTTAAGAAAAGACTAACAGTTGTAGGTCTTGTTTTCATTTATTAAGCACAAGCAGTAAATTGGCTGCTATGGAAACCAGAAATCTACATTAGCCATGGTAAATTCAGTGTTGGAAGCTCGGCATGGGCTGGTATCAGATAAAGAAATTCAGCACTTGGCCTTCCAGGTAGCCTTTAAACAAAGTCAAAGAGATAATGTGGAAATAGCATGATGGTGTCGTATCAATGGTTTACTGGTACAGCAGACATATATATATTGCTTGCTGTTTTTCTCTTCAATACCTCTCTTTAATTTAGTGACATGATACAATGAAAATATCTGCAACTACACTTCTTTTACCGGAGTCCCCCTTTGGGATGTCTAACCCCACATCCTAATCTACACTGATGTGATGTCACACAAGGGATCATGAGGCCACTTCCCAGACCAGGTTCTAGGTTTGCAGATGAGCAGGGAAAATGGTCCCTTGCTGGGCCAGTCTGGCTTCAGTCTCCCCTTGCTGCAAGTGAATTGCTGTGGCTGGCATATCTCTTAGTGTGACTGTCAATATGACAATGATTAAATGGTCATAGTTTTTCTTCCAAAGGTTCTCTCAATCTTCTCCTATACGTAAGTGGTCGGTGTGGCCCCTAACTCTTTGCTGCCTAAACTGTAGTGTGTGAACCTGCTGTGTTGGTATCGCATGTGAGCTTGTTAGAAATGCAGCCTCTTAGGCTCCACCCAGACCCAGAGAATCAGCATCTGCATCTTAATGAGCTCCCCAGACAACTCCTTGAGAAGCACTGGCTCACTGTATTTCTCCCGAACTGTAAGCATGTGTTGCCTGGCAGACACATCTGGGGGAGCTGAAGAAGTGGAATAATTTTCTGACCTCTCCACTCCTTCTGTTTTTGCTAGGAATCCTAGCAGGGCCTTGACTTTATTTCGTCAGGTAGAAAAATGCAGGGCACTCCAGCAGACTTGGTATTTTAGCATTCCTGCCGAGGCGATGGGAAAACACAGTGGCTTGATGGAAGGACACAGGTGTGGCCATCTGCAGTTAACTACCTTTTTTGTCTTGCCTCTCCAGAAAATCTTTCCAAACTGCTTGAATCTAACTACATTCTGAAGGTGGCTATAAAGATGTTTTCGTAAAAGAAAGCAATGATTAAGAAACTGCAGGCACTTGAGGATTGCCATTAATCACAACTTTCTCTGGAAGATGACAAATCAGTTTTTTTGGAAGTGGGAGAGGAAAGAACACATGAGGACATTTAAGCCTCGAGTCCCAGCATCCGTCAGGAGGGACGGGGACTGCAGGTAGATCGTTTTTGCTGGGCTCTGTAAGCAGAAGCATTTGGGGCAGCAGCTCCCACACTCTGAAGATGGTTCCGGCTCCCTGGCCAGGGCCACTGGCCTTGGGCTTGAAAGGCAGGGAATGATGTCCCCAATCCAACTGTCCCTTCAGGGCCTGGCTACTGTGGAGAGTAGATCACTCACGGACAGGCATCCACAGTGCCCGTGGAAGACCCTGGCTGGCAGCTGTGTCCCGGTACTTGCTAGAATCAATCTATTTGCCAGTGGAGCCAAACCCAAATCCTTTGAGTGGATTTTCATTTATGGGCAGAAAGAGTCCCCCTGATTATGTAAAACATTTAAGGGCCACAAGAAAATGTCCTGGGTGATGCAGCAAAGATTCCAACATTGAACTATCTCAAGTGGCCAGTGTGTAGCACTTCCACTGCTGTCGTTACAAGCCTGGACTCTGGAGCCAGAGTGCCCAAGTTCAAATCCTGCTCCTGGTACTTAGAAGCTGCGACCTTGGTTCAGTCAGTTAGGAGTTCTGTGCCTCAGTTTTGTTGTCTGCAAATGGGGTGTTGTGAGCACTAAACAGCATATAGTGCTAGAACGTAAGTGCTATGTGTTATAATCTCATGCATTATTTTTCCAGATTTTGGAATACTTGCATATATATAATGAGATATCTTGGACAAGGGACCCAAGTCTAAACACAAAATTCATTTATGTTTCATATAAATCTTATACTCATAGCCTGAAGGTAATTTTATAAGAGATTTTAAAAAATTTTGTGCATGAAACAATATTTTGACTGTGACCCCTCACATAAGGTCGTGTGTGAAATTTTCTACTTGTGATGTCATTTAGGTGCTCAAAAAATTTCAGGGTTTAGAGCATTTCAGATTTCAGATGTTCTGATTAGGAATACCCAACCTGCATAACAATATAATTATTGCCAAGTTGCTCTTTGCTCTCATTCGACATGGTGAGATCCTGTCTCTAAGAAACAACCAACCAAACATACCATCGTTACTTTTCCCCTAACACCTTAATGAAGAATGCCTACAAGCTACTCTTGGCAACTAGATACACTTTGTCGATGAGCAGAGAAATTACTGAAGGTTGTGAGGATGAAACGGTACGTAGCTGAGACTGAACTGAGGCATTTGGTCAGTGAATCAACACGGACCACGACCAAGTCTGAGCACAGAGGCTGCCCCGAGGCTCTGATAGAAACGTGACATTGTTAGGAGGCCACAGCTCTGGGAGATTTGCTTTTCAGAAGTTGTGAGATTCTTACACATTTTCAGGAGGAAAAGAACATTGTACTTCCCAGGGTAGTCACTTCATGTGAAGGAGGAGGAAGGCCTGAGGGAGTGGGGTGTGGGGGTTTGACGTGTCATGTGGTGGCGGCTGCAGTCGCAGGCATTTGCTCAAACACGAACCCCGGTGCTGCTGGGAGAGGGCTGACTTTGAGGGAGGGGCTTCTAGATAATTTGGGTGGGTCTCATCTCATCTGTTGAAAGCCCTGAACACAGAGCCGAGGCTTCCTTGAGGAGGAAGAAGATTCCACCAGTGGACAGCAGTGCCCGCCCCCGTGCCCTCGAGTCCTGATGGCTGGCCCTCCCGCTGGCCCCTCGTGGATGTCAGCCTAGCCACCCCTCACAGTCGTGTGGGTCAATTCCTTCCAGAAAATCTCGAAATAGATATCTCCTGCTGTTTCCTTCTCTCTGGTTGAACTCTGAGACAGAGGTCAGGGGGTCCTGCACATCACACAGGGTCACATGGGGCCTCCTGCAAAGCCCATCTCCGAAGCCGCACCCCCCTCCCCTCCCCTTCTTACTCCCCACTCTCTCATCCTGTCCCTGCTTCTCTTTCCCGGCCAGCCTGAACCAGGTCCCAGCCTCACAGGGACTGTCTGTCAAAACACCAAGCTCAAGGGACCGTCTGTCAAAACACTGCAGCACCCAGGGAGGAGCCCCAGGGAAAACGCAAAGCTCTGAGCTGTGCTACTGGGCAGGGCTCGGCCCCAGCTCCAGCGGCTAAGGCATCTGCCCACCGACATACCAGGAGTGACCAAAGTTTTAACATTCTCCCCCCACCTCCCTCACCCCCCACAAACACACACACTGATCTCACTGTTTGTTGGATTCAGTAATTATAAATAAATTTTTAAAAACCCTTTGAAGCCAATCTTTAAAAAAAAAAAAAGGGCCCATCCTCCCATAATGCACAAATGAGTAAAACACAGCACTTACTCTTCCTCAAATACGTTTAAGAAACCCTTGAATGCTTGTGACCATAGGGAGAATATACCTTTTCTTGGGATTGCTAAATGCTCCCGGCTTCTCTGAAATGAGAGTACAGGATTTTTCTGGACTGGAGTTGGCTAGGAACAAAGGAATATATTAAGTTGACTGACAATACTTAAGCCAGAGGACAGGAATTCGCAGAATCGTGCCCGCGGAACACAGCGTGCCACGCAGGGCACAGGATGAGGCACCAGCTCTGGCCCAGCGGTGGGGGTTAGATTCCTCCCGGGCTCTGCTGGGCAGTGTGAAGTTACTCAGCAGCTCTGAGCCTCTGTGTCCTTGTATTCAAGGTAGATAACGATCATACCTACCACATAGGGTGGTCATGAGCAAACAACATTCACGAAGCACTCTCGAGTGCACCTGGCTCGTACTGAAGCCACGGAAGCCTTCCGCACAGACACCAGGCCACCCTGCTAAGTGATCAAGCTCTTCCATCTGGGACCTAAACTACACCGTGTTTTAGGTAAAGCTTGGTCAAAATGGACTCAGACAATGCAGTGTGCCAACCCCGCGTGACAGCACTCTTTTCTTTCTGGGCCTCTGCTGTCCAGGGAGGGCTGGCCAGGCTGCTCAGAAAGATAAGTGTCTTGTGGGGAAGGGTCTTTGACCTGCCACAGGCCTGCCACAGGCCATATCTCCCTCTGCAGGGCTTCATTTCAGCCAGAAAGCCATGCGCACACCCCCACTACTCCTCACTAATTTATACATGGAATTCTGAGGAAAGCCACAGAGCCGCAGGGAGCTCTGAGTCGAGCAATAGCAAGGCTCTCGGGAGAGAAGAGCTCCCGATGAGCCCAGCAAGGACGGAGGACCCACTTCCCTGGCACCTTCCACCTCCAAATCCCTTTGTGAGAGAAGCCAGCCCTTGTGACGTCCCAGCTGTGCTGCCCTGGGCACTCTGCAGGCCCAAGGCCACTCTCGGGAAAGGGAGAGTCTGCGCAACTCACCGGCAGAGGGAGGTGAGACGGGCTCAGGAAGGGACAGCGAGTGCCCACACTGCTCAGGCTCCCAAATTAAACACAATTCCTGGAACGGGCCTGCGGAATGAGAAATCCATCCAGAGGCCACTGCCGGATGGCCTGGCCATCCTCTTCCAAGGGCAAGCCTCTGCGAAGGCCGACTGGGCCACTGGGACACGGGGCCTTGGGGATCCCACTGCCCAGCCCAGCCCCAGAACACACAGGATTCAAAGAGGCCACTTCTCCAAACCCGCTGTCCTTACGAGTGGACCACCCCTCTCCTCCCCTCTCCCAACCCTCCTCCATTATCCACTAGACTAGAAGCCCATTTCCACCAGCAGAGGCAAAATGTGGAAAGGAAGGAGGTGCAGCTTTCTCAACAGAGACTGGAGGGCTGGCCATGCTGCCTGCCTCGCTGGGCTTCCTCCAGCCTGGTTCCGGCTCGGCCCTAGGTTGCTGATGTCCACCTGGAGAGTCCTCTGAAGACAGCCCCATCATCCTGGACTGCGCCCCTCCCTGGCAAGGTGGAGAACTGCAGGGAGCTTTCTCGCTGGCCTCACCATCTCCCGGACCACCATGCCAGCCTCTCTCCTCTTCCCTGCACCCTCCCTCCTTCCTGTCGCTCCCCAAGTGGGCCTGGAAGTTCACACCACTCAATAATTACTGCCACAGGCAAGGACGCATGGCCCCCAGAATCCTGGAAAACAGACTTTGGGACATGTGATTGTGGAATTCCTTATTATAGCAGAAGGGCCTGAAATTGCCAGTCATGGAGACCCAAATAGCATTTGAGGGTATGACTGTAAAAGGTTGCTATTACAGCCCGACATCTCCCCTTCCACGTGGAAGACATCCTTTTTCCTCTTAACTCAGGACCTCCCAACCCAAAGGAATGGTCAGAAGAATCTGAAAGAGTAGTTTTCTCCATTTAGAGAAAGAAAAAATTTAAACACCAGAGATATCTTAAGTATTTCTTACAAATCACATTCCAGTGTCTGCCAGACATGTGGACATGGGCATTAAATGCTCAAATGCAGAAATACTGAATTAATTATCAACTGAAGACCTATCATGTCTGCAGTACTAGGTGAACTAACAGCTCTCACTTGCTGAAAGCTAAATGCTTTGGGAGGTCTTTTTCATGCATTCATTTAATCTGCGCAATGACTGCATTATGTAGGTATTTTTTTTAATGCTCATTTTACGTGACAGGACCCTGAAGCTCGGGGTGATTAAGTGACTGGTCCAAGATCCCACAGCTAAGAAATCAACAAGATGGGAGTTGAAGCCAGCTTCCCCTGTATTACCCCACATCTCTGTGGGCAGAAGCTCCTCTGTGCCCCACCAGAATCTAAAGTCCAAGGACGGAAGGGCTTCTTACGTTTTGCCTCCTGCTGCTCGTCAGAGCCTAGGACTGTGTCTGACACATGCCAGAAGCTGAGATAACTGTCGCATGAATAAACGTAAACGTTTTTTCCTCTCTAGTTGTCACTTTACCTGTGCCCCCCAATCAATTATAGTCACCATGGAAGAGATTGGCCAGCGAATCTGTAGAAGCTGGCCTGGCACCCTACATGGGAACTCATCAAAGTCTACATCATGGTTCTACAGGTTCATACGTGGATAATAATTTGAGGAAAATCAACCATAAAACCCAACATGAGCCACAGAGTTCGGTTTCCTTTCAGATTCCTACTACCTTCTGTTTTTTCTTTAAAACTAACATTATAATGACTCAAACGAGAAATAGGGATTTAAATGCTCAGCAACCTCTTCTGTTTAAAAACAAAGACTGATGCTCAGCAGTACGTGCTTACGAATTTAAATTAATGACACTTTTAGTCTCCTAGTACTTAAAAACAGCAGAAAAGGCCAAGAAGAGGAATGACTTCAAATATCAGAATCCCCTCCCAGCCACTGGAATTCTTTCATTTCAGGTCTGTCGTTCATTTTCAAGCTAAGTGAAGGAGCAGAGACGGGACAGAGTGGCTTTAAGGTGGAGAGCAGTTTACCACCCCGGTTTTCCAACAACCAGTTCCAAAGTGACAATTCCCAATCCTCAGTTTTTCTGGTGCTATCCATTCTATGGATCAAAATCACATGCAGTGAGCGACCATGTTTGTATAATTATATCACGCTTTTCAGCAAACGGAAGCCTCACAGGCCTTCAGATTTGAAACCTCTGAGGCATGTGGCCAAATAGACAAGCCCTAAATTACTTCCAGCTCTGTCCCATAACAGCCTGCTCTTAGTTCCCCGGCTGTCGAAGGGCAGGGAAGATTATCTGACTTGTATTTCTCATCATCAGTGCCATCATCAATTGTCATTATTTTATGAGCTTGGCAAGCATCAGGGAATCAAGGGCTGGGTGTATGGTAAACAGAATACATCTCAATACCAGTTCATAGCATCATTACTGTGTAACATCTAGTAATAGTAAATACATTTTACTCTTTGGCATAATACTCCTAAATAGAGAAGAATTATTAGCAACTTAGTCTTTCTAAGTAAGTCTTCCTTTTCTCTTCTTCTCTCATTTCCCCATCTTCTCTTGCATCTGGATTTAAAAACACTTTTCTTTTGAATGTTCATACATTCACAAAGAAGAGAGAACCATGCCATGAATATTTTGGATACTTTGCCCTTGTGGTTCTTCTGCCTTTTTCTCTCTCTTCCCTGTAACATTTTAAATCAGATTCCTGAAATCATGTCATTTTACTTTTAAATACAAATATGTCTCTCCTGAAAAAGACATTTCACATCTAACAAAATTAACAGTAATTCTTTAATATTATTCAATATGTAGTCTGTGTCCAACCTACTCAATTACTTTAAAACAGTCTCTTTACAGTTTTTTTTTTTTTTTTTTAAATCAGGATCCAAACAAGATCCACATATTACATATCTTAATTCTCCTTCAATCTAGAGCAGACCTCCCCCCACCCTCTTTCCCCGTGGCACTTGAAGAAACCGCTGGTTTTATGTGACTTTCCCATGATGTCGTTCACGTTTCCCTTCATGCCCTGTTTTACTCTCTACACTGGAAGTTCCACCTAACGTCTGGTGAGACCCAGGTTCAGGTTTTTGGAAGAGCGTATTGCAGCTGGTGCCTGTGCATCACGGTGCTGCCCTGCAGGAGGTCACCTACTGGGAATGACGCCAGCACTGATCCACGGAGCAAAGTGGCGGTGCCTCAGTCTCGCGTCCTAGAGTTGTTCGCCAACATTTTCCCTAAAGGTTTCATTAGGGAGTGCAAGATGGTGATTTGATTTTCGAATTCCATCCTTCACGGTGCACTGTTTTCACCTTGAATTACTTTGGAAGGAAGAACTTGTATTCAGCAGCAAGGGCCAGCTCTTCGCCCTGAAATATGGTCAGTTTGGACGAGGCAGCACCATAAAATCAGTCACTCTGGGTGATGGATAATTTCACACCACACGTCCCCGTCCAAGGGCTCCCGCTGCACTCAGAGTGAAAGCAAAGTCTTTCACAGTGACCCACGTGATTTCCACCCCGCCACATCCCTCAGACCACATCTCCTGCCCCTCCCCGCCCCATCGCTCCACTTCAGCCACACCGGCCTCCCTGCCGCTCCTCTAACCCAGTGAGCACTTCCCCCTTCTGGGCTGTGCACTCCCTGTCTGTCCTCCCCAGAGAGCTGCATATCTCCCTCCTCCTTTTCTCAGGTCTCTGCCTAAGCACGATCTCGCCCGGAAACTTTGCCCTGACCATGCTATAAAAAATGGTAATCCCTGCCCTCTTGCTTCACCATGTTGTAATCACACAGAGGAGGGTGCCTCCCGGACAGTGGTTTGCAAGTGTGGCCCCAGACCCGCAGCAGCAGCCTCACCTGGGGCCACCATTTCAGAAACACAGAGTCAGGGCCCTTCTCGGTCCTACTGTATCAGAAACTGAGGTTGGGTCCAGCAATCTGTGTCAACAACCTGTGCAGTAATTCTGACACTGGCCCCACTGAAGAACTGCTGCAGTGTACTTTGCAAATGTTAGCCCCCGAATTCTCCTCATAAATGGATGAGGTTGGGAATGGTGACGATGCTGCTTCAGGGAACACCCTTTGAAAAGCAGTGTTCTGAACACTGCAGAGTTTTATACCTCTCAGCCCCGAGATTCCATAATTAATTTTTCCATTATAGCATTAGCTTATTAAAAATAAAACAAAGCAAAGCTGCTTTAGAGCTTATAATGCCTATTGGCCGACTGGCCTTGGGGTAACTGGATGTTGGCTTTTTTTTTTTTTTTGAGATGGAGTTTCATTCTTGTTGTCCAGGCTGGAGTGCAATGGCGTGATCTTGGCTCACTGCAACCTCCGCCTACTGGGTTCAAGCTATTCTTCTGCCTCAGCTTCTCGAGTAGCTAGGATTACAGGCACCTTCCACTGTGCCCAGCTAACTTTTGTATTTTTAGTAAAGATGAGGTTTCACCATGTTGGCCAGGCTGGTCTTGAACTCCTGACCTCAGGTGATCCACCTGCCTCGGCCTCCCAAAGTGCTGGGATTACAGGCCACTGTGCCCAGCCTAGATGTTGGCTTTTTAACCAATAACAGACATGTAACTTTTTTTTTTTTTCCCCAATGAAAAAAAGACTTCTTCCAACACCCAAAGGGCAAGGCAGGCAGAAGCACAAGGAACCTGAAGTTGCAAAGAAATTCAAAATTTCTCAGCCTATTTCAGATGAAAGGAAACTCAGAATACCCACCAGGGTTGGCAGAGTCAAATGCCAGGCAGATAAGGAACGTGTGAAGCCCGCCGGGTGCTGGGGCGGAGCCTGTGGCACATCGCCTGGTGCTTGCCCAGTTTAAAGGCCTTTAAATTCAATTAGAAAACAAAACACTGTCTAGGTCACACAGAACATGAGCAGGGTCAGGGTCTGACTGCACACTGCCAGTCTGCAGCTGCTGATCCTTGTCCAACCTGCTCATTTTATTCAAGGGGAAAATAAGGTCACAGAGTTAGTTGGTAGTAAAAGCAAATTGTGATTTCCACACCAGGGGCTCTCCGGGCCTCTCGCCACCTTGCCTTTGGAGAATACAAGTCCCTAGGATTACTTTTGGATTTTTGTAAAAATGGAGATTACAATAAAAACAAAAGTTGAAGTTGATAGAACATACAGCAGTTAAAATTAGCTTCCTCCTCCTCTACCAAACCAGAAAGTCCTTTCATGTTCTATTCAGCATAATGGCACCAGCTAATGAAACAAAGGTTCAGATCAGGCCAGCAACTGGAAAGGGGTTTTCAAGAAACAGGTCTGTGATTGAGGAAGATACTAGCAGGTGGGAGCAATAAGTGGTCTTCCTCTAAACCAAGCAAAACGGTGCATCCTCTGCAGCGGCGGAGGCTCTGAGACCTTCTAACACCCATGCCGTCTTGCTCTGGTGCCATCTTGTTCTTGGGCCATCTTGTTGTTGACAGAGCTTGTCTCACACAGTGTCTGCCTTTGAATTTCTGCCCCTGTGGACAAGGCCATGAGGACTCTAACACTACAGAACACTGGTTCTCAGCCAAGTCCTGCCCCAGGAATTTAATGCCAGCGTCCTCCCTGAGTCTCAGCCATCTCAGTGGTGAATTCCTCTCGCTCTACGTATCAGGTGGGGACAAAGCCTCAGTGAGCTCTTAGTGAGGCTCTCACATCCCCCGCAGGGGACTCGACAGGGCACAGTGCGTGTATCACACCCATGCCCTGCTGCGTGCACAGCTGGAGCTGGCAGATACGTGCCGAGCTGGGGGCTCTTCTTCCCTAGGGGCTCCATCTCTCCCTCCAGTTCTATAAATTGGTGCAAAAGTAATGGCGGTTTTTGCCATTATTTTTAATGGTAAAAACTGTAATTACTTTTGCACAAAAAAAAAAAACCCCGCAATTATTTTTTCACCAACCTAATTAGATATGAGTTTATAAATGAGCTGACTGAAATCTGGACTCTTCTCCTAGGAGTGGCTGCTGGAAGTTGTAGAAAATGCACACACACAGATTTGCACCTCACCTAACTCAGCAGTTAAGCAAATGTTTCCCAACAAGGTGGGAGGCTGCGAGTCAGAATGTGTGTGTGATCACTCACTTGGGTGGCGGGAAGGAGGAGACAGCACCTCCACACCACGTCCACATTGTTCTCACCTGGACTGCCAGTCACCTCTGACGAGGGCTTTTGCTGCCAAATAGCTCTTCCCTTTAATCCATCTGACACCCTGCTGGCAGGTTACTGCCCCTAAAGCCCAGCTCTGTTCTATTTCAATGGCTAAAAATGCTGTGTCAGTCCAAATTCTGAGCCCACCAACCACGGCCCTCCATGATTTCGTCCCAGGCCTATTCCCCTTCTCACAGGCTGCTCTTCTCACATAGCTCAATGTTCCTGGCAAGCCAGATGGTTGTAAGCCCTACACTGCCAAGCAGCGAGCTCCTTGGAAAGGAAAACCACTCTCTCACCTGTGTCCTTCCTAACATCTAGCATCGTATCCAGCACTTACCAGATGCTAACACTCCCTGAATCAGACCACGGAAATGAGAGAGGCACAACTTCCATGTGGAAATGTATTACCCGAAGTGTTCAGCTAACAAATTGAGTAAATTAAAAAATGACTGTAGTTTTTTTGTTTGTTTGTTTGTTTTGTTTTTGACAAGGTCTCCCTCTGTTACGCAGGCTGGAGTGCACTGGTATGATCACGGTTCACTACAGCCTTGACCTCCTGGGCTCAAACGATCCTCCCACTTCAGCCTCCCGAGTAGCTGAAACTACAGGCACATGCCACCATGCCCGGCTGAGTTTTAAAATTTCTAGAAGAGACAAGGTCTTGCTACATTGCCCAGGCTGGTCTTGAACTCCTGAGCTCAAGCAATCTTCCTACCTCAGCCTCCCAAAGTGCTGGAATTACAGGTGTGAGCCACTGCTCCTGGCAGACTAGCTTTCATTAAGCATATTTACACAAGGGCATGAGTATCCGTCATGAAGGTAGCCTCTGAGGGCTCTGCACTGAACACACATGCACAGAGTTCCTCAGCGCTGCCTCAACCACAGGAGAGCCAGGAGGCCTGTTTGTTGGAGCAAATCTCCAGCCCACCCCACACAGTGGCACTCAGTGACTATGTGTGCCCAAGGCGGAGGTGCCACTTACAGAGCTGCCAATGGGGCCGCTGGGGAGAGTGGTGAGTATTCAGGGAGGCCGTGTAGGTGCCAGGTACTGGGCACAGTGCCTTTTGTCATCTGCACAACAAGCTCTGTGGTAAGTGTTAAAATTCCTTTTTTTTTTTTTTAATCCTGCTTTGTCCCACCCCCAGTGTTAACATTCTTATTTGAAGCTCAGGAAAAACGAACGCATTGACTCCCGTAAACGCAGGTAGTAAAAGGAAAAGCTAGATTTCAAGCCCGGGCTCCTGCAGAGCCCTGGTGGGAAGGTAACAAGAGGCAACAGGGCAAGGACCTGGGCAAGTGTTTCCCGTGTACTATGTGCTCGGGCTCCACAGAGGGCAAGGACAGCCCGGTGTGGCAACAGGCGCACAGAGGCCACAGGCTGGGCTCGGCCTTGGTGATCCACGGGGACTCCCTCAGGTCCTGGGTTTTCAAATTCGTGAAAGGAATGTGGAACAAGATCACAAAGTTGTGAAGGGGCTCAGAGGATGTCACCTTGAAATATGGAAATATGCTACTTTCGCATAAGGCTTATTTTGAGTTGAAGGCAATTGGAGAAAGAGCAGATGCAGGAAAAGCTCTCTACCCACCTTTCTGCTTAGAGGCAGGGCACAAATATCCCTTTGTGAAGCTGTCATCACCCCGAAACTCCCCCCTTCTCCCACAGGAGCAAGAGGAAGTGAGATGACTCATCACTGGGGACACTACCGACTTGAATCTGCATGAACAAACCACACGAAATAGCCCCATCTTCCATCGGGTTTCCCCATATATTTACCTTCCCACAATTTACTGCTCCTAGAAGCCCCCAAGCCTTTTCCTTTGTCTTGTCATTTCACAAATCATATATTGCTTTCTGTTAAAATGGTATATAAGTTCTTAGGCTTAACCATTTCTTTGGGCTTTCATTTCTTCTGTGAGACTCCCCTGCACATGTAAAAATTAAAATATTGACATCAAGTACAAGTATGCCCTTTTCTCCTGTTAATCTGTCTTTATTTTTTATTTTTTGAGGTGGAGTATCACTCTGTCACCCAGGTTGGGGTGCAGTGGTGTGATCTTGGCTCACTGCAACCTCCACCTCCCGGGTTCAAGTGCTTATCCTGCCTCATCCTCCCGAGTAGCTGGGATTTCAGGCGCATGCCACCACGCCCGGGCTAATGTTTGTGTTTTTAGGAGACGGGGTTTCACCATGTTGGCCGGGCTGGTCTTGAACTCCTGCCTGCCTTGGTCTCCCAAAATGCTGGGATTACAGGCGTGAGCCACTGCGCCCAGCCTTAATCTGTCTTTAGTCAGTTTTATTGACAGGGTCCCAGGTTCTAAACCTAAAAGGGTAGAGGAAAACATTTTTTCTTCCCTTAGAGTTGCATCCTTAAAATTGTACCATTTCATAACTATGTGATAATGTTTGTAATAAAAAGAACAATGCTATTAGAGATTTAAAAGCCTATACAGAATTAAGAGTTTAATTATATAAGATGATGTCACCTTTTGGGTTTCTTGCTCTTGTCTGAGAACATTAGCTCTTTCTAATCTAGAACCACTATTCCCTCAACATTGACAAGATGGGGAACGTGGAGCAAGAGAGGTCCAAAGAAGGTGCCCAGGAGGGCCCAACAGAGAAAGTGACCCCTAGGCTGAAGCCTGAACAATTTGGTGGAGGTGCCAGATGAAGAGGGGATGTGTGTGGAAAGCATAGAGCCGCAGAGGGAATAGCAGGGTCAAGGGGAGGGAGGAGCCAGTCATTCCTCAAGTGATGCAATAGCTCTGTGTCTATTACTGCCATTGCAGCTAAAATCCATGTTAGTCTCCTACCAATCAGGATTTCATATCCTTTAAAACTCCTCTCCCAACTTTAATAAAAATTAGAACAGTGTGCTTTCCCCCACCCCCAATCTGATAATCCACCACCAGGCACCCAGGCCTTACATGGAGACAGATGGTGATCTGTCTTCAAAGACTTTGTCAAGCTTTGTTACAAAGCTTTCTGTTTTCTGTTCTTTCCCCAGGTGCAGCTGATTCCCAAGCCCTGGTCCTGTCCCTCCTGGGATGAGAGCCTCAGCTTTCCAATTCATAACGTCAGAGGCACGTGAACCAGAGCAACTCCATCTTAAACAGGAGCTTAGTGAAATGAGGCTGAAACCTACTGGGCTGCATTCCCAGATGGTTAAGGTATTCTAAGTCACAGGATGAGACAGGAGGTCAGCACAAAACGCAGGTCATAAAGACCTTACTGATAAAACAGGTTGCAGTGAAGGAGCCGGCCACAACCCACCAAACAAACCCGAGATGGCCACAAGAGTGACCTCTGGTCGTCCTCACTGCTACACTCCCACCAGCGCCATGACAGTTTACAAATGCCATGGCAACGTCAGGAAGTTACGCTACACATAGGGGAGGCATGAATAATCTACCCCTTGTTTAGCATATCATCAAAAAATAACCATAAAAATGGGCAACCAGCAGCCTTTGGGGCTGCTCTATCTGTGGAGTAGCCATTCTTTTATTCCTTTACTTTCTTAATAAATTTGCTTTTACTTTGCACTGCAGACCTGCCCCACATTCCTTCTTGGGT
The DNA here is from genome assembly GCF_000951045.1 of Mandrillus leucophaeus. Taxonomy (NCBI): domain Eukaryota; kingdom Metazoa; phylum Chordata; class Mammalia; order Primates; family Cercopithecidae; genus Mandrillus; species Mandrillus leucophaeus. The sequence continues at coordinate 3,542,433 of NW_012102809.1, forward strand.
GAGATCCAAGAATCCTCTCTTGGGGTCTAGATCAGGACCCCTTTCCTGTAACAACAACGGTTGAGGAACATCTGAGCCTCCTTATGTAGACATGTGAAATTAAAAATGTGTCCATGAGAATACACCTTCCCTCCTCTCCTCTCCCCGCAGGGGAGGTGTTTCCTAGCCCAGACAGCGCTCCCACAAAAGCAGTGTTATCCAGGAGGGATGGCCTGGAGAAGGGAGTGGCAAGGGCAAGGGCTTTGAAATTGGTTGGAATTTCCATTTTCCAAGTACCAGCTATATGAATGACATTGAGCAAGAGGCTTAACATACTTCTGGCTCTCTTCTGAAATGGCAAGAGGTACTATCTGGAAGAACTGTTTGTGAGAGTCAAAGAAAGTGATGATATAAGGTAAAACGCCCGGACGACCCATTCTCTCTAGTGCCTTCAAACAGCACATTAGTATAATAATTCAGGGACACAATTAAGCAGCCCTGTGGGCTGGCCTGAGGACCCATGCGTAACCACAACAGAGTCTATGACAAATTCCCCCTTTAGTTCTAGGTAACCATGATATAAATGAACTTTTGTAAACGTTTATAATTCTTGCAAAAGTTGGGAACATTTTGCATAAGAATGGCAACTTGCAAAGTGACCCGATTTCTAACCACAGTATAAGGACCTTTCTAAACGATCCTTTGTGTAAAGGCCAAAAACGATTTTCAAGGTCTCATGTGAAAAAGCAGGAGACAATTGCCGTAGCAAATTTATAAAGTGACAGAGTGCGGCCCTTATGGAAAACAGATGGGACTACTGGGAAAAGGGCAGCCCCGTGACGTGCTGGAGACATGAGAACTGAGAGTCTGCTCCTAGGTACTTGTGGGTTTTGATGGGATCTGTCTGGAAAGAATACGTTTACCGTTTGGGGAAACAGAAACTGGGGCAATACGGGTTTAAGGGAAGGATATTTAAAGGACTCATGTCTTCACGCTTCTGCTCCTTCTTTCAGGTTCAGGTTGAATGAGGAGGGGCTGGTCTCTCACATTACATATAATCTTTGGCATTCCCATCACCAATGCCTGCCGTGGCACCTTCCCCTCCTTTCACAGGGTTGAAGGTGGCCTGCTGTGAAGTCAGGGGTCACAGGGCTCCTGTGAGCTCCTGGCTCTGAAGGAAACACATTCGGAACACAGCATTTAACAGAGAGAAACACTCACTCCCCACACAGACGTTGTCGAGAGGCTGGCCCGAGTCACAGATGACCTCAGAAGCTGTTTCGAGGTTCAGTGGAAAGCGGGTTTCTCAGAAAGCCCTCCCTCGGATCAAGTGGAGAGGAAAAATGTTACATATGAAGGATTGACATGTTAAAAAAAAGTTATGCCATTGAAGCAGACTTTTGGTTGTAGTTGTTCAAAAGACTTTGTTCCAAAAGCTAACTTTTATACAGCGCAAGAGGCTGTTTCAAGGTGAGGTTTAGAGGACACACCTGAAACTTTTTAGAATGGCAGATGTCAGACCTCACCGGAAAACTCCGAGGTGGACGGGTTTTGTTCTCTCTCTCCCTCTCTTCTTCCAACTCCTTGGGTCCCGAACATGAAAACCCAGAAAAAAATCACAGTATTACTCTACTTAGGATGTGACTCTGCAGTCACTGGTTAATCACCGCGCCAGGGTTAGGTGGCATTCAAATGGAAATGCTGTGATTACCAAACCGTCTCAGACTTCTGGGGGAAAGTGTTCAGCCAGCACTTCTGATTCACGCTGGGCTGCCTTTGACAGAGTTGGCAGAAGAGAAAAGCAGCAAAGGAGAAGAAACCACACGCACAGTTCATTTGTCATCTGTTGTGACCAAAGCTTCCCTGTCAAGCGACGGGGGTGGGACGGGGGAGCGCAGGAAGCAGAACACAAGCTGGGAATAAAATTTCAGGCCGGGGCCATCCTTTCCATGCCTGTAAATCCTTTAAAAGAAAAGTTAACGGATTTTTAAAAATCATACAACTTAAATCTTCTTGTACTTCTTTCATTTCCTAAACAAATCCTAGGGCCCAAGTGATTATCTATATTTCGATTCTTGGATAGAGGAAGAAATCTGTTCAGTATCATTGAGAAGATAATCCCGGGCCGGGCATGGTGGCTCAAGCCTGTAATCCCAGCACTTTGGGAGGCTGAGACAGGTGGATCATGAGGTCGGGAGATCGAGACCATCCTAGCTAACACGGTGAAACTCCGTCTCTACTAAAAAAAAAAAATACAAAAAAAACTAGCGGGGCATGGTGGCGGGCGCCTGTAGTCCCAGCTACTCGGAAGGCTGAGGCAGGAGAATGGCGTGAACCCAGGAGGCGGAGCTTGCAGTGAGCTGAGATCCGGCCACTGCACTCCAGCCTGGGCGACAGAGCCAGACTCCATCTCAAAAAAGAAAAAAATAAAAATAAAAATAAATAAATAAATAAGAAGATAATCCCGGTTCAGCAGCACCTCAACTAGCATTTTGTTCTTCTAGGGACGTACCACGGGTTTAAATTTTAGGTGTGTCTGCGTGAAAATGAAAACTTCTTTTCAGTTACCATTTTGTTTCAAGATGGAAGCCTGAATCTGAAATCCAGCCCCATGTGGTTTGCTGTTTTAAGACTATGTGTCTCTTTAACATAATTCTCTTTCAAAAAGTCATTGGCCAACAAATTGAGATAAAACAAAATTTAATGAAATACCTTACTTCATTTAGGCAACCGAATACTGAAATTTGAAATTCATAATGAAGTACAGCCCCAGAAACTATGGAAGTGAGGCCACCTGGGCTCACGGCTCACCTCCTTTGAAACACACACACACACACACCTTTTTCTCTTCCAATCTGCAGAGGTCCCTGAAATCAGTGCTTCTCCACATGGGGCTTCCTTGGCCTACAGTATCAGAGTCCCCTGAGGCCCTGAGCCCAGATTCCCAGAAACAGATGTTTTCCAGATGGAGCCCAGGAAGCCAGTCGATGGGGGGCCCAGGAGATTCAAACCTTGAGGAACTTTTGCCATCATATGTCAGCAAAACTGCTGGAATTTTTCATCTGCCTGAAACTGCCATCACACAAATAGCATCTTCACGTTAGTGTTGGGGAGGAAAACCTTTTCCTCCACCCTCTTAGGGTCAGTGCTTTGGGGCCTGTGAATTAAACTGACAAAAGACAGGTTGGCAAGAGAAAAGACAAAGTTTATTCACATACATATATCCGCAGGGGCGTGCCAAAAATGGCTCAGAGAAGAGGTTGGAATCTGGGGCTTTATATACCATCCTAATGCAGGGAGGGGCTTCGGATTTCAAGAGACAGTACATAGTGGGAAATGACTGAGAAATACACGGAGAAATAACATAAGGGAAGGTTTGTTTTAGCAAGGTGTGTTCATGCAATTTCTCATCCTGCACCAACTTCTCATCTTTGCCTCTGTTGGGAGAAATCTCCCTTAAAGGGGGTTTATGACAGTTGAATTCTTTGGGAAAACTCTGTTTCCAGGTAGATGGGGGAGTTCCGACAAACCCTTGTCCTGCATCTGATGGTTCTCAAATGCTGTCAGCTCAAAATAGTCCTTACGGCCAGTGGCATATTCTGAACCATTTCAGCAGCAAACAGAGTCACTGCATTTCCACATCTATTCCTAACCACACTCTTGCCATGTAAACAAGTGCTAATCCCATTTAACAGGGAGGACCCAAGAGGTTAGTTACCAAATAGGCCTTAGGTCATATGGTTTATAGTATCCAGGACTTGAATTCAGATCTTCGGATTTTAAACACCAGATTTATCCTTTAAGAGCAAAGAAAACATCCCCAGGCCCGGCAAATACACACACACACACACACACACACACAAATATCCTCATCATTCAGACATAATATCCTCCTTTTAGACATCTTTTTTTTCAATAAGACTAGCACAATTTATCACCATGACCATTAATGAGAGTGGCCCTTAACAAGCCAAGCTTATCAATGAGGGCTGTCTCCCATGTTTGTCGAGACGTAATTAAATACTCAGCAACCAGCCAAAGACCCTAGGTTGCTCTTGAATTGTCCATCTGCTTCCAAACATAATGACGGTGATTGATGACCTTGGGGAGTCGGCTGTATTTAAACCTAGAGAAGAGCTAATCACTGTCAAACATTGGTGCCGACCAGAGAGCAGCCCTTAAATACATATACACAAGAAGGAAAAAAAAATGTTTCATTTGGGAAAGATAAGACAGAAGGCACAGGATGGCAGAAGAAGGAACTTACATTCTATAAATACTGAGAATATTTTCTCGAGTAAATTTTAGACTTGATTCACTTATTCCTAAGTTAGAAAATATTTTCAGAGGATTTTTGCTAAGGGGAATGGTAGACAAATTAGAATCTACTGTCCAGTCTCTGACAGCACTGGGGAATGCCTTGGTTTCTGTGGTTTTTTCTTCCAGAACTGCATTGTCCAATACAGTGGTCACATATGGCTATTTAAACTTAAATTAATTAAAAGTAGGTACAAGTAAACCTTCAGTTCTTCAGTTGCACTGGCCACACTTCAAGTGTTCTGTTGGACAGCACTGATCTAGAATCTGATGTTAACGTGTCAAAATGAAAACATCTTCCTAGCATTCTCAATGACATGTAAGTAAGAAGGAGGGGAAAATCAAACTTAAATTAAAATAAAAAAAGTAATATTTCACATATACGGAAAAAGCATAAGAAATAATAGAGAATACTTGTGTACCCAAAACAGCTTGGCCAAATCTCTACATGTGCCATATTCTCCTCCCCTCTTTCCTTCCCCTTTTCTAGCAGAAGCTCTACTGGACCCCTTTGATGAGTCTAAAGGGCTCTACTGAAAAGTTCAAAGGACACAGGCGATAGTGTCTGACATGACCATGTGGTTAAGAATCTGGGCTCTGGAGCTGAACAGCCTGGGTCCTAAGTTTTCTGGAAAACTAGAAGCCATTCTAAAATGTTTGGGATTTCATTGAAGGTTAAAGTGAAACGAATTTGCACACACAGAGTGATGCATAAAGATCCTTTTTCTGGAGGTAGAAATGAACAGCGTGTCTTGAAAGAACCAATTCCAAACTTTAAGCATATTGAAATACGTAAGCGTTAGGCAACCACGAACTCCTTCAGTATCACATTTTGGTCCTTATAATTTTAGAAGGAAGCTTCTTGCAAACTATCCACCTGCTGCCTCCTTAGAATGGGGTAAAGGTGCTTCTGGAGCTAAAAGCAAACACAGGAGAAAACTCATTCCTTGGCAGCACTGGCAGCCTGGGCTGAGGAAACCATCTTCCTAGTCTTGGTGAATTGTTCAAGAAATTTTAAGTATCGGGAAACAAGTGGACTCCTCGCTGAGCAAACTTCCTTTATACAAAGAAAATGGTATCCAGTACTTAACTAGACAAAAGACTTATGGCTAAGACTGTAATAAATATGTGCCTATGTCCGAATGCAAAGAACAATTGGCTTTGTCAGAATTCTTCATTTTCTTTTATCTTAGTGTTACTTCCACTACGTTCTCAAATTCAGTAGACTCCTGGCATCAGCATCCAGGGGATTAGCACACAGAGGTGTTTCAATGGGGACCGAGGTTCATTCAAATGACTGAGAAACGAAAGACACATGTTGGAGTCTTGTATAGTCCATCTCCAGTCAACTTAAGAAAACAACTTCTTAGAGGGAAAGCACTCACTTTTAAGTTATAAAGAAAGCACCAGTAGTTTATATTTTTTTTCTTTTCTTTCTTTCTTT
>NW_012102809.1:3548222-3576304 GCF_000951045.1 Mandrillus leucophaeus
TTTTTTGAGACAGTCTTGCTCTGTCACCCAGGCTGGAGTGCAGTGGTACGATTGTGGCTCACCGCAGCCTCCGCCTCCTGAGTTCAAGTGATTCTCCTGCCTCAGCCTCCCAAGTAGCTGGGATTACAGGTAGGTACTAACACACCTGGCTAATTTTTGTATTTTTAGTAGAGATGGGATTTCACCATGTTGGCCAGGCTGGTCTCGAACTCCTGACCTCAGGTGATCCTCCCGCCTCGGCCTGCCAAAGTGCTGGGATTACACGCATGAGCCACCACACGTGGCCCTAGTAGTTTGTATTTCTAAAAACATGGTGCCCTTCCCAGGACAAGAGGATAAGAGAAACGTGGGACTTGTATTTATATGGAATTGAGATGGTCAAATGCTTGCTGACTACAGCAATACATTTCTATCATTATGTAAAACCAATTCTGCCTCCAAATAATCATGAAGTAGAACTGGACTACCTGCTGCTAAACAGATTTTGTTTTTGTTTTACATTTATAACCTGCTGTACATACAGCCAAGCATGTTTCTTATTTTGGTGTCTCCCATTCTCTGAGAGTGCTGGCCGCTATGGTCTTCCTTGGTATTGCGGAATACACTGGGCGACATGGTACACACGCTGTCTGTCAGCTGTCACACTGACACTAAAGGCTTCCACTTCAGCATCTGAAGTGTTCCACTTACAGCCCACGGGTGATTCAGCCTGGTGCCGCTGAAACTTTTCCTGCCTCAAACTGCTCAAAGCCCAAATGGGCTCCTGGCCATTCAAGGGCACGGACTCTCTTTGGATGTGCACAATGCCAACCTGACAGGCCAGCGCCACCTCTGCCCGGGTCCCAGCTCAACATCTCTGCTGACCTGCTCACATGCTCATGTACCTCTAAAATCCAGCATTGCACATCTGAAGCTGCGCTCACCCCTGCCCCTCTCTGCACAAAAGTCAGCCCTTCCATCTACTTCCTGTCTGCTAATGACCCATGCATTCCGTCAGTCACCCCAGGTTGAGAACTGGAGGCAGCAACCCCTTCCTCCCCTGCATGGATGAAGTCCCAGGGTCCAGCCAGCTTCCTCCCTACAAATCCTCTTAGTGACTGCGCACCCCTACTGCCGCTACTCTGTTCCAGCTTGGGTAGGGTCCCCTCCATATCTGCTGCCACACCGCTTACAAGGGCATTCCCAAGCAAGCAAGTGGCTCTTTAAACCCTTGTGTTGGCACTGTATTCCTGTGTCATCACATCTAGATCCTGGGCAGGCATGCAACACCTCCAGCTACTCCCAGCTGCACCCTCCCACAGCCTCTTGGGAGTCCACGGGAGCTGTGCCCATTCCCTGGCCGTCCCTTGGACCCACCTTCCACTTGGTTTCCTGTCATGCCTTTGCTCAGCTCAGTCCTATTAGAAATATTCTGCCCTTGCTGACACCTGGGATGAATTCTAACCTAGGACCTGGCAAAGCTGTCCTGGGTCAGGGCACACATATAACACACAGCATATACCCCCTAGTAGCATCTAAAGGACAACATACATATGTTTTAATTTTTCACATTAAACAAAGATACCATGGGAATTCCCTGAAAATACAGAGATATGTATTAAGGGAATCACCAATAACTGAAACACCCAGTGTTCATATTTTAGTATATTTCCTCCAAATCTTTCAAAAAGTTTTTTTTTTTTAATGGTTATCAGTTTGCTTTTGTTATTTTACATTACATTGCACACATTTCCCCAAGTCATTAACTACCCCCATGCTGTGACGTCCTGTGAGTGCCCGAAGTTTGACTGTGTAGTTACGCCACTCATGGACTTAACCCCTCGCATCACTGCTGGACATTCAATGGCTTCCTATTTTGTATGGTTGCGTTGTCTTACACGCACATGCATCTGTCCCCCCAACTGGACCCTAGCATTCTTGTGGGCCATGTCCTTCTCTCACACTTTCTTGCACCCCTCAGGATGGTGAAGAGCTGACACAGAGAAGGCTCTGGTGAGTGTTGGCAGCTGACCTCAGCAACCCACCCCCAACATTGGAGTGTCATGACAGCTGACCTCTGAGAGCTGAACTGCAGAGGAGAATTTAATCACAACAGGAGCACTTAGTCATTCCTTCCCCTGGGTAACAGGAGGCAGGGCCTAGTCATGCAATGAACTGCCAAATGCCTCGGGTCTCTGCTTGATCTCTTGGGTCTCCCAAGCTGCTTCTCTCCCAGTCTCCCTCTCTCATTCATCGCTCATGTTGGCTACCTCCTGGTTCTTCTCAATGGCCTTCTCTTTCTCCTCCTACTTTACATTTTCTGATCTATACTTTTTAGGATAAAAATCTGATTTTTTTTATGACTTCATATTGAATTTTTAAAAAGTCTGATACTTTCTCATTATTCATCTAATCGCCACTGCAGACTCACTTTATCCATGATTCCTGAGTCTTAGCTTGGCATAGGAGGTCCTACACAGTCTGCCCTGCCCTCAGGCTGCGGCCAAGAACCCTTCCTTCTAATGCTAGAGATGAAGCTCTGCCCGGCGTTGGGAGGCGTGCGGCTGGTGGCCCAGCCTGGACACCCTCCTGTCTCTGCGTGGTGACGTGTCCTCATGGAGGCTTTTGCTCTCCACTCCTTCATCTAACTCAGGCCTCCCTGGCTCTCTTACCTCACCGCAGGCTTCTTCACAGCACCTGTCCCAGCTGCGGGGGATACACTTATCTAATCACCCGCGTGCTGTGTGTCTCCTGCTCTGGAAGGCTCCAGGAGGAAAGAGACATTCTTTTTGTCTTCTTCAGTCCCAAACCTCTAATCCTTGGTGCCTGCACGTGCCACGACTCCACGCTTGTGGACGGAAGGAGGTGGGGACGAGGGGAGGTGAGGGAGGGAATTGGTTTCTGACCATGGCCTGGAACAGCTACTACAACTAAGGGGTCTGGTCTCTGAACCAAGGCCTAGGCGCCATCTTTCCCGGGGCAGGAGCTGTGTTTTCTGGTCTCTGAGCCAAGGCCTAGGCGCCATCTTTCCCGGGGCAGGAGCTGTGTTTTCTGGTCTCTGAGCCAAAGCCTAGGCGCCATCTTTCCCGGGGCAGGAGCTGTATTTTCTACAAGCTTCTGTTTTCTCTTCTTACCTGAGCTTTGGGTGACTTGTGGCCATCTGCTCAGAGTGACAACAGCAGTCTGCATTGTGTTTGTCTTGCTCTCAGGTTCTTTATTTAGCAAGGCCACTGCTTCTTACTGAGTCCTGTCTGCACCTAAGTGAGTGCCCACTATAGAATCCGGCCCTGTTGATGGAAAAATGCAGCCCAGCACTCGGCACTTGCTGACCTGGCAATCACATGAGCATCCACCACATTCCCGGCACTGAGCTGGGTGTGGTGCCCTTCCCAACTCCTAGAACCTGACCCACCCAACACCTGAGGCCAGATACTTCACCCTAGTGCCTGCTCCTTCATCCCAAGATCCAACCAGCAAACTGTCCAAGGAAAATATGAGCTTCAAACCTTCCAGCCGCAGAAAGTCACCGAATCTTACAGCAAGCATCCTGGGTCACAAGGAGACAAACCCTTCCCAGCCAACGGACCCGGTTCCCATGACCCAGAGCCAGGACAGGGAGGGCTTAGGAATTTAGGGGCTTTGCTCCAGAGGAGCGTCAACTGGTACTGTCTTTCCTTCCACCTGTCTCCCCAGCCCTCATCACCACTCTGGAAACAGACACTCACCTTTCATTACCCCTTCAGACAAGTAAACAGTGTTTCCCTCTGGGTAAACCAGAAAGTCACAAAGCCTCCCCCGAGCAGGATGACAGGGATGGGGGAAACCCCTCTGCTTCTGCCCTCGAGGACAGCTGCCTTTTCTGCAAACAGTTGGGTGATGGGGCGCTTCCCACTGGGGCCAACTGGCCTCTGGGCACTTCTCCCTGCAGAGCCCTCGAGGAAGCCTGCCCTAGCCACCAAGCAGCTCAGCACTGAACTGGGGCTTCAGACTGGGCAGTGGGAGCCCCAAACACCTTTCTGTCTCCTACCTGTCTTTCTTCCTCCTCACTTCCTGGGGACCTAAGAGGCAGCCTCTCTCTCCCTATCCCACCTATCCGAGGACTCTTCGGCCAAATTGACTCCCACCACCAAATCACGATGCCAACCCCCAGGCAAGCCCTGTGGCCCCTGGAGTTTCTGGAACCCTCTCTAGAATGCAGTTCACCCATGGGGCATCCCCTGCAGGCCCTGAATTATTATAGTACCAAAATATACCTTCCTTCCTCCTCCACCTCCTCACAGCCTGGCTTGCAGTTAGGCTAACCGTCACGGCTGGCATGAGCTGTTTTCATCAGATTAAAATGCGTGGCCCCTCTTCCCACACACTACTGTATTTCTGTTTGGTGAAGAATATTGAATACTCAACCACCCAAGTGCTTTAAATATCACTGAATCTTGGGAGGTGGAAAGCAGAGTGGAGAAGATGAATTCTTTGAACTACTCAGAAATAAGCTTCACATGAAAGCAGGAAATTCATATTGAGTGGGCAGTGCTTCAAGCAACCTCATATCTTCAGGAAAGATAAGGTGGTGGCTTCTTGCTCTCGTCGCTCTCTGATCACAGACCCGGAACAGAGCACCTCTTCCAGGGCTCCTTGGTTCCTGTGATACATGAAGGCAGATGATCACGGTCACCTCCATCCCCTCTTGTGGGCTAAGTACATTCACAGTCCCTTGGTTCTTGGTCTTTGTGTTCTTTGAAGCACATAAAAGTCTGGTGGATGAGCAGGACCATGGTTGATAGAAAATTATTTCCCAGTACGGGACGGCATAGTGACTCAGCATGCACACACACACACACACACACACACACACACACACACACACACACCCCTACACCCACCCCAAAGTTTCATGAAACAATACTTAACCCTTATTGTGTGTGATGCACTTAATTTTACTTTTTTTCTTTAAAAATGCTGGGCAGGACCCACCCAATGGATTCTATAACCCTTAACCCAAGCCCTAATGTGTCATAAACTACAGTTGTAAAAGCTGCTCTAAAGTAGGGTTGGAAAACGATGACCCTCAGGCCAAATCCTGCTGAAGGCTGCTGTTTTTGTACCATGCGCTGCCTGATTTTATTCAGCTTGTCCCTAAGAATGGTTTTGACATTTTTAAATGGTTCAAGGCAACCAAAAGATGAATAATATCTCTTGCGTGAAGTGTACGTGAAATTGAAATTTTAGTGTCGATAAACGCGGCTTTTGTGGAATGTGGTCACACTCATTCACTTTCAGATTGTCCATGGCTGCTGCTGCGGTAGCAGGGAGTAGGTGAGGCAGAGACCGTCTGGCCTGCACAGCCCAGAATATTCATGTTCTGGCCCTTTGCAGAAAGCTTGGCCCAGGCCTGCTCTGAAGCTTTGACAGCTGCAGGCTGGATTAACTGATCCATTCGTCAAACTGGTTGTCAGAGCCAGCGTGTTTTAGTCTTCCTTCAGTTTCTAACAGAAAAATAGGCATTATCACTTAAAAAATGCAAATGGTGATTTTTATTATGAGAGCAGATTCCTCAAGGGAGACTGAGTTATTTTCACATCAGAGAGAGAAAACAAATGGAATTTCTTGGGGGTAATGGGGAGCTGGTCTCGCTGTCCTTCTCACTCCCATTCTGAGGTCAATCATCTTGTGTCTTCAAAGGGCACTTGAATTTTTAATCATCTTCTCTTATTGAGGCATTTAATTTGTGGTGAAAGAGAAAGATTTTTTTCTTAAAAAAAATCCCTTTTGAATTTACTAACTTATAATGGTGAGCCTGCATTTCCTCTACGCGAAGCAAGGCCAGGCCGATTTGAACAAATTCCACTTAAAATTCAAGAAACCCATGTGAGATGAAAAGTACCCTCAGAATGGCCACAAACAAAGACCTCATAAAAGGCTAATGCCGTTTGTATAGAATTACAGGAAAGAAAGTGAGAGCTAGAGAGGCCCCGCAGTTAAAGCCCCCAGCTTTTGTGAGGCTCAGGCGGGATGGAAAAAAAATCTCCCTATTAGCATTCTAGCCGGATGGCCCTTTGTCCAGTGTAATCGGAGTGCGGTGGAAAATGCCAGGCAATTTAGCCTCTTGGGGTGGAAAATGAAGGGGCGAAGGAAAAGGGTTGGGGAAAAATAATCTGATGTTATCAGCGAGTGCTGGCAAAAAGACAAGTCTCAAGATTTTATGGGGTGGGGGTGGCTGAGCTGGGGAATGAACACAAATCCTGGGGGTTGCCCTGAGCGTGCCAGGCAGTGGGGAACGTTCAGCCCACAAGTATAGGATGGTCAGGACTAATGAGCAGTCATCCAGGCTCAGTCAACAGCCCTCTGTGTGGCTTCCCGCCCACCCCTCCCACCCGTTGCTCTGGAAACCTCTCTCCCCTCGACCTTTCCTGGCTTTAGCCTAAGAACACGTCACTGGCCACTTCCAAGATTCCATAACACATCTCCTCCCCCAGCCACACTGTCCCACAGGGTGGGCCCTATGGATGCCATATTTCTGCTGTTTGGTATCAAAACTGTCCCCAAGGAGACTTGCTACTTCATTCAGGACTGAGCCAGGAAACCCAGGTTCTAATGCATTCTCATCAAATGTACATGACCCCCATGTGAGCAGGAGGATGGGAAACAGGGCCAAGGCCTCAGCTGCTGCAGTCATGGGGACCACCCTGAGGCAGATGGAGTTCCCATCTAGGCCACACCGAACAGGAGAGTAGGGAGGGATGCTCTGGGAGGATGACTGTCACCTGACTGGCAAGGCTGCTCCGTTTCTGAAATGGGAGTCAAGGCGAAAGCACCCCATGGCCTCCCCTCCCCAGACAGGGCTGCTGGAGTGCTGAGAGGTGGCAGAGGCCATGGGCAAACCAGGCCCGCCAGGACCACAGATAAGGAAGGGAGGAGCAGGGCAGGTTGTGGAAGGAGATGTGAGAGTGCCTCTTGTCCTGCTGCTCTGACAGCGAAAACCACACACACGGGCATGTACAGATACACAGCACTCACAAGCATACACACACAGACATGCACAGACGCGCACACACACACATACACACATAGCCATAGACACTCACAAGCATGCACACACAGACACGCACAGACACACACACACACACAGCCACAAACACAAGCACATACAGACATGCATAGACACACACACACACATATGGACATAGCCACCGAAGCTCATCAGCATGTATGCACGGACACACACAGACACATATTGACACATTCACATACACAGCCACATACACACATAGGCGTACTCGCAGACACACACATACACAGACAGAGAGAAAGACAGCAGGTGAGCACATGCTGAGCCCCAGCCATACGAGCACATACCAACCCCAGCCATAACAAAAGGGAAAAAAGGCTCTGATCTCTGCCTCATTCTTGTTTCTCCATCTGAAAATGAGAAACCTGCTACTGGGTCTCACCTGAATCATGGAAAATGGACTCACTTGAGTCCTTAAATCATACTCTCACAGCATATGAAAACTGATAAGCTTCCTGGAGGTCTGAGAATAAATGGTGTTGCTTACAGGTGTTCAAAAAGCAGAAAAATGACAATTCTTTAATTAATCTACGTGAAGGAAAAGCACACAGTGCAAACTCACAGCCAACAGCAGTTTAGAGATGCTCTCCAGACACGCGTGGACCAGCCGCACGCCCTGCAAACACCTGGGAGGAGGTCGGTGGCTCCTGTGACCTGCACATTGCTACCAGAACCCCTGTGGTCAGCTTGTCCCAACAGGACTTTGTTGCTGAGGAACAGGGTCAACATTTGATTAATACAGTGATTATATTCACTTTTTGCCTTAAATTTTAAGACTTTGTACCCTGTTCCTCAGTAATGACCAGACTGTGTCAAGGGATGCAAAGTCTCACCCGTGAGTCATCCGCTTAATCTAAAATTACATATAAATATTACTACTTCCTTGTTCACAGGAATAATCTGTTACTCTTGGAGATTTTGAAGGTAAGATGGCAAAGGGCCATAAAAGGCACAGAACTGTGGGCCTTTACCTGGCTGCCTAAACTGAAACCTGGTTTTCCAGCATTTGAACAAAAAGAGGGAAGCTGTGTCTATGTTAGATTTCCTGTACCACAGCCAGAACCCCAATGAAGAGGTGCTGCCTGGTGCTCCCGCCTGCCAATCTTGCCCTCTTCTATGGCATTTTTGTTAAAATAACTTCCCGTGTCTCAACATCTGGCTTGAGCTGTTTGGCTTCAGGCCTGAATCCCACTCAATGGGAAATGCCGTGACCCTCGTGCTGGGCTTCACGACGTCACCTGCTCGATTCAGGTGTTCATTATGCTTTACAAAATCACATATAAGACTATTACAAAAACAGTTCAGCTGAAAATCACGAGACAAGGGCTACTGGAGTTTTTGTTCCCAAATCACTAGATCAGTGATACCTTTCCAGGTAAGGGGATGTGCTCTCCTCGTCCCCTTACTGAAGCTGTGATGTGGCTCTACTGCCCGTGCACTGCCACCCAAATGTACTCATGTGATTTCTAGCTTCCAGGGTTGCTGTTCCCAAAGGCTCCCTCCTCAGGAAGCAACACCATCCTCCCACCTTCTTAGTAGAGGCAGACTGTCCCCTCTACGGCCAGTGTTTCCCAGGACCCCAGTTCTGGCCCAGAGCATGACAGCATTGAGGAAGCCTCATGCAGAGGCTCCTTACAGATCCCGGACTACCAACTTTTCCAGGTCTCCTATGCGTGGGCTGCTTTACTTTTTCTAAGAAGGCACAAGGAAAAATGCTGTTCCTTGGGCAGGTTGACTGAATCCTGATGTGACAGGTAGCTAAGACACTTATCTGGACACATAAACCTCCTTGGCAGGTCTGAATGGATTGCAGAAATTTAGATGGTGATCACATGTGTTTTCTCCTTAGAGTTGGCGTGGCCAAGACAAGAGCCACAGGCAACTTCTAAGCAAAAAACACATACGGGCTCACACACAGAACACACAGCATGGTCCAGCCCCAACAGAGAGGCAGTCAGGACTTTGGATGGGCAAAGACACTCCTTTCAAGACCCTTCAAAGGTAAATTCAACAGGAAATGCACATTTATGGAGGAGCAAGTGACTAAAGGCACTCACGGACTCTTCCTTCTCTTACTTGAGTGGCTTTACATCTTTACATGAGGTGGGTTGGGCAAACAAAAGAAAATCTCAGGAAGATTCAGATTCTCTTTCCATGTCCCTGCTGCATTTAGTAGGTGCCTCTACCGTAGTGACCGCTGTGCTGTGGTCAGATCCATCCATATAGTAGAGACTCTGTGCCTCGAAGGCAAGGCAATGTCTTTCCATCCTCAAGAGACCCAGCGTCCAGCAGTCACTCAAGAAAGGATGGATGAACCATTTATTAGTGAGTAAAGTAATGGATGAACTGAAACACAGTCTGTTTTTAGTTGAGGTCCCAGTAAGAGTGTTAGGGGGAAGTCAAGGTGTTGGAGGGGTTGCTGTAGATTTCAATGATCCACACCATCTCTAATTTCTTACTAATCAATCAAACAGTGAATGTCTAACAAATGGGGAAGGTACTACGCTGGGCCGAGTGGCCACATAACGGGTTGCTGAATCTCATAATTCAACATCACCTTCTTCAATTGACACTTGTCTTTCCATGTCAATTACGCAGGCAGCCTCATTAGTTCATGGGTAGACAGCACGCAGAACAGACAAAGTAGGACCTGAGGGCCAGAGGGCGACAGTATCAACTCTGCCCCTAAAAGTACAAGGCATTTGGACAATTTGTGCTGTAGTCTTTCCTCTAAACAGGCAACAGGAAAAACAAAAAGAGCCTCCTACTACCGGGTTTACAAAACCACAAACAAAAAACCCAGCGCCTCTCCAGATGGCGGTATTCAAATCCTTATCTTTGGGGTCCTGCCCTCTATCCACTTGGAAACGGTTCCCTCTTTGTGGCTGCCACCCTCCCCCACTAAAAAAAAAAAAAAGTCTCCCTCCAAATACTATCCAGTAGCTCTTCAAATGAAATAGGATGAATAGAGAGGCCTTGATACGATCAGTTTTCTCATCTTCAAACTGGAAATCAGAAATAATATCAGAGTAAAGAGATTGACTTATTAGGTCCAGTGAGAAGCCTTTGAACTTAAAAGACAGGAGGAAGACAAGTATGCTGTGCATGGGTTCTTCACATCCTATTCTGTGCAGCACAGCAACCCTCCCTGGGTCGAGAAAAAACATCTCTATGACAATCTCTTAGAAATATAAATGTATTTATAGATAGATATTTTCCCTCTTACCATCTGAATAAGAGAACAGGACGTTCCTGGGCAGAGGGAAGTTACTGTGTGAAGGCCAAGGTCATAACAAGGTTACTGTTCTCCTGAGTCTGGGCCTGGTCTGGGCCCTCCTGCCCCGCTCGCTGTATCTGCCCCACTCCCAGGTTCCAGAGCTAGGCCACTTGACGCCTGGTCAATCCTTTCTGTGCCTTCCCAAATTTAATTTAATTTCGGGTTCATCTACTATTCTCCTTTGCTATTTCTTAGGTCCTGGGCCACGGGAGCCCAAGGTCTCACTCAGCCCTACACAAACCCCAGCTCTCAAAGCCAGCCTTGCTCTCACTCTTTCCCTGTCTCCGTACTCACACGGAGGAGCCACTGGATATGATGCTGAGGTATAAAAAAAGAAGGAAGTTCAGAAAAACAAACACAGTAGGACAGCATCTGTAGAAATTTTTTTTTTTTTTTTTAGGGGGACGGAGTCTCGCTCTGTCGCCCAGGCTGGAGTGCAGTGGCGCGATCTCGGCTCATTGCAAGCTCTGCCTCCCGGGTTTACACCATTCTCCTGCCTCAGCCTCCTGAGTAGCTGGGACCACAGGCGCCCGCCACCACGTCCGGCTAATTTTTTGTATTTTTAGTAGAGACGGGGTTTCACTGTGTTAGCCAGGATGGTCCTGATCTCCTGACCGCGTGATCCACCCATCTCGGCCTCCCAAAGTGCTGGGATTACAGGCATGAGCCACCGCGCCCGGCCAGAAAGTTTTTTTAAAAGGCAAAACCGTACAACACAGTGCTCTAGATGTGGTAAAACCTAAGGAAAACTCATGGGGATGAAAAACAGCAAATAGCGTGTGGGGAGACTTGTGGACAGGGGAGGGGGAGAGGGAGGAGGCGTGGCGTGGGAGGGGGAGGCGGCCTGGGGCGTGAGCGTGGGACTTATTAATGAGGCTTGTTTCTGAGTCCGGGTAGCAGACACACGTGACATCAGAAACATCTCACAGTTAACCATGAAAGAAACCGAAGCATGCGTGCTGTCTCCGGAGGGCTCTCCTTCCACGTGCCAGCCCTTGGGATCTGGACTTCTGGCTCCTGGAAACATTCAAAAGGCAATGGTGGGCCATGGAACAGCTGATAGGATTGGATGGTAAAACAGTGTCTTAGATCCAACCTCGGTGCCTACAAGGGTAAAAGGCCACAGTCCTGTCTCAGAGATGGCAGCAACCTCATCCAAGGGGCAGGGGAGGCCTCAGAGGAGTGATTTTGGCAGCCTCTGACTTCCTCATTTGCCTCTGAAAATAAAGCTGACCCTAAACTTAGCCTCCCCGCACTACCCTCCCCGCTGGCTTCTCCATTGCCCTGGGCAAATGTTCAGCCCCAGAGACAGCAGTGTTTATTTTAGAACCCAACCCGCTGGCCAGGACACCATCCATGTGAAACATTTCTTCCTAAGCCTGAAGCTTTGCTGTAACCATGTTGTCTTCATTCTTATTGGCTCAGCGGTGAGATGGGCTGGCTTCAACCTCCTGGTCTTGAAACTTGCCCAAGATATCAACAACCACCCGTAATAAGGTGCACGATCACGCTCAAGCCCTTCAGAGCATCTGTGGATGTGTTACCTCCTATGCCCTCACCAAATCCTACAAATAAGAATATCAAGTAGTATCCCCATTTCCGAGATGGGAAACAGCCCCTTCAAAGGTCAGGCCATGGACACCGTGATGCAGGCGGTGCCTCTAGGAGAGGTGCAGGCTTCTAGATCCCAACTGTTGTGGTTTGTTCTAAAGGCTGCAGCAGCCTGAACCATAAAGACAATTTTAAAGCAGTAAACCTAGCAATACAGCCAGGAAGAGAAAACCAAAACAGAACCAAAAAACCCCAAAACAAGGCAGGCACTGTAATGAAATGCTCACATTTACTCCAGTGCCCACATCTGCATTCCCAGAGTCTCAGAAATCCAGCAGGATTCCAATGCCATGGGAATATTTATCATTGTTTTTGCCAAACAAACTCCCTTACCTTAAGCAAAGGTCAAGTACACTATAAAACTCCCAGTGCAAACAACCGGTTGCCGGACTCATCCCAGCCTCTGTAAAGTCTTTGCTAATAATTATCCAGACAGCTTTCCTAATTTTTATTTTTAAATGGGGGTGTGGCTCAGCAATAGTATGATAAGGGATTAATTCCCTTATCAAGTAGCATGAGGAAAGGACTGCAAATACAAAGTAGGTGTGTTCTTCCTGGCTTTCTACCTGCTGAATTAGGCTCAGGTCTTACATGATTTCCAAAATTGGACTACATCTACTGTGTTTACTTCATTCTAAATATCAAAAAGATGTCTAAAAGCTTGCCATAAAAAACGTAGAATTTCCCTTTCTGGTTACCAACCTGAAAGCTCCTTAGTTTAGGGACTGTGTCCTTACTTAACAAACCACGCCCAGCTCCTGGTTCACAGAAAACACTGAATAATGACAAATCATGGAAAACAGAAGGAGGCTGTGCATAATGAATGCATTTCATTCACTTATTCAGCAAGGAGGATGAGTTAGCACCATGCCACAGGAGATGCCACGATGAAGCCACACCACCGGCCTCAAGGGGCTCAGAGTCTGATGGAAGAGACACGTGCCTGTAAGACACAGATGGGGTCCTGTGCTGCAGGAATGCAAAGAAAGGGAAGAGGCCTGGGGAAGACTTCACCAAAGAGGCAGCATTTGGATTTTCGCTTAAGGGAAAAGTAAGTAGGACTGCCCTGCCCTGTGGGTGAGGGGAAGGGAAGAGTCATGGGAGGAGAGTTTTCAGAGAGGGAACCAGCTCTTGCAAAGGCGGCCAGTGCAGAAGGGGCTAGACAGGTTAGGTTCTCAGTATCAAGTCCCCGGGATGGAGAGAAACTGGAACCTTTAAACACTGTCGGTGGGGATGCAAAAATGCCGCAGCCATTATGGAAAACAGTACGGCTGTTCCTCAAAAAACTAAAACTAGAACTGCCATATGATCCAGTGGTTCTACTTCCGGGTACTTATCCAAAAGAATTGAAATTAGGATCTCAAAGCACTTGAGGTGAGTGCTCCCATGTTCACTGCAGCGTTATCCACAATAGCCAAGGTATGGAAACAACATGCAGGGGTCCACTAACGTGTGAATGGACACACGAAACACAGTGAGAAATACAACGGAATATGATTCAGCTTAAAAACGAATGAAATTCTGACACATACGACAACGTGGGTGAACTTGGAGGAATTATGTTAAGTGAAATAAGCCAGTCACAGAAGGACAAATACTACATGATTCCACTTACGTGAGGCATGTAAAAATAGGCAAATTCAGAAAATCAGAGAGTGGGATGATGGTTGCCAGGGGGTACAGGGAGGGAGACGTGGGGAGTTGCTAGTCAACGAGCATCAAGTTTCAGTCAAGCGAGATGAAGCAGCTCTGGAACTCTGCTGCACACATTGTGCCTGTAGCTCACAATACTGTGCTATACACTTTAAAATCTGTTAAGAGGGTAGGTCTCATGGTAAATGTTCTTACGACAAATAAAATAAAATAAAATGAAATAAAATAAAAGGCCCCAGGAGAGTTTCTGTTTCATCAACCCAAGGAATGCACTAGAAGGAGCCACAGCTCCAGTGAGGAACAAGTGAGAAGGGATCTGCCATCAGGGGCTGGAGGGATGGTGGGAGCCTTTGCCATTCCAAAGGGAAGCCCTGGCTCCCCTCGGGCACAGCGTCCTGGGTGGTGTCTGCACCCTGAGCTGCCGCCCATTGCATTTCCACATCAGCGCCATGTCAGGTGCGCTCTGCCAATGTCTAATCATGTCTCAGTCATTCAGGATGAAGAGAGAACAGGGAGTTCAAAATACATAACTGCAAAAATGAAAGCTCCTTTATTAATTTAGCGCAACACAGAGACACAGAACAACACAGGCTGCATCCAGAATCACAGATCATTTCAACTAAGAAAAAGATGGGCACTGAGAAGGAGAGTGAGGAACACGCCAGCTGAGACTCATTTCATTCTAGGGCAGTACTAGAATGAGCGTCTCACTGGGAATTCACCGCCCTCAGGCAGATAACAGATGCTGCTAAGCTATGCTAGCTGGTGTTGCCACATTTATTCTTCATCACTGAGTGGTTCTTCTCAGGTCACACATGTAACTATCCATCTGAATGCAAGTTTAAAACAAAACAAAAACTGAAGAGGACATACAGATGGCCAAGAAGCACATGGAAACGTGCTCAGCATCACCGTCATCGGGGCAATGTACGTCATAGCGACAATGTGGTACCCCTTCACATTCATCAGGACAGTGGCCGCTGTCAAACAAACAGAAAATAACAAGTACTGCCAAGAATGTAGGAAGCATTTTTTCTTTTTTCTAATTTTCACTCTTTTTTTGTGCTGAAGACATTATGTATGCTATGTGACGTAAGCCAATCACAAAAGGACAGATATTGCATGAGCCACTTAAATAGGTTCTTAGGTAGTCAAATTCACAGAAACAGAAAGTAGAAGGGTGGCTGCTTGGGACTAGGGGATGGAAATGGGGAGTGTTTATTGGGGACAGAATTTCAGTTTGGGAAGATGAAAAGACCTCTGGAGATGAAGGGTGGTGATGGCTGTGTAAAAATGAAAATTACTTACTGCTACTGAAAGGTACGATTAAAAATAGTTAAAATGGTAACTTCTATGCTGTGTTTATTTTACCATGATAAAACAAACACCCCCTCCAAATAAAACAACAACAAAAAAGGCAAGTCCGTAGTATTGGCCTTTGAGAGCTCTGGCCTCAGCTGTGCCCCGCCCACCGACCCACCCAAGGATCCTTAAACTCAGGAGGATCAGATAAGCTCAATCTCCAGGAGGTGGGGTGAGTCCCAGAGCTCACTGCATTACCATCCTTGGGGGCATTTGTCTCATGTGCCTTGAAATACAGAACTGCATTCTCATAGTCGGGTTTCAGGCAATGGTTCAACAGTGGAGGGAGGTCGGGGCCTTTGCACACATCCAAGTCAACCTCAACAGTCTTAGTCCACACATCTCCGTATTTCTGGTCACTTACTGCTATGTTGACTGCACATCTAAGCCCCAGATACTGTCCCAGTTATTTAGGAGACAAAGAGGCCCACGAGCTGGCCTGAGCCCCTAAGGGGTCCTCAGAGATGTCGACATGACAGATGTGTAGGCACCCCCATGCAGACAGGCCCCTCTGATGGAGACCTGCGTCCGGCCAGGCAGGCCCACAGGTGGCGTGGTCATCCAGGGTGGGAACAGGATTGGACAAAGCCTTCCTTCAGGCAAAGATGCTGGGGTGGGGAATGGGTGCAGCAGGAACAGGTCAGAGCGGGTCCTGGGGTGATGAGAGATGCTAGTGAGCATCAGCAGCTGCGGGGAACTCGAGGCAGCAGGGACATCCAGGCCACAGAAAGTGTCCCACATTTTATATTCCTGTTGTTTGTATATTTTCTATTTCTACCCCCTCCCATTTTATGCCTGACCCCAAGTTAAATTGTTCAAGGACTTAAGACCCCAGCCAGCTGTGACTTAGATCAGGGTTTCTCCCCCAAAGGAGCCTGTAGCAGCGTCACACAGAATACATCCCCTCGACCGTCTTTCTACTGAAAAAAGAGAGGAAAATGTGCTTTAATAAGAGGGACATGGGGACCCCAAAGTCCTGCCCTCCCTTTAGAGAAGCTTAAAGACTCCTATATCACTCTTATTTTTTAAGGAGTTGGGTCCCCTCCATCTGTGGCCATGGCAATTCATCCCACAGCCTGTTCTCCTCTCTCGAGAGCTGTCCTGGCTCAGGCTGTGGCTGCCTCAAGCAGCATGGTGTGGCCAGGTTAGGAGCAGGATGTCACACAGAGAGGGGCCCAAAGTTCAGCTGCTGGGAAAGGCCACAAAGGCTGGGGTCCCAGAAGAACAGCGACCTGCCTGCCATCTGTTCTATCTCTAAAACTCTGGGGTTCGAGTCTCCAGACTTAGCTTCTGTCCCTAGTTTTACAAAGGACAAGCGGCTGGGCCCATTAGTCTCTCTGCATCAGCAACGCTTCACTCTCATCTGAATTCAGACTCGAAAGCCCAGTCTCAACGCAGCAAGCCCCATGGGATCCAAGAAAAACTGCTCCATGCAACTGTTACCCGGCTGTCTTTTTGCTGAATCACATTGTTGGGGCAAGAAGAAACATGAGGCCATCTCAACAGATCGCAAAGGCACCCACGCCTGGAACACCGGTAAGGCGGGAAACACGTTCTCACGCTAGGACCTAGGGAGATAAAGACACGGTCCCCACTCTGAGAGATTTACAATCAGGCATGGAAAATACTCCAAATCCAACACCACACTCTGCCACGTGCTGATGGTCACGCCAGAGTGCACACAAGCGCTGCAGAAACACAGAGGAAACCCATCAGGTCATTCTGCACACCTTCCCTTCACATTCATGTGCTTGTCAGCAAACTAAAGGCTCTGGGAGGTCCTCTAGGGAAAAATAAAGTTGTTTTTTTTTTTAAAGCAAACTTTATAAAAATTAGCATGCATTTTAATCAGGGATTGAAGCACCCACCAAGGATACTGTTTCCTGAACCAAGCAGTTGTTAACCAGTCAAACGCCATGACCTTTCTGGGATCTCTCCATGGCCCTGGGCTCCATGGGATTGAGATTAATGAGCACAGCAAAGCCCCCGTCCCATCTCTTTAGCAAGGCAACACAAGAATGGAACTTTGGGGCCAGGCAGAACCCCCAAGATGCCATCTACAAATCTGGCCTCTCCGTGTCTCCACCACACAGAGTGAGGCTGGGAGAACCAGAGCCCCGCTCTTCTCATGGAGAAAGGCTGCAGGTCCCAGAAGCATGCAGACCTCCAGGACCCAGGAGAGGAAGCATGAATGAAATGCAGACATCAAGGACCATCGAATAAAGATTTCGAGGGCAAGGGGAATGGGGTGGTGGGGACAGGGGAATGTCCTGTGCCAGCTTTTGCCATGACCGCCTCTTTGTTTCCATGTGTGCGTGAATGAAATATTAAATAGGCTTGGCCAATTAACAGCCTTTCAACTCCAGATTGCTCAGAGCCCGAGGAAGAGAGTTTGGATCTGCATTCCCACTTGACCCGCTCAGCGCTCGGCAGGCACAGCATCCTGTCACCGCGTGAGTGTCCTGCTAACCCTACTTCTTTGGAAGCTGGCCACCCTGGCTGGGTCTGTGCCCACCACAGCCAGCCCAGGCAGCCCAGCCCCTGTGGCTATAGCAGGTGATGCCCCTGCCTGAGAACATCTACCCAGGACCCTTCATTGCACCCCAGGACATCCCGCAGCCCTGCCTGCAACTTCTGATGAGTGTCAGAAACAGACTCTCCACTCAACTGGGACGTGAGGCATAGCACGCTTAGGCAGGGGCATGTTTTTTTGTGACTTATGTCTTTGCCATTTTAAATTAACACAAAATACAAAAGCAGTTGGGTCTCCCCTCCACCAAAGTCATTTTCTCTTCCTGAAGCCCTGGCTGGCCTGTCCTCACCAGGCCAGCAGCATGGGTGAGCTCCGGTAGCACAGCCCATGTGTCACAGCAGGATTGAATGCTCAGCAATGGTCTGTAGGGCTCTGTCCCAGGGGCCAGGCCACCACCAGAACATGACCTAAGACAGGCCCAGGCTTCCTCCTCGGGGAACTGTGATGCCCCAGGACAGGCTGAGGAGAGGCTGTGAGGGAGAAGGGGAGGGGATGGAAAGGAATGAGCAGGGATATGGGTCATGGGCTTTGCCCCCATCCGTGGCCTGCTGCTCACCTTGATGTGATAGGCTGCTGCTCGTGGCCGGCCCTGGGCCCAGTGTGGGCACCTGGCAGTCACACCCAAACTAGGACACAGCACCTTCAGCACTAAGGTGCCTGCTTACGATTCTCCAGAGGACAATGCCACCCCATAAAGGAAAAAGCACTGCGTTCCAGCCTGGTCCTTCCTGGCTTCAACCACTGCCATGTTCTGGAGAGAAAAGGGGGTACTTTTCTGGGGCGGTTGTGGGAGCTGCCTCCTTGGCCTCTGCTCAGCCATCTACTCTACTCTGGTACCCCTGCCCCCGTCCTGGTACTCTCTGGGGCACTAGCTCTACATTCCAAAAGGAGACAGGACACGGGGCAGAGCCAGGGACTGGCCGATCCTCACAGGCATGAGTTGCCTCTGGGCATGGTAAAGGCATGAAGGACATTTGGGTGTAGCTGGTGGCCCCAAAGGGTACTGACTTTATCTGGCCTGGCCCATGGGCCCACACAACAGAAAGCTCTGGCATGGTCTGACATTTGGGCATCTTACCCAATAGAGCTTTTGCCTTCCCTCTCTCCCGGGGCACTTGCACGAACCTCTTTGGGATGAGTCAAAGGTAGTAGAAAGTTCATTATCTGCACACAAATATGCAATATTGTATTGCTTGGAAATTAACACTAACTGTTCTTATGGTGCCACCAAACACTTCACAGCGTTTTATAGCTTCTAAAACCTCTCCATGCATATGAGTGCATGGCAACTAGGTAAGACATAATAGGCACAATTCCCATGTTATACTTCAACGAACCAACATCAGCTCTCTACAGTAAATTACTCAAAGTTCTAGAGCTAAGAAAGCCTCAACTTTAGGACCTGAACCTAGGTTTTCTGACTCTAGGACAAAGATTTTTTATATTTGTTCCCTCCTTAAAAAAAAAAAAAATCATTCCCTTCTTTAAAAAAAAAAAAATGAGGTCACACCAAGTGCAGGCTCCCTGGTCACACCATGTGATGAGGTCACATAGGAGGCATCTAAATTCAACACAGAGGTGAGGGGGGCATAGGGAAGTGATCCTATTGCTGTGTTTCCAGGCTCAGCGAGGGGTCTCACGCATGCAGGGCGCAGCTGGAGGGGGCAGTTCGCTCCCAGCTGAGGCAGCCACACAGGAGCAGGAGGCACCTGACAGAAGCACAGCACGGAGAGTGGCGGGAGATGAGCTGGTGTTGTCCACCATCCAGGACGTGTGGGCTAAGACTCGGAATCTGGCCTGGGGACAGTCAGAGCAGCTGAGTGGACATGAAGCTGAAGAGTGATGCAATGGGTTTGGGTTTGGAAAGCTCACTCTGGCAGTGCAGTAGAGAGGGGGAGGGGGACGGCAAAAAAGGGCAGAGGTCCCTGGAATGATCTGAGCCCCAGGGAGCCAAGGGGACATTAAAGGGCAGAGAGAATGAGGCACAGATGTCTGCTGTATAGTTTATTAACTAATAAACTGCCCTATGGCTGGGCGCAGTGGTTCATGCCTGTAATCACAACACTTTGGGAGGCCGAGGCAGGCAGATCACCTGAGGTCAGGAGTTGGAGATCAGTCTAGTCAACATGGTGAAACCCTGTCTCTACTAAAAATACAAAAAAAAGTTAGCTGAGCGTGGTGGCACGCACCTGTAGTCCCAGCTACTAGGGAGGCTGAGGCAGGAGAAGCACTTGACCCCAGGAGGTGGAGGCTGCAGTGAGCTGAGATCACGCCACTGCACTCCAGCCTGGGCGACAGAGTGAGATCCTGTCTCAAAAAAAAATAAAAAATAAAAATAAAAAACCCACAAACGCCCTAGCTCCAGACGGACATGACCTCTGTTCTTTGTTTAATTTGGGAAAACACAGGAGGAGACTACAGTGAAGCTGCTTTGATACAGAACAGAATTTCCTAAAACACTGGCTTGTAGATCCAGTCCAGGCAGGCACTTGGTCTTGCCGAGACTGACTGAATGAGTGCCACCGTTTAGGTGCTGGGGATGAAGCAGTGGGCAGACCCGGTGCCCTTGTGTAGCACATTCTCTATTTAATAGTGTTTCTGGCACAGAGCTAACACTAAAGAAAACAAATTAGACCTATAACTCTGGAAATGATCCTCCTGGATTTTCCAGGAGAATCCTACTAAAAAATATTCTTTTCTGTTGTTCCTATAGACAAGGGCTGAACCATACGTTCAGTCTTTCCTCCTAAAAATTTTAAAACATTAAAAACATAGTCATCATGTCCCTAATGCATGCATCCTTAATCTAAGTCTACTGGAAACATCAGCAACAGAAGGAAAAAGGAAAGCAGAAAAGTTTATCTTCTGGCTGACATACTTTGCTAACCAAAGACATGTTAGTTTCTTATCTGCTATTCACTTAATTTCTCTCTGGATCCTTTAAGTTGTCACAGTAATGATGCTGCATTGGAGTGTGCATGGCATCATGCAACAGCAGAAGACACGGTGGAAGGACCACGGGTGTCAGCATCAGAAACAGAAGGGTATGGCCGGGTGCAGTGGCTCACGCCTGTAATCCCAGCACTTTGGGAGGCCAAGGCAGGCGGATCACGAGGTCAGGAGATCGAGACCACCCTGGCTAACATGGTGAAACCCTGTCTTTACTAAAAATACAAAAAATTTTAGCCGGGCGTGGTGGCACTCAAAAGAAAAAAAAAAGAAAAGAGAAGGGTATGAGGTATGATGTCACTATGTTAGGGCTGTGTAGCCTTGGTCCACCTTGTGAGCCATGGTATTCTCCTCTGTTAAATGGTGTTAATTATTTAACTCACAGTGTTGTGGGGAGATGGGTTAATACATGCTCAGTCCCTAGCAGTTCCTGACTCAACAAATCGCTTCTTACTTTATTAGCATTATTACCACCAGTAGTACATGCAAACTGACTATTCCTGAGTTATTGCTACTCAGGCTATCTCATGTGGACAGTACTTCTATGCGATCTATGTGATTGCTGAATTTCACAAAACTTCACAGACCACTCTCATAAGCTAAACATCAGTCCGAAATATCAGCCTCAGAGAGCGACTTACAGCACAGAGCTTAATAATTCACCTCCCGACCTCATCCCCTGCAGAAGCCACCATGAACCTTGGACAGGCAGGATCCTAGCAATGGTGAATAAGACCGAGTTCAGGCAAGTGGCCTGTCTCCCACCCCACCCTCCACTCAACATGAAAACTTAGTTGGTATTTGTCAGTGTTACTCAACTCCCCCGGCAGAAATCATTTTCCTCCAGAAGGAAGGGCAGGGGGGACTAACACCAGGTCTTAGGCAGTGAGCAGATGAACAAGAACTTACTTATGTGCAAACATGGCAATCAATCATGGCAAGCACCCCGTCAGCCCCTGAGGAGATGCCTTCTGTCTCCACCAAACATCTGCTAGCAAACCTTTAGAGGGAAGTGCGTGTGTATTTTAAAAGAAATGCTCTTTTCCCTGGAGCTTTCTGCTTCCCTGAGGTGATAACTGCATTAGTGGCAAGAGTATCAGTCTCATGGCCTGTAGAAGGCCAAAGTACATTTCCAAAACAGTCCAGAAATCAAATTTTTGAGGCAGGGTAAAGGGTCAGTCTGGTTCAGTTAGTTGGGTATTCAAAGCCTGTTCTTTGGCCATCATTGAAAACGTCTCTTTTTGCTCATGCTTTACCGTGCAATGGGAAATGTCTACTCCAATAATGCCATCATCTTGGGCATTAGCAAGCTGGATGTGATGGCACCTACAGGGTTGTTCTCCCATTGCCCGAGGAACAGGCTTCTGCAGTACCTGTCTCTCATTCCTTAATTCTCCCCAAAATCAGTGCAGGCATATGGCAGCCTGGTCAGGACTGAGATGCATCTGGGTCTCAGCGAGTACATAGAAGGGGCCAGGCAGCTACTCCATGACTTTACAGTCCGGAGAGGAAAACACTCAAGTTCCCATCGCACAGATGAGGAGCCTGAGGGACGTCAGTTAGGTTGCCGAAAGTCACACGGCTCACAGCGGCGGCAGAAGGGCTTAGAGTGAATTCTAGGTGAGGTTTTCCAGTGGCTTCTATGTGGGAGAACTCCTAACTATTTGTTAGCACTTAAAGACTAGTCACATGAAATAAAAGAGGAACCAGCCTCCATCAATGCACCCAGTGACCCTGACTGGGACCCAAATCAGTAATAACGTTTCCTTCTGCTTAGTACAGGGAAAAACCCGACACTGGACTCTGTGCTTTTCTCACTAGGTCAAGTCTCATTTTCCTGAACACTGAGTCCTCTCTGCTGTCTCAGCCTCACTCAGAAATGTCCATCTCTCTGTGTCTTCACCAGCAGACTGAGAGGCCCAGCACCCATCACTGGACTTGAGCAAGGTCAAAGTGACTGAAGGCAGAGAGCAAAGGAGAGTGGCCTTGGGCTGGGAAGTCACAACCGCTCGTTTCCCACCCTTTTGGACAAATGCTGTTTTCTGGAAACAGAAGGTTTATTTGCATCCTTGGTCCTCCATGACAAACGGCTTGATAGCATCTGCATCTTGGGGACACGTTCCCCTCTCCAGCCCCTCACACCCTGTTCTTCCACATGGTCCCGGTGCTGGCAAGGATGCAGGCCAGGTTTCCCTGTGAGGCCCTTGCACCCCATGCTCAACCCGAGCTGCTCCTTGGCCATGTAATTTTCAAACTGAGATCCACGAATGTGTTCAGGGATACCGGAGGCCTCTGTCAATTTATGCAAAACTCTATGCATGTGTGCATGTGTGTGTAAGAGATGTGCACTTTTCCAGGGGAAGGACCCGTAGATGCCATCAAATTCTGGAAGGGGGTCTCTGACCCAAAAATATTGCTAAGAATCAGAAGTACTGCCTTAGAAGGAGCTTTCACTTCTGTCAAATTGGCCACATTTCAACATAAAGTGGGTCAGGGTGATGAAAAACTGAAAAAGTTAAGAATGGGCAATTTAATTTGTAAGATCTCAGGGAAATTGAAACAAATCCTCCAATGCAATAAGTTATGCAAAAAAAAAAAATCCAATAGAACGGGGAATCATTAGCTGTGAAAGGGATGGGGGTGGGCAAGAACAGTATGGGTGAGGAAAGACAGCAAGCATTAGTAGAGATGCCAAACAGGAGAGGAAGTCCTATCAGGCCAAGCAGAAGCAACCTCTTCCCAAGATGTGAGTGGCCGGGAAGATGGGTTCGTTATGCAGCTTGTTTAGGCTGTGTACCAGTTCCTATTTTTACTTAAACCTACAAAAATGACTATATGGCAAGGGAGAACCTGCTGACGCACCAGAATTGCTCAGAGTGATGAGCTAATTCAAATTCGATGGTCTTTCCCAGAGACGGCTCTATTTTTAACCTAATTCTGTCACTACAGTGTGAGGTTTACTTTTTTTTATGAAAATATTTTTTCCTTCTTAATATTCTCATGAATAATTTAGCCTCGCTGATAATTCCTCTAGTCTTCTTCAAGCATTTCGTGTAAAGATGTGGTGACATTCCTGGGTAGAAGGGAACTGGTAACAACCATGTGAATTCGTGTCCCCTGCTCGCCTAGTTAAATCTAAAGGGTTAAAATAATGGTGGCACAAAAAGCACTACAGCCTTAGCATTCTAAAGGTCACCACCACCTCCTTATAATTTTTCTCCAACCCTTCAAGGTAGTATCCACAACCACAAATGTTTTCTAAAAGTCCTTGGATAACTGATTAGAAGTAATGGAACAGGCAGGGCACAGTGGCTCACACCTGTAATCCCAGCATTTTGGGAGGCCAAGGAGGGTGGATCACCTGAGGTGAGGAGTTCGAGACCAGCCTGGCCAACATGGTGAAACCCTATCTCTACTAAAAATACAAAAATAAGTTGGGCGGGGTGGCACGCACCTGTAATCCCAGCTACTCAGGAGGCTGAGGCAGGAGAATGGCTTGAACCTGGGAGGTGGAGGTTGCAGTGAGCCAAGATTGTTCCACTGCACTCCAGCCTGGGTGATAGACTGAGACTCCGTCTCAAAAAAAAAAAAAAAAAAAGTAATGGAATAAACATATGTTTAGGTTCTCATTTGTAGAGACCCTGGACTAGTCCACACAAGCATTTTAACCCAAAAACTGTTGAAATGCTTCATACTTAGAATGTGTGTGTGCACATGCATATGTTAACATGGCTTCAGTTTTAGTTTCTAAGTTTTAGAAAACCATTTCTTAAGCATGACTATTTTTTCTTGTGAAAATTTCTCTTACATGTAGGTATATCTCCATATTCAAGAGAAAAAATAATAAACAAAAACTCAGTATGCTGTAACCACAATTGAGATTTGTTGAGCATCACACTTTTCTTTTTGGAGGAAGAGGCAAATTATAAGAAAATAGATCCAATTTTATCAGGTTGACTATTAGAAAATCAGCTACAATAGCTGAATTTCACTTTTTGGAATATACATTTCCATTAAACAAATTCCTGGTTTGGATTTTTTTTCCCCTAAATTAATTTTTTCCTTGGATTTTCTTTTAAAAAACAAAAACAGGTTAGCCATATGTAGGAAGGCAAAAAACCTTTTAAGAATTATGCTTCTGTGAGAAATGACTGAAAGGGAAATTATTTACAGTACAACTAAAATGCTTAAAACAAGCTTTGGAGAGCCGTGACTGTGGGTCTTCGAGGAACTGTGAGGCTCACCTGGGCAGCAGGGATGCACATGCCTTCCAACAGCAGGTGTCCCACGCCTGGTTCTCACCTCGTACAAAGCTTTCTCTGCACAGGTGTGGAAAGCAAGGCTCACTCACGCCGGAGACAAAGCCTCCAGCTGTGCTGCAACGGCCAGCTTTGCTGCTCTTAGGCTGCCGCAGCCACAGATACACACACGCCCTTGAGGCGGCGGCCAGGTGACCTGAGGGGCAGCTGGTGCCCAGCCCTTTCAGCATGCAGTGGTGGGAGCTCCTGGCTCCCCTCACTGCCTCTCACCTGACTCAGGCCTGTGTGCCCAAGGCCAGCTCAAACTCCAAGTTGAGCAAGTCCTCACGATGACCTTGAGTGTGCCTACACCTGCTTCCCTTGCAAACATTTAATGCAGAGAAAACGTCAATTGTGGTTTGGCTTCAATAACTTGATTGATCTCTTAAAACCAATAGGACTTTCAAAGGCAGGACATCACGACTCACTTCTCTGCAGACCTGCTGAGGGGTATCTGACAGCTGAGCCCCACTGCCACTTGCGTTGGTCCTACCACGGCACAGTAGGCCTAAGGGGTGATAAGCAGGGACTATTAAGTGTTCAATTTCCTGAAAACATTTCCTACCTGAGATTTATTTACCGTTCAGCTGCTCCCAGCGACGTGGCCTTGTTCTTCAGAATCACTTTATTTTACTTAATCTCCAAGAGATACCACAACACGAATATGAACTTACTTGAAAAACAGTCTTGGGGAGCCTCTGCATCTCACTTTCCCCTCCTTGAGCTGACAAGCACTTTATTTTGATGTTTATCTGGTGCCATGGTAACTTTCATGACTTGAGATTTACTTTTCAGACTCAGAAGTGATTATGGAAAGTCCTTTTAGCAAATAATTATCGAATGCCTACCAAGTGTGGAAGATAAGAAGATAAATAAGATGTTGCTTTCCTCAAATGGGCACAAGTCCGAGTGCCAAGGGCTAGACTAGAAATCTGCAAACTTTTCCAGAAAAACAGCCAAATGGCAAATATTTTAGGTGTTGCAGGCCACATGGCATCTGCTGCTAGAAAGCAAAAGCCACCATAGACGATACAAGTGAAGGGTTGCCAGGGCTGTGTTCTAATAAAACTTTATTTGCGGATGTTCAAATGGAAATTTCCTAAATTTTCATGTGTCACAAAACATTGAACTTTTAATTTTTTTCCTCAACTGTTTAAAAATGTAAAAACCATTCACAGCTTCCAGGCAGCAAAGAAAACAGGCAGCTCGCTTTGGCTAGTGGTGGGGGCTTAGACTACTGGATGGACCCTCAGGCCTGCCCCTTACCAGCTCTATGGGTGGAGGGGAATTGCCTGAACCTCAGTTTTCTCATATGTAAAATAGGGATAAAAATCTTTGTCTTGTGGGTTCTAAGAATTAGATACTGAAACACAGAAAACACTGAACGTTAGCTAATCTCCTTCCTTGATGATGATAACCACACTGATACAGCAGTAACAACTAACCCTCCTGAATATTTATTTCCTGCCAGGCACTGTGTTAAGTGCTACCTACTTTTTACAGTATTTTATCTAACCCAAGATGCACCATTACTGAATGTACCACTGAGAAAGAAAAAGCTGCGAGTTAACCTCTGACACAGCATCGACTGTAAGATCCCGATTCACAAATGCTCAAGAGTATGTGTGTTTTGGAGGATGCATCTTAGAATTAATACAATATGGTATCTTCTTTAATCCCACAACCATCCCAGGAGGTAGGTACTCTCATCATCCCTAATGTACAGTTGAGGAAACTGAGGAACAGTTCCTGGCCCATGCTTAAACAGCTAGGAAGCATCCGTGCTGAGGCCGTGAATCCGGGCAACCTAGTCCAGGATCTGAGCTCTGCCTCAAGGGCACAGACTCCTGTGAGGAGGCTGGACCACTTGGGACTCTGAATATGCAAGGGAAGGGCAAGGAAGTCTGAAACAGGGTGAACACCACCAGGCCAGTCAATCTCATCCCTCTGGTGTTTCAAAGTGGGGTATGAACGCAGTAACAGATAACGGGGACTCGAAAACATGGAATAAAAGTGGCAAGACACAGGAAGGTCTAAGCCTGCAGGTTCCTCCTGATGGCTGTGCTGGGAAGGGAGAATGGGAGTGGACGCTGATAGCACATAACATGGACAGAGCAGGGCACGAGGAGAAGCTCAGGGAGATCTTTCTTACACTTAAGCTTTACTGTCTTGTGTGGAAGGAACACATGTGGGTTGTGGAGTTCAGGGGCCAGAGACCACCCTGGAGCTCGGTCGTGTACTGCGTCGTGGCCTGAGGAAACTGTGGCTCCCCCCGTGTCTCACACACAGGGCCCTCAGCACGGACTGCAGCCTCCCAGCTCAGCTGTGGGCAGCAGGTGAGACCATGAGCATCTCAGGGAGCGGGAGCACAGCCTGGGCGTTAGGTATGGAGCCTTAGGGTGTGCAAGTCATGGGACAATCTAGGCTAACATTCTCTTCCAAATTCTGACTTGTTTTTATTTCACAATGTTGATCTCAAATCTCTCTTTCTCTTCATTATATTTCATCACCAAACATTTATTAAATACTTAAAATATGCTAAGTGAGAGTCAGGATTCTTCCTGTAAAACTCCAATTAGCCAAAAGGTTGCCCAGTCTGTGCCTTCAGCCTATGTTATCATGCAGGAAAGAATTAACCCAGCAGTTCTGAGGCTGCTCTCCTTAGGAAGGCCTGCTTGCGAGGCTGGCTCTCAGCTGGCATCTGGGAAGTTGGATTCCAGAAGGGTTCCCACCGTCCCCTAACGGATCTTCCCTAAGATGTCTCACCAACAATGTGGATTATGCCAAGCACCTGTTTTCCTTCTGGGAGTCTGGGATTTTGGCATGCACCAGGCAGCCTGTGCCTGTGTGACCAGCCCCACAAAACCCCCTGGGCACTAAGTCTCTAGCGCGATTCCCCGGTAGACAATCCTGGACGTGTGCTGTCCCATGCAGGGGAAGTCAGCACATCCTGTGTGACTCCACTGGGAGAGGGCTCTTAGAAGCTTGTGTCTGGTTTCCTCTGGACTTTGCCCCATCTGCTTTTCCCCTTTGCTGATTTTGCTCTGTGTCCTTTTGCTGTAATAAATCATAGCTACACGTACAACTATATGCTCAGTGCTGTGGTTCCCAGTTATTCAGCCAACCCGGGGGTGGTCTTGGGGACCGCTGACACAGCCATCCTCAGCCAATTCATTTCAGAATACTCTTCTTCTGGAGTAGTGCTTTGTGAGGCATAGGAAGGCCTGGGGGAGAGGTGGAGGGCTCTGACTATACCCATCCTAAATCAAAAGAAGAAGCAGCTGGGAAGAAAAAGAGAAGAAGAAGAAAAAGAAAGAAGAGGAGAAGGAGGAGGAAGAGGAAGAGGAGGAGGAG
>NW_012102809.1:3576384-3582649 GCF_000951045.1 Mandrillus leucophaeus
GGAGGAGGTGGAGGAGGAGGAGGAGGAAGCAGCAGCAACAACAGGTTATCTATCGTTCTATTCAGTGTTGACCAGGCAGCCATTACACGCTCCGGGGACAGTGACACTGTGATCGCTGCCCTTCAGAAACTTACAGTCCAGTAAAGGAGGCAGTAATGGAGATGATGATGATGGCAGTAACAGTTACCAGTGGACATTTATCTGGTGCCTACTACGTGCCAGGCACTATCCTAAGCACTTTGACATTAACTCCAGTAATCCTCATGGCAACTTTGGGAGGCAGGTACTTTTGTTATCTCCATCTTTATAGATGAGGAAGCTAAACACAAAAAGGTTAAGTATCTGCCCAAGGTCACAAAGCTAGTTATCAGTAACATATTCTCTGGTTTCAAAATCTCACTCCTCAACCATTATATCATACTGCCTTTCTCTGGACATAGAGAGAGGTCTGCACTAGCATAAACATAGGCCCAACTTTACTGCATCTTTTTCTTTTTTTAAAATAGCATTTATGACATCCTCTCCAGCACCAGAATGATTTGTGTGCGAGTCTGAATGTCCATGTTGGGCTCTCAGCTGTGTGTCCAGGCTCACGCCTGGTGCATCTTTGGGTCCCCTCCCTGGCACCATGCACATGGCAAGCGGTTGGACGCCAGCTGGGGACTGGGAGGCCTGTGATGATAGGCAGAAGGAAGCACATGGAGGATGGATCCCAAAGGTAAATCCTGGAGAGTCAGAAGGGAAAACAAGCAATCTACATGACGGGAAGAACATGAGCGAAGTGCTGGAGCCAGCGATGACAGCGGTAAGTTGAGGAGCCAAAGAAGGCTGGCTGGAATAAAGGGCATTTTGGAGAAACTGGGGGGGGCTGAAACTATGATGACCCTTCAGTAAAAAAGCTAAAAAGTTTGCAAGTAATTGGCAGCCAGTGAGAAAGAAAGTGACCATAATGGAAGTGAGGATTTGGGAAGATGAATCTGGGGGCAGAAGAGAGGGATGCCTTAGCTGGGCCGAAGCCCTGAAGCAGAGCAAGGAGCTGACAAGCTGCTGCAGGAATCTCAGCACAATGTCACGCAGCACAGCCAGCCCTGGGGACAGGCCAAACCCAAAACTGGAGGCAGTTTCAGTGCTAGATCTGTCCAAGTCAGACCTCAGAGAACCATCTCTGACATTCTTTCCCACTTTACCCTTTTAGGATTCTAATACATTTAGGTTAGAGTTTGAGTGGTGGCTGTGGTTTTTAAGAACCATTTCTAAAGAGGAAACTGATGGACTCCGGTAGCTAATTAAGAGTGGCAGGGGTCTTTGAAGAGTAAATGCAGAAAACTGAATGAATAATGGCGCTGATGATGGGAGTAAGGAGGTCTTGGAAGAAACTCCAAACACATTCTTTACTTCACACAAAATTATGCATAAAGGAAAACAGTCATCTCAATAGTTATAAGAAGTGAGGCCTTTAAATGACAATAAGCTACAGGAAGAAAAAAATTAGCAGAAATAAATTACAAACAAGCCTATGAAAAAAATGAACCAGTTGATAGTTGGTTTATTCACCTCTATTCATCATTTAACATTTTCAGTACTCCCAGATTCAAAACAAACCACCTCCTGTCAAAATATTGCTTATAAACTGCTGTGGAGTCTGAAGAATTCTCATGATTATATCTGACGACATTCTGTGTTTTGAAATGGAATCTCAGCTACTGACCCTCAGGAAGCTAATTGCTTTTCAATATATTCAGCACAGTTATGCATCCAACTAAACCATTCGCTCTCTATGCTAGTGGTGCGCTACAGTGAGCTTTATTGCCAGAATAATGTGGGCCAGTGGGCTAGTGCTGAGACCATCACTGTAGGCAGGGATATGAGTTCTGGGGAGAAACTGCTCAACCTATTTTCAGCAGATGTAATTTACTGCTTCGTGTATAGTCTCTCTCTCCAGGGAGGGGATTTAAAGCGTCTAATGTGTATATCTGTGTGGAATATATAAGGTGGGTATTAAACACGACAGGATAAGCACTTCCGCAATTGGCCCCCTTCCAGTTAATCATCTTGCTGTGGACACATACACATGGTCACTACTGGCAAAGACCAATTTCTGGTTTAATGGGGCAGAAAGAAGAGATCCAGATACAAATGTCTGTCTATCAACCATCTCTGTTCTTATTAAAACATTCCCCTCAGAGGAAAACACATGCCTATTCTGCTTACTTGAAGTTGCCTTTTAAGTAGTTGGTAAATCAGGAATTTTAATAGTAGAAAAAAATTCATCTGGTGCCATGTGTATTTCCATTCTATTTCTAGAAGGCATTAGGAAGCCTCTTCCATATTTCATTTTTGAATATTTTATGGCCATATACGTTTCTTTGGAAAAACACATTGCCTTTGAGGCAATAAAGATCCTGCAGATTTTATTAAACAACTGTGCCAGTAAAAGCATATCAGTAAATACCAATGCTGGCTTCAGAATAAAAGGTTTATTGTGCAGTCATTGCAGAGCTCTATCCATTAGCGGGAAACCAGACAGAAGACTGGACACCCAGCTGCCTCCTCCTCCTTCTTCATTTCACTGTCTGATCTGAGCAACGCATCTGCCCATTGCTGTGCCTCAGCCAAAGGAAGCCGATTCTGTATCACGGAGCAAAGCAAACCTTCCCACTGTCCTCCTCTGAAGGTGACCTTTCCGAGCTCGGTTATAGTCCCTACTGCCTCATCACCTCACATCTCCCCCTCTGCCTACCCCCACCAACATCCTGTAGCTCCCATTTCGGTAGCTCTGTGCCTCTTTCACCCCAGAATGTGCCTTCTTGTCCTTTTGCCCAACTAAATACTTCCCTCTCGAGTCCCTCCTTCCATAGGGAGACTTTCCTGGCTTTCAAAGTTCATGCTTTTCTTTCCCTTCTCCTAAATTTCCAAAGACTTTCAGCCACCCTGCATCAATCCTTACCTCATTCCCTTATTTTACAAACATTTTAAGTGCCGATTACATATCATTCAGTGTATTTAGGCACAGTTCACTGTATTAGGTCATTTGGACAAAAATGGACAGGACAGATGCTTATCTTACAGACTAGCTGGAGTAAGAAGGCATCCCGTAAGAAAGGCAAAAGTGAAGTAGGTCCTGCAGGCGTTTGGGGAGTCAGGCTGGCCTCCTGGCTGGGAGGGTGGGAGAGATGGGAAGAAGGTCTTTCAAGAAAAAGGGCCTTCTGAGTTGGTCCCTGAGAAACAGACAGAATGTGGCCATGCAAATGGCAGATGGGGGAAGAAGGGCATTTCAGATGGAGGAAAGGGTCCACACAAAGGTGTTGGGAGAAGGGCTGGGTGAAGAGCTCCATCTCTGATCCAGCAGCAATACTGTCCTTCCTTCCAACCAGGTGAGTCATCTAGAGCAGAGGTTGGCAAACTACAGCCTGTAGGACAAATTTGGCCCACTGCCTGTTTTTGTAAATAAAGCTTTATTGTAATACCTATTTGTTTACATATCATCTGTGGCTGCTTTATGCTATGGTGACAGGATTAAGTAGTTGTGACAAAAAACATATGGCCTGCAAAGCCTAAAATATTTACCATCTGGGACATTACAGAAAAAGTTTGCTGAGCCCTAGTCTAGTATTGTAGCCAGGGAAGGTGTGGGG
Organism: Mandrillus leucophaeus; assembly: GCF_000951045.1. Classification (NCBI taxonomy): domain Eukaryota; kingdom Metazoa; phylum Chordata; class Mammalia; order Primates; family Cercopithecidae; genus Mandrillus; species Mandrillus leucophaeus. The sequence goes on from NW_012102809.1 coordinate 3,580,020, forward strand.
AGGAGAGGGCTCTTGCCAAAGAAGGGCATTGCTGCTGATTACTGATGGAATGATGGAACGGAGAGAGTCAACAGAGGGAACACCAGATGGAAAGCAGTGGGATGAATGCTAAGAGAGACCACCGACTGCCAGACCTCCGCCAGGTCTCCTGGACCCTCTGGCCGGGCAGGCCCGCCTGCTGTGCCTGAACGGTGCAGTGACTGGGTGCCACGTGTGTGCTCTCTCTAGTCTGTGGGCAGCGTGAAGGCAGAAAGCACCATTATGGCTTTAATGCCATTCCCCTCCCATGCAGCTGCATCCACAGGACCTGATGAGTAAACTGTGCCCCTCCAAGTCTTGCACTGAACGCGTCTAGGCTGCAGATCCATGACTCAGGCTGTGCTATAGAAAGACAATGAGCAGTCGAGAGCAGCACTGGGCCAGGCAGAGGCTGTAGGCGGGGAAACGAGTGAGGAGACTACTGACAGTATCCCCAGATGGAATGACACTAGCACAGTGGCCCTGGCAGGGGAGTACTTACATCTCATACAGGGAGTCTCAGCTCCTCTAGAGAACAGCCGCTGCCGAGGGGATCGTGCCCCTTCCACAGCCCAGAAGCCACCACAAGAACAACAGAGCATCTGAGGCATCAGCAGTTCTGCCAGCCTGAGGATGCTTCTGTTTCACAGCTCCTGAGAGCCATTCCTCCAGGGAACAGGACACCCAGGAGTCCCGAGGTGTCTGCCGGGCAGGGCGACAGTTGTTATGAAATCTGTTTACCCGGAAACCATCACGACGCCACATACCTAAGAACACCTAGGACACTCAGGACTGATTCCTACACGCCCGCGTTTAACATTTAATGTCACCAATGGCTCCGAACACTTTGTACGTTTTGCTCAGCTGACCTGGGAGCCTTTGGTCCTTCTCCCTCCCAGCTGGGCCCGTGTTTGTCAGGTGGGCGCGCTGAGAGGCCAGAAGTCAGCATGGCCCAAAGTCCATCGGCATGGGTGGTGAGCACCGGGACGGCCCTCCTAGGAATACAAGGGTGGAAGCACCCGCAGACCTCGGCCCGTGTAGCAGCGCTTACTCCTGAAAGACTTGGGGGGTATTTTAAAAACTTTTTACAAAGCGACCATTGCTGCTTTTGCTACCGAGGCAACAGGTGCCTGTTTCCCTTGAAACGCCATCACTTCCTTTCCTGTTTTGTGTGGCTCTTATCTGTCGACTGTGACTGGCTTTCAGTACTTGAAGGGCATTAGACTGGAGGTCTGAGTTCTCACCCTGGCTCAGATACCATCTGTCCAGCCTTAGACACGTCTCTGAGCCTCTCTCTGTGTCAGATTTTTTTTTTCTTTTTTTTTTTTTTTTGAGACGGAGTTTTGCTCTTGTCGCCCAGGCTGGAGTGCAGTGACTTGATCTCAGCTCACTGCAACCTCCGCCTCCGGGGTTCAAGTGATTCTCTTGCCTCAGCCTCCTGAGTAGCTGGAATTACAGGCGCACACCATCACGCCCAGCTAATTTTTTGTATTTTTAGTAGAGATGGGGTTTCACCATGTTGGACAGGCTGGTCTTGAACTCCTGACCTCAGGTGATCCACCTGCCTCAGCCTCCCAAAGTGCTGGGATTACAGGCATGAGCCACCGCCCAGCCTCAGTGTCAGGTTTTAACACGAAGGAGGAGCTGAATCGTGGTCTGGGCTCTCAGTTGCAGGTCAGGCAAAACCTGTCTTTATGGGAGAGTTGTCTGGGCCTCCCTGCCAGCCTACCCCTTTTTGCTCTGTTTTCTCCACAGTATAATTCTGGTGCCTTAATGAGCTCTCTGGAGATTCTCTCCCATGCCCGGCCTGTCTCTGAGACAAGTTCTAGTCTCTGATGTTGAGTCTAGACCACAGCAGCAATTCTAAAACGTCCTTCTCCTCCACCAATGGGACTTTGGCTTCACCCTAATAAATATGCTCTTTCCTCTTGGCAAAAGTAGTTTAAAAACCTGCTGGATTGGAAGTTCTTTGAGGGAATGGTCTATGTTTTTAATGACTATCTATGAACTCAACAAACCATGTAATGCTCCCTGATAAAGTGTGGAGTGTGCGTCTCATTGTCCAGAATGAGATGTGTATCTCCTGCTACGGAACACTGTCATAGAACTATCGAACACCACGCAGCAAATTCCAGGCTTTACACTTGCAGGGCTTAGCCAGGGGATTTGGGAGGTGTGCAAGGCTGGGCAGAGAGGAGGATAGACAGCATTCTCCGTGTGGTTTTGGAGAGTTTAGCTTAAGTGAAGGAGAAAGGCGAACAGACCTTTTAGGGACTGAAATGCTGCCAGTTTTCCCTTTCCACCAATACTAAAATTCTCCACCAAGTCTACCCTCGCTTTGTATCACCTTGAACACAAGTTGAAAACCTAAACCTTTGCAGCACGTGCTTAAGCAGAAACGTACGCAATTCAAACAGGAGTCATGCTGCTGGGGCGGGCTCAGGTTACCTGACGGCTACTCAACCAGCTGCCCTCAGCTCCCAGCAGGGGCTTCAAAGGGTTCCTACGGTTTTGTTCATTAGGGATGATAAATATTGTGCACACATTTGCCCAGTATCAGGGATCTTAGAACAGGATCAGTTTAAATCTTGGGAGAGAAAGGAGTGTGGGGG
>NW_012102809.1:3583944-3588165 GCF_000951045.1 Mandrillus leucophaeus
TTCAACATTTCGAAACTGCTTCAAAGACGCATCGTATGTGAAGGCACTGACACCACGTCCTGGGTGCTTTGTGTCCTTAGGGGAATGGTGGATGTCTCTAGGCCACTTTCTGTGTCTCCTTCATCAGAGCCCAAGAACCATCAAAAGGACTAACTGAAGTCCCTTACCGTGGCTATCTCTGCCAGGTATGGGGACACCACATCTCCCCAGCCTACTGGAGCCTCTCTGTGGGGAGGTGAGGAAGAGAACCCTGCCTTAGTGAGGTCTACCTGCCCACTAATCACAGCACCTGTAGCACAATGGGGGCTCAGCCGTCTTCAACTTTATACTCCGATCTTTTTCAGGAACCTTTCCCTAGGACACCTTTTGTCTATTCTGCCATAGGTTGGGCAGGATCAACTAACTATAGGACAGCAGAATGGGGCTGACTGAGTAGCCTCAGTGGTGAGGAGCTTCAGGACCAGTCCTCAATAAAAATTAACAACAGCCAGGCTTAAAATATCAGCATTGCCACTATGATAAACCATGTTGTGGAGAAGTGTGGGGACTCTCCAGCCAGACACGCTGTGCTCCCAATCCCAGCTCTACCGCCTTCTAGCCAAGCAAGCCTGGCCCAGCGCCCTGCCTTCTCTCTGATCCATTTACCATCTGTGTGAGGGGGACAGTAGTGGAGTTTATTTCTTACAGGCTTATGGTGAGAATGGAATGAGGAGAAAAGAGCTAGAACAATGCCTGGCAGTGCACAGTAAAGTCCCTAGTTCCTTCTCTTATCGGCATCCTCTTGGCCTCCTCCCTCAGCCATGCTCCTTTCAGACTCATTTGCTGCCACCATGAGCAAGATACATCCCTCACAACGATTTTGTGAGATAGGCATGCACCCTGCTTAAAGAATGAGAAGACTGTGAGTGACCCAGATTCCCATCTGTCTGCCCCAGGCCCATGCTCTTTCCCTGCAATGTTCCACCTAACTTACATTGATGTCACGATGACAAGGGAGTCTGCTTTAACATAAGGGGAATAACTCAGTGAAGGTAGACCCTCCACTTGTACTTAGAGCTCTTCAAGGATGCTGCCCTGCTCTCTCAGTTCAACAAAGATACGTCAATATTTTCTCTATGAGAATCTATTCTGCATGCTTGACAGAGTGAGAGGGTTGAGCCACCAACCCTTAGTCCTCAGTATGCATAGCCAGCCGGGCTCAAGCCTCAGATGCTGGAGATGAATCAGGGAAGAAAGCGTCCAATGAAAGACAGTGACATGAATACCTAAACTCTGCCCCAGCCTAAAATTCAAATCTTATGGTAGTATTTTTAGTTGTGGCTTTGTAATGTAGTCTACAATGCATAACATACTGACTCTTAAGATGCACTTACGCCTTCGTCTGAAAATTGCTACCTTTCTCCCTTGACTTTTATTTTGCCTCATGGCCTTATGAGGTACCACAAGCTCAGCTTTATCCTTGCCTGTACTATTAATAGACTGGGTGAGTCCCCCTGGACTCTGTGATCAAAGTTTCCCATCTCTGACCTAGTAGCAATGTTGTCCTTCCTTCCAACCAGGTGAGTCATCTAGAGCAGAGGTTGGCAAACTACAGCCTGTGGGACAAATTTGGCCCACTGCCTGCTTTTGTAAATAAAGCTTTATTGTAACACCCATTTGTTTACACATCATCTAGGGCTGCTTTATGTTACAGTGGCAGGAGTAAGTAGCTGTGGCAAAAAACATATGGCCTGCAAAGCCGAAAATATTTGCCATCTGGGACATTACAGAAAAAGTTTGTTGAGCCCTAGTCTAGTATTATAGCCAGGGAAGGTGTGGGGAGGAAAGAGCTCTTGCCAAAGAAGGTCACTGCTGCCATGGAATGGTAAACTCACTCATTGTTTGCAGGCAGACCCTCAGACCAAAGGGTATGCACTTCATTTAACAAACATTTTCTTATGCCAGGTCCCAAGACATAACAACGAGCAAGATAAACTCTACCCTTTTGGAGACTGAAAGTGTGTGTTGGGGTGAAGATGAGGGTGTAAGGAAAAGAGAAGGAATACAGAGATGTATAAAAGCAATGACAGCCCAAATGATAGCAGCATATTCAGACAGCAAAGAAATGAATGATAAAGCTATAAAGATCAACACAGGCGGTATCTCAGAAATAATGCTGAGTGAAAGATAACGTATGGAGGAACACACGTAATATGATTTGACTTATTAAAAATGCAAAACGAAATGATGTACTGTTTATGCATACTAACAGATGAGGTAAAATTATAAAGAAAAGCAAGGGCACAAATAACACGAAATTTTGGCTGGTTTTCCTTTGAGGGTGGGACTGGTGAGGGACACCCAGGGTGCCTGAAAGGCACCAAAGCTGGGTACTGAGTACATGAACGTGCACAGTGTAGAATCCTTTATAGCTAATATATATCTTATTAGTATTTTTATACCTGCTCCATGGTTAAATAAAACCAAACCATTTTGAACACAGAGTCAGTGTGACGAGCGCTATGATTCTGTGACTAGGACAGTGGAGAGTGCTATAGCCACACGGAGGAGGGGCCGCTGACTCTGATGTGAGGGGTCAGAAGAAAATCCCTAGAAGAAGTGGCACCAACCTCATCTGAGGACTTTATGAGCAAACTTCACCCTGAGAAAAAGTCAAAGGACAGTGTTCTGGCTAAAGTCCAGTGATGACACAGATTGCAAGGTTTTCAAGGAACTGATACCAGCTCAGCAAAACAGGCAGAACAAGTGAGATGGGGGCGGGTGACGGGGCTGAGAGGGCCCCCTGGGGCCCTACTATGCACCTGACCATCCACAGGAAGCCTTTATTCTAAAAGCAATGAGAGCCTTTGAAAGATTTATGGTATGGAGTAAAGTCACAAGATCAGAGCTGTCTTTTTACAAGATTCTTCTGGCTGCGGCAACAACAGCTTCCTCTGGTATCGTAAAGTCCCTCAGGTTTCTGCTGGGTTGAGACTGGTGCCAGTTCCTGGATGTCTGCAGTAACGATGTACACCCCTATTACTTGAGAAAAACAAAATGGTGCCAAGGCCAAAATCGCATGAGGTTCTTCATTATCATAGTAGATGCTTATGGACTACTATAAGCAGGAGAAAACATTTTTGTGTAAATCGACTTTTTGTACATTAAATATCTGTGCACCTGTAGGGCTACAATTGTGAAGGCATCTCACCGTGAATCTTTGCAAAGTGGTTGCTCCTTCTCCAAATTAAAGAATCTCCTATCATATGTCCGCTTTATAAAAATAGTTTTTAATCTCAGACTCATTTTAAATAAGCATTTCTGTCTAAGAATGTTTCTTAATCCTTTAAAAGTATAGATAAGTAAAAATTACGAACGCTGTAAACACTTTATACATACTTCTAAATTATATCAGCGGGAAAATCACTTAAAAAACATACTTTCCTGGTGGCAAGAATAAACACAGAGTTAGACAATGATACAAAGAAAATAAAACACGGAACAGAGCTGCCTTTTGGTCTCATCATCACACTACCTAGTTTGAACTTGAACCTTAATTACCAAACAATTGCCACATTCTTTTTGCTTCTTGTTATTTCTGTTTTCAAAAAGGCCAATAAAGACTTTTATTCATTTATGCTTATGGTAAGGTAAGCCAGAACCTCACAGATAGCCTCCAAAGAATACAGTGATATTAAAAGTCCCCCAAATCATACGATCCAACATTTCTACTTCTGGGTGTAGTCCTTTAAGAACGGAAAGCAGGAACTCAAAAACACATTTGTACACACATGTTCACAGCAGCATTATTCACAATAGCGAGAATGTGGAAGCAATGTAAGTGCGAATGGGTAAACAAAATATGGCCTATCCATACAATGGAATACGATTCAGCCGTCAAAAGGAAGGGGATTCTCAGATCTGCTGCAACAACTTGGGTGAACATGGAGGACATTATGCTCAATGGAATAAGCCAGTCACAGGAAAACAAATGCTGTATGATTCCATTTATATGAGGCACTAGAGGAGTGAAATCCACAGAGGCAGAAAGGAGAATGGGGGTTGCCAAGGGCTGGGGAGAGGAGGGAGAAGGGGATTTTGTTGTTAAATGGGTGCGCTTTCAGTTTGGGAAGATGAAAAGAGTTCTGGAGCCGGGCGCGGTGGCTCAAGCCTGTAATCCCAGCACTTTGGGAGGCCGAGACGGGCGGATCACAAGGTCAGGAGATCGAGACCATCCTGGCT
>NW_012102809.1:3588840-3592096 GCF_000951045.1 Mandrillus leucophaeus
ACTAAAAATTAGCTTTGTCCCCTACTGTTGGAGCTAATTGTCTGAGTTCCCTTACAAGTCTGGGCTCCTTGGGGAAGTCCTCTGAAGTCACAGCCTGTACTCAGTGCCAGCCGTGCCTGACCAGGGCTGCCCACAAACACATGTGCCTGCAACTGGCCCATATGAAAAACAAAAACTCCCTGTCCTCAAAACAAACAACATTCCTCAGAGAGCACTCTGTCGCCAGGACAGAGAGATGTATTAGAGCTGGAATGGTGCAAAGGGAAATGTGGTCATCTCAGTTTTTTTCACAGTTCTTTTCCATAAAGAACATCCATAGAATAGCCTATTAGGCTGCCAAGATAGTGCAACAAATGCCCCAGCCCCGCATTTGAGCAGGATGCTGCCAGATGCGACACATATCACTCTAAATGACACGGCTCTCGAATTCCCCATTCACGCCCATTCCTGTGGTCGCTGATGAGGGGACTTCAGTCGGCTTGAAGAACTCACACCTTTCCACACCTCTCCCGGGTGTCTCATTATCTGGTAAAGTAGATTTATTAATGATCTGGGTTGACGTTAGCTGGGAACATCACAGAGAGAAGCCAGTGTGCCCCGACGGCGCACAGTTAGGGGTTTCTAAACCCAAGGCAGGGGAGGTAGGAAGGGGAGGCAGACAAGGCTGCTGAGGGTGGCGGTGGCCCAAGCCGGAAGGCAGACAAGCCTCAGGCTGGAGAGCGAAGGAGAAGGGAGAGCGCGCCTGCTCTGCGTACGCCACACATGTAACCAGCCCCGGGGTCCCTGGATGTGGCACCAGGAGTTGGTGCTTCTCTTTCCTCCTCAAGAAGTTGGCTTCTCTGGAAGGCGGGGGAGGGTCTGAATAAAGCAGCCACCAGGAGGCTCCGGGTTCTGAGGCGGCCTTGTTCTTCCAGACACAGAGGAGGCTGGCACCGCCGGGCTCGGAGGCCGCTTGGTCCTCAGTAGCCGTGCCAAGCGTGGCCAGGGACAGCCCGAGAGCTCAGAACGGCCTTCCAGGGCCAACCCTCTTGCTCTACACATGAAGAAAGTGAATCCAGGACTGCTGGGGACCTGCCCCGGGGTCACCCAGCCTGGGAGGGGTGGACGCGGCAGTGGGACTAGGTCTCCCCGCCAGGGCACCACTGGAAGGACATCTGGAGAGTCTGCAGACTCTGATGCAGACACATGGACCTGGCGGCAACATGGGGAACAAGGACCTGCTTCCACGGGGCCGGCACCCACGGCAGGGCAGGCACCCCTGGGTGCAGCAGGCCTTTCTCTGGTTCATCACTCAGACCACCACTCCAGCCTTTGAAATCAACAACAACCACACACAACTCTTCTCCTCCAACCTCACCCAGCTTTTTACCTTTGTTTCTCAGAAAAATCCTAGTAACCTTTAAAAAAAATACACACATTTAGAAGAGACAGCTTTTTTAGGAGTGAGGAGGTAAACAGCAGTGTACCTAGCCATGTGAATCCTCTGCCCTTCATAGCTGTGAGTCCCTTTGATGAAGAAATAAAGTAAGTGACTTACTCCTAACAAACTAAGTGGAGAGAGGGAAAACAAGTAACTTTGCAGAGGAGAAGCCTGGCAGACCCCGTCTCAACTGAGGAAGGTTAGCGTGACCAGTGACGACACACGCTGACATCACAACCCCTGCCTCGATACCCTGCCACGAGCAGGGTGGTGCTCTTCCCCCGAGTCTGATCAAGAGAAAGTATCAGACAGACCCATACTGAGGGGCATTCTGTAAAATACCAACTCTTTACAACACTGTCCTCATCACAGTGTTAAAGTCACAAAAGACAGACCCAAGGAGCCGTCACAAATCAAAGGTGACCGTGGAGACACAACTACTTTTAATAGAGTGTTCTGGAACAGAAAAAGGACCGTAGAGAAAACACTGATGAGATTCAAGGAAAGTCCGTCGTTTAGTTAGTCCGTTTCTCAGCTCTGGGGACTGTAGCGTGGTGATGTGAGTTCACGTTAGCGGAAGGTGGGTGAGGGAAGGGCTTACAGAAAATCTCTGTACTGCCTTTGCCACTCCTCTATAAGTCTAAAACTATTTTAACTGTACTGCCTTTGTCACTGCTCTATAAGTCCAAAATGACTTTAAAATGTTTTTAAAATATGATGAAAAAGTAAGTATATTTATATTTCATTCAAAGAGTTAACGAAACCCAAGAGTCGTGGGCTTCTCTGATCAAGTTCTCTGAGGGCGGAGCGGCAGGAAAGGAGAAGGCAGGCCACAGGTGGGATGTTCCGGCAGTCCGCAGTCCACCACAGTCTGTGCCACAGCACCTCCTTTGGGTGGAATTCTCGCTGCCTGAAGGAGAAGCCCAACAAGGCACCTCTGGCAAATGCAATGATTCCCACCAGTTATCCTAAAATCAAATTAAAACCGGATGCAGTCTACGACCAAGCACCCAAATCACTGGTACAGCCCTTGACTTTGTAAAATCAAAATAGCTCGCTGGCCTAGACGTAGGGAGAGGGCAAGCCCGCCACAGAAACACAGAAGGGGGTTCATTCCACAAAGAACAAAGGAGACTCATCCAACAAATGTATCCAGTGCTTTGGAACATGAGAATCCACAGGTCAGGCGAAAGTACTGGTGTCACGGAGCTCACACACATCCTCATGGGGGAGGGCAGAAATGCAACACAATGCAATAAACAGAAACAAAATGCCATAAACAAAAACATCAGAGTGGAAAATGTATGCAGGTCACAATGCTACCATCAAATGAAAACAAAAAAGAAAACGACAAGTCTTGGCGAGGATGTGGAGAAACTGAAACCCTTGTGGCCTGCTGGTGGGAATGTAAGATGGAACAGCCGCCTACTGTGGAAAACTGTGACAGTTCCTCAAAAATATAAAAATACAATCACCATATGACCCAGCCATCCCACTTCTGGGCATATACCTAAAACAAATGAAAGAAGGGACTCAGAAAGGTATTTGAACAACCAAGTTCATAGCAGCGTTATTCACAACAGCAAAACACAGAAGCAACTCAAGTGTCCATCAACGGATGAATGGATAAGCAAAATGTGATCCGTCTATACAGATATATGGATACAGTGGAACATGATGCAGCCTTGAAAAGGAAGAAAATCTTGTCATGTGCTGCAGTGTGCTGAACCTTGAAGACAAAATGCTAACTGAAGTAAATCAGGCACAACAGGACAAATATCATCTGATGCCACTTATGAGGTACTGAGCATTGTCAAATTCATAGAGACGGAAAGC
>NW_012102809.1:3592511-3596855 GCF_000951045.1 Mandrillus leucophaeus
AAAAAAAAAAAAAAAAAGCAACACCACCACAGTTCTGGGGCTGAATGGCATGACGGAAGCACAACGTGAATACGCTTAACTTTACTGAAATGTACACTTAAAAATGGTTAAGATGGTAAATGTTATGGGATGTATTTTCTACCATAATTGAAATTGAAGTCTATGCAGAAAATTAGAGTAGGAGACTGACCAGAGAAACAAGCTGGTGAGCGCTGACGAGGCAGTCAGGGAAGGCCTCTCTCAGCAGGGAGGTGGGGCGAGGAACAGAGTCAATGTCTCCAGAGTGCTTGGCACCCTTTCTGTCTCCTGCTCTCTCACTGCCCTGCCTCACCACCTTTTCAGGCTCACGCCTCCTCCCACTCCATGATGCTCTAAACTCCTCAGGGTGGTAGAGTCACTCATGGAGATGGCCTAGAGCCTGTGCAGGAGAAAGTACAGAGATGAAGTTACCCTTCCTGACGTACCGAAGGATCAGAATCGCCCCTGCAAAGCAGGTATAAGAGGAAAGGGAGCTGGTATGTGTATTTCAGCCTGCTGCTGGCTGCTGGAAATCCGCGGCACAGCACCACACCTGTTAGTGGAGAACGGCCGTGCTGGAACTGGTTTCAAAGATTCGCTCTTATTGTTGTCTTTTGGCTCACTTCGCAAAGCTGATGTGCCCATCCTCCAAAAATAATACTCAGCCAGTCAAAGGATGGGCTAAAATACAGAAGTGACATCATCACTTTGCATTTCAAAAAAGGCCTGGTTTGGGATGAAATGAACAGAGTTCTCCCGGCACAGCCTCACTGGGCCAGTTGCCACCATCTGTCCGTGGGTTCATCCGGAACAGCAACCAGCGGTGGGCCACAGTCAGGAAAAGGAATGAGGCTCTCTCCATAACCTCCGGGCCCACATTAAACTTCACATCCAATGACACCGAGGAGGAAAAGGCACTGAAGAAAGAAAGCAGGACTGCCTGGAAATTTTACAAACACTCAACCATCTCAGGTAATTGGCCTCAATCACAGAGTACTACTCAATCAGATTTTAAAAGATGCCCCTCTGTCAGAACGCAGAGAGATCGAAGTAGATCCTGCATCCTTCTTCTCTGCCCCGCTCCCTCTCTCCTCCCTCCCCAAAGTCCAATTAAGTCCAAGTGCCAACCTAACATAAGAAGGCTAAGAATTCTGTTCACATCTACCATGACCTTAGTCCACAGGGTCTCTCACGAGAAGAAATCCACACAGCTGGAGTGAACCCTAGTGCTCCCAGGGGGGCCTAGCGTTCTGCAGTACACTTAGGGTTCACTTGCAGGTTTAAATGTTATCTAAGAATAACCTAATGCAGAGATGTACACACTGGGGCCACTTTGGTTCTATTTCACTATCAATCAGTTCCATGCACCAAAAGCTGGCTGCCATTCGGCATCTCTGAGCCTAGTACGTATCAGTGGACCCTGAGTGGGGCTATGGAGTGTACTAAACATCATCACTAAACATTTATATTCTAAACATCAGTTTCAGGTCCCACAGGCTTAAATAATATGCTGCCTGTCTGCCAAACCACTGGCTTCCAATGCGGAAGCTGGAGTTCTGCCTCGAAGTCCCACCCAGAGATCTGAGGGAACCAGGACACTTACTGTTGATGTTGGTGCCTCTTTTTCCATGAATTTGGTCAACTGCCTGAATGGAATGAAGAGAAATCATACCCTGACTCATTAGAGTGATGAAAAATTTCTCAAACTTACCAAAATGCCCCTGATGAGAGTATACAAGATCGGCCCTGTCCCTTCTCTCACGGAGCTACAATGACAATAACAGCAATGACTCGGGGAATCGACCAGTAACGGTAAAAGGAAAAGGAAGAGAGTGATTCTAGGTTATCATCCATTATTCACCATTCCCCTTGGGGGCTCATGAAGATGTGATTTGCACACAAATGTCCCCCCCAACTCATGGAGACTTTATTCTGATTGATATCAATTCATTAATCAACACCTTAGGATGTGGTTGAGCAATAGGTTTTGAATCCCACCAACTGTTCTGGCATCCATGCCAAATCCATCTGGGTCATGAGGCTTTGTGAGAAATCTCAGCAAATTCCCTCTACTATTAAAAACACTTATGATACATCTCCAATATGTGGGAATTGGACTAAAAAGTCTATCCCTCCCAGCTTTAACCGTTTAGAGTCACATATGTATATCTCTTCTGCTGCGATACTGCGGCACAGATTTTCATCATGTTCCATGAATTCATTCATTCATCAAACTGGTATTTAGATACCCATTCTGTGCCAGCTGCAAATCCAAGCACTGGAGATGGAGTGGAGAACAAGAACAATAAGGACCCTGCTTTCAAGGTGTTTCCTCTAGAGTGGATGAGTGGTATGCGGAGATGCAAATACACAAATAAACGAAGGTATTTTAAGGTAGTGGTAGATGCTTTAAAAAAGGCTGGGTGAGTCTAAAGAAATTGTTTGGGTGCTGATTAGACTAGCTAGCCTGAGAAAGTTTCACAGGCATCAACTGAATAGAGATCATAGTGACAAGACCTGGCCAGGCCTGCAGAGGTCTGGAGGGGAGCATTTCAGGCAGAGGGAAAGGTGAGTACAAAGGAACTAAGGAGCAAGTGGGAGCTGAAAGATCCATCTGGCTGGACACAGTGCAAGATCAGGAGGGCCAAACCATGCAGGACAGCATGGGCTGCAGTGAGAAGTTTGGAATGCACGATGGAAGCTGTTAGAGGGTGTGGCAAAGACCACCAGTCATTGTCCAAGACCCTTCTCCCCTTCTTCCCACAGGCTCACAGCTGCACAAAACAAGACCACGTTCTCCAGCCACCCTTGGAATTGGGTGTGGATAGATCTGGCCAACGGGATGTGAGAAGCGGTACCCATGACTTCTGAGCAGTGACCTGAAGGGGAAAGAGTGTTCCTTCTTCCTCTTTTCCACTACTCTGCTGGCTGGATTAGGACAGCAGAAGGGGCCTGGGCTCCCAGTGTCATGGGACGGCCACAGCAGCCCAGGACTGACTGTATTGATGATAGAAATCAACTTCACTTCGTTTAAATCCCTGTTCTGGTTTTAAGTGCTTTCGGAAGTGAAACTATTGCTAACTATATAGACAGTCCGATGCAGGAGAGTATAAGCTCTGATTCAGGCTGTATATCACCCTAGTTGTAAGTGAAGAATGAGCTGTAGAGGTCTGAGCAGGAAGCAGGAAGATCAGTTAGAAAGCCATTGTGCTTAGTTTTCCAGGCATGAAATGAAAAGGCGTTGCCTCAAGGGGTGGCAGTGGAGACAGAGAGAAACTGAGGGACTCAGAATGGAATGTGGAGGAAGAACTGAGAGGATTTGCTGATCGAGGGAGAGACAGACAAGAAAGGGTGACTCTTACCCATTTTTGGCTTGAGCAACTGCATGGATAATGGTTCTAGGGAAGGATGGCCCTGAGGATGTGGGAGGAAGGAGGGTTCTGTTTTGGCCACACAACCTGAAATGCCTGCTGGACACATCCAAGTGGAACGTCCACAAGGCAGTAGGGTATGCGATTTTGGAAGTCAGCAGGGAGGTCAGAGTTGGTGATATACACCTGGAAGTCTCTGGCCTATGGAGAGGTGAATTGGTGCCATGTTTCTAGCAGAGCAGACATGCAGAGGGTGTAGATGGAGAAATGTCAGGAGTCCCAGATCCAACCTTTGGAGGGAGGCCAAAGGAAGGGAAAAACCAAGTGGGTGTGGTGTCATGAAAGCAAAGAAGAGGGTGTGGTCAAGCTGGGTCAGACACTGCTGAGAAGTTCAGATAAGCAAAAGAGAAAATGACCAATCCTGTGGCAGCCTGGAGGCTGTGGGTTATCTTATCAAGGGAATTCCACCTGAGCAGTGGGGATGATGGAAGCCTGAGTGGACTGAGGCAAGGATGGGAAGCAAGGCCCCAGAGACAATGCTTGGGGCTCGTGTTTGGAGAAGTGTTGCTGTGAAAGGGAGAAATGACACTGCTGTCTCTAATTCTACTTGCTGCCTGAACTGAGCCTGTCCAATATAACAGCCACAAGCCATATGTGGTTACTTACGTTAATTAAAATGGTTTTAAATGACAAATCGGTCACTTAGTCACTCCCGCCACATCTCAAGCACTCAATAGCACACATGCCTAGTGCTGGACTATTGGGCGGTGCAGGTAGAGAAAATTTCCCGTGGTGCTGCAGGTTCTCTTGGGCGGCTCTGACCTAAACCCTTCTCCTCTAAGTTCCTCTTTAAAACTGTTTATTATGCTTGGTTTGCCTCGTAGGATGATGTGAGCGGGACGATGGCAGAAGAAAAGCATGTTTCCTACTTGATTTTCCTTTTTTTTTTTTTTTT
>NW_012102809.1:3597225-3630709 GCF_000951045.1 Mandrillus leucophaeus
GACAACCATTGCTCCATGCCTGTGTCCAAATTCTTCGGGTTCATGTTTACAAACTGTTTATAATAACTTTCAATGTTTGAAGAGGGCAGAGGTCTGCATAGCTTCTCAGGAGGTAATTATTCTCAGGTTTTCCATCGTTCCTTCATTCAGAGTTACCTCCTCAGCCCTCTGAAAAGAGGACAGGAATGAGGCAACGGCCTCTCAGGCCCTGGAGATGGTGTGGCTTCTCCCTGTGCCCTTCTCTCCTCTCCCTGCACTCCACACAGGCATCACGAACGGAAAAGCCAACTGTGCAAACATTCGCTTCCACTGTCACAAGGTGAAAAGGAAAAATGCCAAAAAGAAGAGCTTGGAAAAACAGCAGAAGAGCAATGACCTCCTGCAGAGAACATGAAATAAGATCCGGCAGTGACCCCACTAAAGAAACGGAAAATAAGATCCAACCCAGAACGGGTCAGAGACCACCACTGTGTTTTAGGGTAACAATTACAAAGGAAAAGGGGGATCGGGCACTGTAATATCCCAGGACTGCAGCTTGCACTCTCTGGGTGGTGCATTCTGTAATTCAATTAAATCCTTGCAAAGAACAAGATCCGTGTATCAGAGTCACCAGATACTCCCCCAACAACTCCGGGCACACAAGAAAGTTCTCACAGTAATTCTTGTATGTGGTTGGTGGACTCTAGACTCACGGGACTCAAGAAGCCCTGGTGAAACACAAGAAAACTGAGCGATGATTCCAAAGACCATCTTTTCAGTGGCAAAACCGTCAAGAAGAGGAAGGATTTTGGTAAATTTCATTTATGGGAAATATAGATTTGAATGATTAGCTCTCCAGTTAACTTTTTTTAGGGATGCCTATTGCATCAAAGAGGAAATTATCAGGTTGAATTTGTGAAACTCAACAAACTATAACTGTTTCATGGCAGGTCCTAGAATCAGAAGGGTGTGATCCCCTGAATGATCTCCCCCAAACAAAATGATCTCCTCCAAAGCAAAGCACATCACTTTGTACCTCAAAAAGCTGGCAGTGTCTCTCTACGGTCTACAGGGTAAAGAACAGACCCCTTGAGGTCTCCATGTCCCTCTGAGGCCTTCCCTGCTCTGGTCTACCTTTGCACAGCGCCCCCATGATAATCCCATGTCCCCTGGGGAGAGTCACATCCTGTCTGGCCAGGCTCCCTGGTAACAGGGGCTAAGACTTGGGGAAGGGACTTCATCCTCAGATGCTGGAGAAAGCGGCCAGCGAGTCACAGAGGCAGCTGGACCATGGAGTCATGGGCAGGGGGCAGGTCTAAACCACACCATCAACCCAGTGATGAAAAGCAGGCACCAAGACCGGCAGGTATGAGGCAGGGAGATGGGTCACCAAGGTGGGGCTGGGCTCCGGGATGCCGGCTCTGGAAGTGGGTGCATAGATTGCAGCCCTCTCTGGGTGTGTTCTTGGCAGTCTGTAGAAGTTTTAAAATCGTATGCTCTCATGTCAGTGAAAATCTTAGTCTTATATTAATACAAGGGTATTCTCGATCATCTGGATGGGATGCCTGTAGCCCAGTGCGAACCTACAATAAGATTTTGGAGCCCACATTTTCATCCGGATTTACACTCACCAAAGGCCACATGTCACCATGATTGGCTGCACAAATGCAAGTCTAACAGGTATGAATAAAGTAGTAGCAGAATCAAGATCTCACATGTGTACGGCCAACCCTACTGAGCCTGAGCGTCAGGCGGGGGACCACAAGGACTCTGCCCATCCATCTTGTAAAGATCAGCTTCATTAGCAAGAAGAGTAACAGGCAATAATGAATGCTTCCAGTCTCAATGACAGCCAGAAATGGACTACATGCATATTTAATTATTAAGGTAATGCCACAAATCTAACTTTATCTTCAGGAGACAGAGTAGCGCTGCCCTCAAGTGACACCCCATTGCAGCGAATGACTGAGGCTTGCTCATGGAGCAGGCTGGGGTGAAATACATAAAGCTTGAGTATTCCACATCAGCAAAGCCTTAAAATCATTGCCATCTCAGATGGCAAAATTATGCAAAAAGGCAACGCGTACTCTGGAATTACTCAAGTCAAAATGCCAAAATAGATTAAATATTAATCTGAATCTGAAGCTACATCTTTCTGCTATTCAACCCAACATGAGTCAATGGATAATTGTGTTTCAGGAGAAGACTGACGTCCATCACACGAACTCCTGGATTGAAATTATATTACACAGGTTTTGAAACTGCCTGTTGTTAATATTTTGGTTTTATAGTTATTTGGAAGTTACAAGAACTCATGCAAATTCCTTACAAGATGATTGTACACATTTAAATAATACTCTAATAACATATTTTAAGCCAAAGAAAGAGGGGGCTGTTGGGAACAACACAGCAGTATAAACAGGGCACTGGAGCCAGGTGGACTCGGGACCCGAGGAGTTCTGTGATACCAAAGGGAAGTGCTGGGAAGGGAAGAGCTGGGTAGAGGAGGGCATGGTCCCTGGCTAGGGCTCCACCCCCACGGACCTAGGTGAGGACAGGCATTTCCTGCCCAAGACCACCTTGGCCTGCCACGCCCCCATCCTGTGCCTATGAAAACCCCAGAGGTGGCCGGGCGCAGTGGCTCATGCCTGTAATCCCAGGACTTTGGGAGGCCAAGGTGGGCAGACCATGAGGTCAAAAGATTGAGACCATCCTGGCCAACATGGTGAATCCCCGTCTCCACTAAAAATACAAAAATTAGCTGGGTTCCTGTAGTCCCAGCTACTCGGGAGGCTGAGGCAGGAGAATCACTTAAACCCAGGAGGCAGAGGTTGCAGTGTGCAGAGATCGCGCCACTGTACTCCAGCCTGGTGACAGAGCGAGACTCCGCCTCAAAAACAAAACAACAACAACAACAAACAAACAAAAAACCCCAAGACCCTAGCAGGCAGACACACAGGCGGCTGGACATTGAGAGGAGCACATCAGCAGAGGAACACACAGGCGGCTGGACGTTGAGAGGAATGCACCGGCAGGCACCGGCATGCACTGGCAGGCTGGCAGGCCATCGACCAGCAGAATGACATGGAATTTGGTGGGGCAGTCAGAGGAGAGCCCAGGCCGCCGAGCAGCCCGACTCCAGGGAAAAACCATCTCCCTTCTGGCTCCCTCATCTGCTGAGAGCTACTTCCGCTCAATAAAACGTTGCACTCATTCTCCAAACCCAGGTTGATCCGATTCTTCCGGTACACCAAGGCAAGAACCCCGGGATACAGAAAGGCCTCTGTCCTTGCAATAAGGCAGGGGTCTGACTGAGCTAACACAAGCTGCCCACCGATGGCTAAACTAAAAGAGCACCCTGTAACACATGCCCACTGGGGCTTCAGGAGCTGTAAACATCCACCCATAGACACTGCTGTGGGGTTGAAGCCCACAGCCTGCCTGCTTTATGCTCCCCTAGAGGTCTGAGCAGCGGGGCACTGGAGGAGTGACCCATTCTCCCATCCCACACTCTGCAAGGGGGACAAGGTAACTTTTCCCATTTTATTAGTAAGTAACCTTAGGCAAGTTACCTTCCCTAAGCCTCAGGTTTCTGTTTGTGAAATAAGTGCTCATATCACAGAATTACTGAGTGGATTAAATAGTTTCATAGCACGCAGCAGTGAAAAAGTTCACCTTTGCACAGTCCCCACATGACAATTCCGTGTCACCTATGGAGTCACCTCCTGGCTGGCCAGGCTCCCTGGTGAGAGGGGCTCAGCGAAGGTGCAGTGTACAAGCTCAGTAAGTGTTATCTCTGGCTTAAAGGCATCTCTAGCAAATTAGACAAGGTCCAGGAATTAGAGGTCTCAGTTTCCTTAACTGTAAAATGGGGCTATTTGTGGGAGCTATCTTACATGGTCACTGTGAAATTTACATCTCTATATATTTGTGTACAGGTATGTATGTATGTATGTATATAACTCAGCATAGTTTCTGAACTTAGAAAATGCTTACTAAATAGATTATCATGGTTATCAAGGCACTATCATGATAGCCTCAATCCCTTTTTACTCCTTAATATCAAAACAGTGCTCAGCTACACAGCACCATGCTATACACATGCACACATGCTGGAGGGTGCCAAAACGGAGGTCTCAAGCCAAGATTCCCTGCAGCTACTAGAGGTCTAACTCTTACACTCCAGGGCTGTCTATGGTTCTTTCTAAAAAGAGGTAAGGGAATGACATAATGAGATATGAGACACAATCATGCTCCAAGCACTGAGGTCAGCCCAACGGGGAGCAAATGACCAAGAATGGGGGGCCTGGGGGCTCCCAGCAAGCACTTCCCGTGCAGTGAGGGTAGTCACATGTCCCCACCTTAACACAAAGGAGCCAGTACTATTTACCAAAGAGGAGAAATCATCTTCTCCCTTGCATTCTTCTCCATCTCAGGGTCCTTGTTCACCCTGGGAGCCTCGCACACTTAGCAATGCCAGTTTGACATATTAAACTGATGTCAAGGAAGAAATAGTGAAAAACTCTACGTCCCATGGGAACTTAGCAAAATTTATTTATTATTTAAAACTGATATGGATGGGGAAATGAACTAGAACTAAATAGCTCTTAATTCCTAACCCTGCCCCCAACGCTGACAATCTGACTTTGGTTTGGAGGGAGTTCTGAGCCTCTTCCCAGAACTGACACAAAGCAAACAACAAGTGAGGCATGCTTTCAAAAGGCGGAGGTTAGAGAGGACACAAGCACCTTTCAGCCAGCAAACAGGGGCAGGCAGAGCCAACTCTGCTTGGATACAAAGCACTCTTTTTTTTTTTTTTTTTTTTACAAGAATCATCAAAAGCCCTGTGGAAGGAAAAATGAAAAGAAAATAACAGCCCTTAATCAGAGACCCATTTTCTGGTCTCGGTGTTCTGTGCAGGAGGTTCAGAGGCCCTCTGAGCTGTCCCACTCTGTCACCTGGGAACACTGCCCTGAAGTGGGGGCCCTGCAGCTTCACCCAAGAGCGTCTCACCCCAGCTGCAGCCTTCCCTGCCTCCTCAGGCTCCTTGACGTTGGTTTCTACTGGGGTAGAGATCTTAGCTTTAAAAACACCCAGGACTAGATTTGGTGGCTCACACCTGTAATCCCAGTACTTTGGGAGGCCGAGATGGGAGAATTACTTGAGCCGGGAGTTCAAGACCAGCCTGAGCAACATCGTGAAACCTCATCTCTACAAAAAATTTAAAAAGTAGCCAGGCATGGTGGTGCACGCCTGTGGTCTCTGATACTCAGGAGGCTGAGGAGGGAAGATCCTTTGAGGCCAGTAGGTCGAGACTTCGGTCAGCCGTGACCGCACCACTGCACTCCAGCCTGGGCAACAGAGCAAGACTCTGACTCTTAAAAATACAATAAAATAATAAAACCAAAAAAACCCAAAAAGCACTCAGAAGACCCCTGAGTCTGACTTCACCATTTAGAGAATCGCCAGCGAGGCCCTGCTTCCAGAGTCTGGGCCAGTGCGAGCTGGGTTCCTACAGGCCTGGCTGCTGGACTTCGGAGGCTGTTCACCATGCAGAGGGAACTCCTCTTCAGAGGGGACCACAAACTCACATCATAAAATGTGTAAAACAGGCACTGCTGGTCATTTCACCCCAAATACCTGCTAAGTCTTACATGGATTTTGGGCCAGCAAGTGGAATGTGGTTCCTGAACTGTTTTGCCCCCAGAAGAGCCACTTGAAAATACAATTAAAAAATGAACCGTGTGTTACTCAAAGTCAAGGCCCTTCCTCAAGCAGCCATTCATGTCCATCCTGAAAACACACATTCTCACACAGCCACGTCGCAAACAGGAACTGCCATCCGGCCCTCCAGAAGGAAGGCGGTGAAACCTTATGGCAGAACATGGCAAACAACAGGGCCAAGCCTACAGCTGTGTTACAGATAGTGAGCAATGTCCTCAGTTAATATTTAACAATATGAACAAAATGTTTACAGGCGTTTTTAGGGATTAATACAAGGCAGGGAAAGGGAGAGGTTGCATACAGATAAGATAAATCTTGAAAATGAGTAGCACTATTCTATTTCTTCAGTGGGTTTTCTTACCAATTAATGAAGCATTCTGTGAGTGACGGATACTCAGGGAGTTGGATAGCAGAGTCCTAGGAATGATCTGTCCAGGAGAATTTTTTCTTGAGTTTATTGTCCTCTCCTACCCTTGACATTGTTAAGACTTTCAAAATGCAATATATGATTGCATTTAGCTTTTTGAGGCGGAGTTTTGCTCTTGTTGCCCAGGCTGGAGTGCAATGGCACAATCTCAGCTCACTGCAACCTCCGCCTCTCAGGTTCAAGCGATTCTCCTGCCTCAGCCTCCCAAGTAGCTGGGATTACAGGCACACACCACCACGCCTGGCTAATTTTTCTATTTAGTAGAGGCGGGGGTTTCACCATGTTCGTCAGGCTGGTCTCAAACTCCTGACCTCAAGTGATCCACCCACCTCGGCCTCCCAAAGTGCTGGGATTACAGGCGTGAGCCACTGCGCTCGGCCTATGATTGCATTTTAAAATGAATTTTAAAAGCTCTAAATGGATGCTATAAGAGAGGTAATTTATTAAGCTGGCCACTGGAAAAACAATTATGAAGCAGATTCTTGCCCCCACCCACCAGTTGTTCTGCTATTCAGCCCTAAGCTACTAGACAGCCACAGTCCAAAGTTCCCAAGCTTGCTGCGAGCTTGGAGATTCCCTCACATGAATGGGCCTTGTGGAAGAGGACAGGACTGATTTTCTCAGTGCACCACTGGCGATTGCAGTAGGATAGTGGCCATGATGTCACAAACATGCAAATGTCCACCAACATTTCCCTAGAACTTCGTGGTTTTACAGATGAAAATCACGGTCATCCTGTCAGTCACCTGCCCAATCTTTCCTAGGTGAGGAAATGACTTTGAGTAGTCAGCTACCTTGTTTAAGGTCACAACTGGCAAGTGGGGGGCTTGGCTTCCAATCCAATCCTGGATTCCACCCAAGCATCTTCTCAACTGTTTCTGCATGATCACACACACGTGTGTGCACTTGGGTGTGTGTTGATGAGAAACAGGGTGGGGATGTGGCAAGTCTTCACACACTGCCTTTCAGTATGGACACTGGGACATCAGAACAAAACTGCATCTCAAACTCGACTCAACTGTATTAAATATAACTGAATATCCAGTTATTGAGACATGGGAATATCACGTTTCAGGTGACTTTAAGCAAAAACAGCCACTACCGACTTGCTTTCCCATTCAGTTTTTTTCTCTCAATAATAATGAACATCTACCACTCTAAAAAAAGCATTTTCTTGCACAACAATGGAAATATATCACTAAATTGTGCACACTTAAAAATGGCTGAAATGGGCCAGGCATGGTGGCTCATGCCTGTAATCCCAGCACTTTGGGAGGCTGAGGTGGATGGATCACTTGAGGTCAGGAGTTTGAGACCAGCCTGGCCAACACGGCAAAATCCTGTCTCTACTAAAAATATAAAAATTAGCTGGGTGTGGTAGTGCCTGTAGTCCCAGTCACTTGGGAGGCTGAGGCAGGAGAATCGCTTGAACCTGGGAGATGGAGGTTGTAGTGCACCGAGATTGTGCCACTGCACTCCAGCCTGGGTGACAGAGTGAGATTTCATCTCAAAAAAGAAAAAAAAAAAAAAAACGTGAAATGGTAAACTATATATAATGTATATTTTTACCACAGTAAAAAAAAAAAAAGAGTAACTTTCTAAAATACTTGGCATAGGACAAGACAGTGCTTCTCTGGGACATACACAAATTAAAACCTATACTTGAAATAATTCACATTACATTAATCACTACATGGAATTAAAGTTGCTTTGCCACACTTACCTCTGACCTACTGGGCAATCTTTGCTATGCCCAAAGGACATTTTTCAATGTCCCACATCACTTGACTCTGCTGTCAGCCCCTTCCTTGGCTCCCTGGTAACTGGCCTGGTCTGACTTTCCACTGACCACACGGCCAGTTCCTCCCTGTCTCTCTCCACTGGTTCTTCTACTCCACCCATTTGTTGCTCAGCTACAGAGCCCTTGGGTGAGCTCAGCTCTGGTAGCCTTTAGTTGCTACCTTCATCCTGAGGACACAGGGGCCTTGCTCCTGAACTTCTGAATAACAAATCTCCTGGCAAATCAATCCTCTCAGATGCCCTAAGGCTCCACCAGCTTACCAGGTCTGAAACAGAAGTCATCATGTTCCCCTGGCAGACTCATGGGAGGAAGGGGGTGGTCAGTAGCTTCAAACTCTATAGGATTTAGAATTAGAATAGACTATTTGGGCCGAATCCCTTGTCTCACCATTCAGACAAAAATCCCCTCTCTCCAGCTATCCAGACAAGTCCCCTGGTACTCCTTCACCCTTCTCCCCACTCTTCAGTTATTGAGGCTGCGATTCTGCCTCCTCAGTCTTTCCTGCCCCATGGCCACAACCCTCATTCAGGCTCTTCTTCCTTGCCTCCCTATCACAGCAGCCTCCCAGCTGCTAGCTTGGCCTTCTTTTCCTCTTTAGCCTGCTCACACTGTAGCCTGAGACATTCCTCCAAAACATTCATCTAAAGGCTTCTCTTTCTCAATTGAGATCCTTCAGTGGCCTGCCACTGCCTTAACGTCATGGAGGACAGGTCTGTGTGTGTTGTTCCATCCTTCTTCCTTGGCTTTGTTACTCATAGTTTAGATTCCAGCCAACCCCAATTACCCACACTACCCAGAGTGCACTAGGCCCCAGCCAACCCCAATCACCCACACTACCCAGAGTGCACTAGGTCCCAGTCAACCCCAATCACCCACACTACCCAGAGTGCACTAGGCCCCAGCCAACCCCAATCACCCACACCACCCAGAGTGCACTAGGCTTCAGCTAAGCCCCAATCACCCACACTACCCAGAGTGTACTAGGCCCTGGGTAAGCCCCAATCACCCGCGCTACCCAGAGTGCACTAGGCCCCAGCCAACCCCAATCATCCATACTACGCAGAGTGTACTAGGCCCTGGGTAAGCCCCAATCACCCACACTACCCAGAGTGCACTAGGCTCCAGCTAACACCAATCACCCGCACTACCCAGAGTGCACTAAGCTCTTCCAGGATCTGAGCACCCACTGAAGATAGCAAACACCTATTCTCCCTGACCCCAAAGAACTCACAGCTCAGGAGTCTCCTCTGGTGCCCACCGTCCCAGCAGGGTGTGTCCCTGCCTCTTCACTCACTAAACTCTGAGTGAGCCTCTATGTCCTCAACACTCAACAATGGCGAGGGTTTAGTATGTAATCAAGGAACCAACCGTGCATCCCCTGGCACCCGACAGGTCCTCACAAGTTCATGGAGCAAATGAGCAAAGGAGAAAATTGTGCTTCCGTGCAGGTCATGAAAAACTAAAACTTACACTCTTGGTAGCAGAGCCTATCGGGCAGGATGCGCTGATCTGAGAAACAGTTATTGACAACACACTTTCATGGCCCTGCACCATTTGAGTTATATTTCTCTCTGTGCTCTCAGCCAGGAGTCTGTCTTTTCACTAACAGCAAGTCTTGGCAAACCAGTAACGTTTGCTTCCCACCAGATACATTTGGATGTTTTCAAGAAGCCTAATGTTTTTTGTTGTTTTTGTTTTTGGTTTTTTACTTGTTTTCAAGGTGACTGATTTATTTCCTCTTTTAATTTGCTTTTAAGAACACAGAACAAGACAAATTCAGCCCAATATTGCTCTCTTCCATTCCTGAACACTCTTTTCTGGTCGACTCAGCTTTTAGCTTCAGGTCCCATCCTGTCTGTCCAGGTGTGGAAAAAAAGGAAAAAAACTCCCAGGGAGTGTAATAGGATTCCAGCTAGCAAACATGTGGTAAGAGAGGTGAATGGAGCAAGCAGGAAAGGATTTCCCAGCAGGGGCCAGCAAGGGCAAGGTTGTTGCCATGAGGGCAGGGTCTGGAACCCTGGGGAAAGGGAAGCTGTTAACCATTAATCTTACCCTATCACAGCATCTCTTCCCAGCTCACCTTTGTAGAGCTGCACTGGTGCAGCAGCCACACAGTGAGGAAGGATGGAAGTCCAACAGCTCTAGTTACTAGTGTGGAGTTGAGACCAGCACATCTGGGGTGGGGGGGCGGGGAAGAGGAAGCACCCCGGGTTTCACTACCCCTGCTCCCACCCCAAGAAATCTTCAACACTGAGGAAGGCTAAAGGCTAAGCTAAGAATTCAAAAGTCATAGAATTCTAAAACTGGAAGTTATATTGGACCTCAATAGTTTTCCATTTGTTTTGTTTTCCATTCGTTTTCTCCATGAGTTATTCCAGGAAGGGATCGCACAGCTACACAAAACATGGTTTAAAATCTCATCCCCTTACTTTATAGAGATGGGGACACGAGCTCAGAGAGATCTCACAATCTGTCACGGTGACTGTCAGTCAACTGTGGAGTCTGCAGTCCAGCTCAGATCTCCTGATTTCCAGATCTTTTCAGTTCCTGTTTTAGAGTACTGAACAGCTTTGTTTCAAATGAAGCACAGACACACTACTAAAATTCCAGTCTGGAAAAAACCTAGTCCGTAAGGTTTTGATGCACAGTTTAAGAACAACCTCCCCTGTAGGGAAAAGCATCCAAATACTCTAATTTTAAAATGCCCAGATATCTCTGAATATTTGCTACTATTTTCCTCTGATTTGGACATAGAGCTGCCTTCACCAAATTCAAAACACCAAAAGATATGTGCACTGGAAAGCTTATCTGTACATTTAGGCAATAGTTACATGTTTTCTTGTACAAACTTCTGGACAGAAGACTAGGCAGATGGGTCTCAGTGATGCCACCGGCCGCTTATTCTTTCTCTGTCCTCATATTTCCATTTTTAATATGCAGGTGAGATGACATATCCTTACATGCCCTAGAGACATTTGCGTTTATTCCAGAGAAATGTCTATAGAAAGAAAAGTCCAGGTTTTGGCTAACATATAGGTAGAGATAGAGAGAAAGGCCTGAGCACATTTTTATTTGAAGGACTGGCACAACTTTGAGAAAAATCAGTCTTCAGTGGCATGTTGTGGCTCCCTGCTGGATGGCTCACCCCTCCAGGCTCAGACCCATGACCAGTGGCCCTGTCTAACGGGCCACCGCAGCATCCTCGCCTTCCCAGGGCTGGAGCTGCCTCACCAGACACTTCTATTCTTACTTACCCCGCAGTGAGGCCAGAGGCTCTGACTGCTCAGAGGTGGGACAGGGAAGACTGTAGGGTACAGAGCAAATGCCGTTACTTTTGGCTGAGACATTTATTCCTTTGCTTTTCGCAGTTTGCCTACAGGGTTAGTAACGTATTTCCAGTGAAGAAAATGACCAATGAAGAGACCTCAATCTGCTCCGATTTCCCGGTTGTGCCCATCTGACCCTCAGTAAAACCAAAATTCCTTTGAAGCTTAAAAAAAAAAAAAAAAAAAATTTGTCGGCTGGGTATGGTGGCTCATGCCTGTAATCCCAGCACTTTGGGAGGCCGAGGCAGGCGGATCACGAGGTCAGGAGATTGAGACCATCCTGGCTAACATAGTGAAACCCCATCTCTACCAAAAATACAAAAAATTAGCCAGGCGTGGTGGCAGGCACCTGTAGTCCCAGCTACTCTGGAGGCTGAGGCAGGAGAATCACTTGAACCCGAGAGGTGGAGGTTGTAGTGAGCTGAGATCAGCCCAGGCAACAGTGCGAGACTCTGTCTCAAAAAAAAAAAAAAAAAAAGTTCGTCAAAGGCCTTCGGTAAACTCCCACTCATTTCCTTGGTGGAAAAAGCCTTGTGAATGGAGTTGGTCCTACCGGGAGAAGGTCTTTTTGCCTTGAGAACTTGCGGCTACTGGGAAGGCCCACGTATCTGAAGATGGGGAAACCGGGTGGAGAGAAAGAGATGACTGAGCACATATTCATGTGAAACTTTCCCTTCAACCAAACGCACAGCAAATGTTTGCTCCCTAGAAGCCCACAGAGTAGCTGAAGCCATTTCTAGTTGACATCGGCAATCTCCATTCTCTTCATTCCACACTTTGACAACCCGCTCCATGGAGCCATTTGGTTCAGTCCATTTTTTTTTTTTTTTTTAAACATATATAGCATAGTGCTGACGCTTAACGATCCTGTTGACTGAAATATGTTGCAAGCAATATTAGTTCAGGGAAATATCAAAGCATAAAAATATATGGGATAGTGAGAAAGAAAAAGCCATCCAACACCAGTACATTAGAAATTACTCAATCACTTCTGTAAGCATCTAAAACCACTGGCGTCATGTGAAAAAGGGACCAGCACCCCGCCCAGAGCAAACTCAAACTCTGAGTCTATTACCAGTTAAGTCAAGACTTGGTTTCTATTTTTGCAAAGTAATCAGTAACTGAGTCGCTGTGAAATTTCTGGTTGCTCCTTGATCTTGTGTAACATTTATCCAATTATTTAGGTTGTCTAGGTTTAAGGAGGGTTATTATAATAAGAACATCTTTGAGAGACTTTTTCAAGAAAATGGTTCATTGTTAGGGGGAAAAAAAAACTTTCATTTGCCCACAGTAACTAAGGTTTGGTGTCTCTATCAGCAAAAGTTATTGTTGATGATTTCAAACTGGGAAAGTGTAGTTGGGGGAGGCAGTTAGACGTGGAGAGGGAAAAGGCAGAGATCAAGTTAAAAGAGACATTTTTAAACAGTATTTTTTATTAAAAAATAAAATTCTCTCTCACAGGACTGACTACGTCCCACATCAAATCAACTTAAAAAAACCATCGTCTCTCATGGCTCCATGTGAAGAGACACATTCTCCACAGTGCTATATTACCTTGTCTGTGATATTACGGATCCCGGTTAGGAAAAGGATGCATACCACAACAAATCGCGTCCACCTGCGCTGAGAAGTGCCCATTTCTTCAGGCTGAAAATAAGACTGTATTTTCATAAACAAACAGGAAAATGTGATCTATTGCTTCTTTTCTTGGTCCATGCCCTTTGCCTTGCTAAGTCAGTTTTTTGACTGCCTCTGTGTGTGTGTGTGTGTGTGTGTGTGTGTATGTGTGTGCGTGTGTGTGTCCAGAGGCCACTGATCCAGCCCAAGTGTATTTAGAAATGAATTCAGTGTCTCACAAAGGTCTTAGAGGCCACTACTGTGCCTGGGAAATCCATTGAGCTTGGCTTGTTCTCTCTTGCTCTTGCCAACGTGCACTCTGCTTCCATGCAAACACTCCTGAGGAAGATGCCGGTAATCTCTAGTTTATGTACTAATTACACAACCACATCGCCCTTTGGCGACTTAAGGGAAACAAACGTAAAGTGTAGAGTATTTAACTCGGATGTACTTTAGAAAAACTCCAAAGCAGAAAAAGAACCTTCAGCAGCCGTGCGAATAAGGCAGAAAACTTCCACAAGTCAGCAGCATTTCTCTGAACGAAGAGTCCACCCTCACGGCAAGCCAGACAAGAAACCAAAACTGCAAAAATCATTACTTTCCCTACTTACATCGCCAAGCACCTGCAAGACTAAAAAAAGAATGCTATCCAGTTCTGTTCTGAGAAAGCACAGGCCTTTCCAGCAGATGCATTAAGTGAGATAAAAACCTTATGGTTAGAGGAAGAAAAGAAGTTGGGGCCATTACAAATGGAACTTCCAAATAAGCAATGCTTTATTTAAAACTTTAAAAATCAAAGTTTTAAACTTCCCTTTAGAGTCAAGAAGTACTTCAACCCTGTGACCTGGCTTATCAATAACTTTCTTCAAGCACAACAAATTACCGAGCATTACCTAGGCATAAATACTACTGTGTATAAAATGCCAGCAAGTACATTAATTTGGATATTCAGTGACTCTGCTTTATTGACTCAGCTTTATTGACTGGGAGTTCCTGTCTTAACTTCTTGCCACCAGCCTCTGCCTTCTCCCAAGACTGCCACATGTGCAGAGACGTGAGTCATCCCAACCATATCCTACCCCAATCCCACCTGCCCTTTATGACTATTTCCTTTTTAAATTCTCCCTTTATTTCCTTCTGATTATTCTCTTGGAAGCTTTGCTCTTTTGCCATCTCTTAACCAACTCTCCCAAATTATCATTGTTTAAATATTATCTCAATAAACTCCGAGTCATCATTCACAGCCCTTTGGTTTAGTTTAGTTTAGTTGTGTAACCCCAAATACTTTATTAGGTCTAACAGTGGGTCAATCACTTGTTGATACTTGGGACATTTTCACTGCAATGGCATTTGTCATGATGTTTATTTAATTTGTGGTCCCAATCCAAGAAAACATGACCATTTATTTATGCCCTGCTTTATTGCAGGAAAAAACCTAAGGCTGCTTATACTAACAAGATACACACAAAATAACGCAAATTATGGAGAAAGAGAAAACTGGACAAAGCAGAAATTAAAGTAGGGAAGTTAAGATGAAACTAGGAGAGAGGCCAGAATTTAAAGCCTGTGTTATCAGGCCCGCACACAAATACGTACATCAGTGGTTGAAAAATTATGGCCCACTGGCCAAATTTGGCCCACCATCTATTTCTATAAATAAAGTTTTATTAGAACACAGCCACACCTGCTCATTTACATATTCTTTATGGCTGCTTTCAGGCTACAATGGCAGAGTGAGTAGCTGTGACAGACCATATGGCCTGCAAAGCCTGAAAAATTTCCCACACGGAAAAAGTTTGCTAACCCCTGGGTTATATGATTCTGTGCCTAGGAGATTGGAGCAAAGCAATCTCCTAGGGTAAGTACATTCTTTGTATGGTTCTGAAGTGGAAGAGAACTTTCTGCTATAAAGAGCTCACTATGTAATCTAGTGAAAACACATCTTCGACATAGTATTTTGTAGTAAATATAGCTATTGGCTTCACAGGTCAATGGCATGATGTCACAGTGCAAGCCAGTAAAACAATTCTATGAATATGTGAGGCGGAAACAATGCCATTCAGGTACAATTCACTCCTGGTCTGGCTTCATTCACGGACAGTCTCTCCAGATGGCAAATGCCAGTTACACAGGAAGCCCTTCCCTACCCTCCTTCCTTGCCACTAGCAGACATGGCTAATGGATCAAGGTGTTCTCTTCTGCTGAGCCCCGAAGTCATCTCAGAAGTCTTCTCCCCGTTCTCTGGCAGCTTCAGCCAGTCATTAGTAGTTGGCATGCAAGATAAAACCAATATACCATATTTGCGGTAAGGCAATTTTCCATGAACACTCTCTTGCCTGGGGGTGGCAAGACTGAGGTTATACTCTCCACAGAGCTCCTGAAGCACAGCTATTCCATTTTGTCCCAGTGCAGAGCTGTCCCCTTTTATGGTCATCCCTGTGAGAGGACTGGATTGCCTTCCCCCTGTGAGAATGGAAGCCTGGCAAGGACGGCCGCCTGGAGCAATGCTCCCAGCACACCTGCACACGTGTGGGCCAAGGCGCTGCCTGAGGGCAGGACCAGGAGGCTTCTGCAGAAAAGTGCTTAGATCTGTTCCTCTGCACAGACTGACAGGGGTCAGGGCCATAGACAATGGCACAGGCATTTTGCCTAGGGAGATTCAAGCCCAATACTCACATTATTTATTCAAAGAAACAAAGTCCCCAACCAGCATCACCCAGGCCCACTCATCTTGTCATTCATATCTTCCTAAAGAACTTCCCAAGAGACAAGAGTTCGAAGATAAATGCAAGTAAACTGGAAAAGGTGATTTTTAAGAAACTACAATTCAGTTAAACATTGATGACAAAACAGCCAACTATGAATCTAGAAGAATATACAGGTAGCCTTTCTCTGTGTCTGCTCCTTCCTGTGACAATAAAACTATGTCCTGAATTGATTAGATTTCTAGTGGAACAAAAATTTTAGCTATCTAAAAGAAGTATTTAAAATGCAAATTTAAAAGAATTAGAATTATTCTTATTTTGTCATACTAGAAATGGCTACTTAATCTATATCTGACTCTTATGCATGTTGTCAAAGAAAGAGAAAAAGACAAAATACATGGAAAATCTTACAGTATCCCCAACAGATCTTTCCACAAAGTGACTAAAAGTATCAAGCCAGCAAATAAGTAGAATATCCATGCCTCAAACTCTTCTTCTCCTTATGGGTTTGTGGTTGTGTTCTAGCAAACACCACCTACAAATAAGTGAAACCTGACTATATTCAGCAGAGTTAATACAGCCAACAAACAAGATAGATCAATGAAAGAAATGTCTCATCCTCCTAAAAAGACCAAAACTACCAAATTTTGCCATTTACTTTTCCAGTGCCAATGCTTAGGTTTCAGTTCCAGACCACTTAAGGTCACATCTGTGGACATGAGAATGTGGAAAATTTGGATTCTGTACGGATACCCAATTATGCACCAGATAGAAGCATATAGAATGTCAACGCAGAAAATTCTGGAGAAAAGCCAAAGCCTCTCCATGTCAGGAAAGAAGCGATCGCCACTTCTCCAAGCAGTTACGCAATCTCCCGTGTCCTTTGATGTGCACTGAGCCCGAGCTGGAGATCAGGATTGAGTGAGACGTTTCACGGCATCACCTGAAAAGCCTCTTTCACAACACTTGAGGCCTTTAGTGTTTGTGTTTCCACAAAACTGCCATCCCAAACAAGCAGCATGCATAGTATCTTCCCCAGAACCTCCCAGGCAATCATACTTTTGCTAAAGTCTTTCAAGACTAGTCGTGAAGGCTCCTACTTACGTAATGCATACAAGGTGAGAATTATTCCAGCCAGGCAAAATCCTTCAAAGAACCTGAGTGTGCTGAACATTGTCACATTCACTGACAGTGCCACAGTCAGTCCAAAGATCAGAATGAAGATGATGGAAAACAGCAGCACAGGCCGCCGGCCGACCCTGCATATGGAGAGGGAAAAAGTTAGGAATCATTGTGAAACAAGACAGTGATGCTAGATGCTGAAACCCAGTCTCCAGCAGGTACTCAATATATGCTGAATGAGTACTGGCCAAAAAGTCCTGTGCCATCTATACCCACTTCACTAGATCCTAGACTACTAGGGGTAGAAAGGGAGATTTAGCCCAACCCCCTAATTCTCGAGCTAAGGGAGCAGGGATCAACCAACTACAGAGTAAGAGAATTCACACTTGAGCCCAATTCCTGTTGCTGAGTCTATTTCTGAGTGTATAGTGATATAATTCAAGGCAAGAGGAACAAAATTAATAACTTTCCAAACAGGAACCTTGATACACCCAGCATAAAAAGTCTTGAGAAATCGTTGACCTTTGGGATTGGATCAAAAGTCAACATGGTCACCAAGCAAAGCGGCTTTGTTTCCTCTCCCCAGGTTGTTAACTAAGTCAGATACCTGATCCTACACACAGCCTATCCGAGCCAGGGCCAAGCCATCTGCCAATTTGTTTCAGCTACAAGACGAGAAGTAATTTTTAAGGGATCACACACTAAGGTAAGATAGCGTGAACATTTAAATGCCCAATGACCTGACAGTGAGCTGACAGTGCAGTCCCTTGGCTAGACTGAGGGGCAGGGAGTCTAGGCTGTGATGGTTCTCTGGAAAGGGCCACAGACACCCTCAATTCGTGGGTCCTGGAGCTGGCCAGTTCCAGATCAGTGACCACTAGGGGGCAATGTGCTTCTCGAGTGCCTGGGAGGACAATAGAGGGTGGTCCACAAGAATGGGGAAGTCACCAGTTCCTGTGGCCCCATGCTAACTTTCCATCTTTCCTTCATTAACCGATTAGAAATAAAGTGGCAACAATAACTCTCCATCAAACACGATTGGCTTGGTCTAAAGGATAACTCAGAGAAATGGAGGCAGAGTGGATGCTATTTGCCAGGAGAAAAAAGGGGGAAAAATCCAGACCTAGTGTCCACAATACCACAAAGGGTAGCTGAGGGGCTCGAACTGTCCTAGATGTGTTTATTACAAGGCATCTACATGCAAGTAAAATGTCCAGAAAGTACAAATATACAGAAACAGAAAGTAGATTTGTGGTTGTCCAGGACTGGGGGGTGATGTTTCTATCATCCTTTAAGGGGATGGGAATGTGTTACATTCAGAGTGTGGTGATGGCTGTACAACTCAGCAAATATACTAAAACTCATTCAATTGTGCACTTAAAATGGGTGGGTTTTATGGGATGCAAATTATATGTCAATAAAACTGTTAAAAAAAAAAATGGTCAGGCATGGCCTTACCCTATAGAGATAGATGTAATTTTAAGAAAATACAGGGAAAGGAACAACAGGATGAAATTACACTCAGAACTTTTAGTTCTAACCATTCCCATCAGTCACTTTGGTTTACTGAAACAAGGTCAAGGCTAGGAGCTCAACGTAAGTTAATAATCTCACCTAGAGATTTTAGCCATTACTTTCCCTTGTCCAGTGCTGGGGTCAGGAAGCCCTTACCAGGAAAGACTGTGAGCTGATTTTGTCCAAATCTAACTCATTTACAAAAATAAATTTAAAACACAGCTTTAGTCATTCTCCTAAAATGAAGAAAAATGAACTAACTCTAACATCTTGCATTACGCTTGACTTCCCTGGTCTATGAAATGGGGATAAGCATCCCAAGTTGTGGAGTGTTGAGATCCTTCACTGGGGGGTTGATGGGCACAGATGCAATGCCTGGCACAAAATAAATAATGAAATGTTTTAGTGCTCATTCCTTCCTGCATTTCTGTATCCCTGATGCCTACCAAACAATGTTTGCTCAGTTCTGATATTTTAGAAAAGATGTTTGATTTTTTTAAGCATGTAGCAACCATTCTAAGTCCCTGGCTCCCAAAAAATGGTTGCTAAAATCAACAAGTAAAACTTATCAAGGTCTACAGGGCAAACACGGTCTTTGAAGCCAGGGGCGTGCTGGTTCTGAATCCAGGATCAGTACTTCTGAACTATGTGATCTGGAGTAAGGCTGGGCTTGTTCAAATGAGCCTAGAGTTCCCTTTGGTAAGGGCCAATTAATGTCTACTTCATAATGTTGTCGACAGGAGTGAATATGAACAAATGCCTCAGCAAGCGTTCAACACATGTTAGTTACAAGTATGGACAGTTTTCCTAGGAACTGGCTCCCAGGACAGAACCCTCTCAGAGAGGACTGATAAAGCCACAGTCCTTGTCTGTAATGCAGAGGACTTTGTCACTTAGGATCTGTGGTGGGCAGAACAACGGTCATCAAATCTGTCCATGTCCTAATCCTCAGAACCTGTGAGTATTTTACCTTTCATGGCAAAAGGAATTCTGAAGATGAGATCAAGCTTAAGGACCCTGAGATGAGGTGACTTTCCAGGTAGGTCCAATCTAATGACAAGGAAAACCTCCCCTGGCTCCAGGGAAGCAGAGACATAGCAGTGTGAGAAGGACTTGACTTGACGTTGCTGGCTCTGAAGATGGAGGATGGGGCCGTGAGCCATGGAATGCAGGTGGCCTTTAGAAGCTAGAAAAACCAGGGAAGCAGATGGTCTCCTAGATCTTGTAAAAAGGAACGCTGCCCTGCTGACACCCTGACTTTAGACCAGTCAGACCTTTGTTGGACTTGTGAACTGCAGAACTGTAAGATCACTCATTTGGGGTGTGGAAACCGCCAAGCATGCAGTGATTTGTAACAGTAGCCATAGAGAACTGACACAGGGTCTCAACAGGGAACAGGGGTCCCACTCAAATGAAGTGACTGGAGGAAATTTTAATAAAGGGATTATTTACAGAAGAGTGAACAAGCTGAGAGGGAACCCACAAGAGATGGTGTTGGACCTTGTGGCTCTTGGCAGCCGGAAGTAGGGGATGGATGGTCCTAGCCCCAGAGAGAAAGAGGTGCTGTGTGGAGGTCACGGACAGGAGGTGGCTGGCTCCTCCAGCCTGGCAGAGAGCAAGCTGGGCATAAAAGTGCCTGACCTCACTCTCCTCTCCCCTGAGGATCTACAGCTGGTGCTCCCCACACTGGCCACACTCGGCCAGGAGCTGGCAGGCAAGGGGTCCTCTGGGGAAGCTCATACTGGCCAGCATCCCAGGGCGGGCTGGGGAAGGAGGCAGAGGGCTGCTGCAGTGACAAACACAGCAAAGAAGGGAGCACATCCCTGGGGCCACTGGCCATCGGCCCTCCTACCCACCTGAGCTAGCGGATTCTATACCAATACCCAGTGAACATCCTCAGACAAAACTTGGTGTCAGAAACAGTAACTTTTTAAATAAAGAAGTGTACTACTTAAATGTTACTAAATGCTGACTGCAGCCCCAGGAAGCGTATTGTATGACCTGATCCACTTCCCCTGCAGCCATGAAACAGGGCCCACAGCCGAGAGGTCTGGAGTTCCCTTTAAATGGGTTTATTTCCTTTTAAGCAAGGCTCAGGCAGGGAGTAAAATGCCAGAAAACGGGGTTGGAAAATACCAAGCTTTCAAACTGAAAGGGAAGCCCACTCAAAGTGTTCAAAAACTACCACTCAGACAGCCTGCCCCTGATTCCCAGGGCACCCCCTCAATCTTGCCCATCTGAGGAGGACCCTCAGAAAAGCAATTGCAGAGAAACGGTTTGCGATGTCAGACTTCTGGTTACTCTAAGAGCGAGACCCACACTCTTTTGTCCTCAGGCCTGGTGTGTGATCAGGGAGGTCACACCACACGTGTGTACAAGAAGAAAGTTAAGAAAACAACCTTGAAACAATTTAAACTATTGCAGACTGGTTCATCCATAAAAGTCGATTTTTACTTTTCTATTAAATCATTTATTGAATAAGGGCACTACAACCCCAGTCGAGTCTGCATTTTTTTAGAAAGACAGTGACAGGGATTATATTAGTATATTTTTCTAACCTATTTCAATGTAGATTTCTGGGAAACGGTATATTTTAGACCAATATAGCTCACACTAGAAACCTATGAACTCAAGTATTCGGTTTAAAAAATAAACCCTGTGTTGCCTCTACCAAAGAAAGCCCCCAAGGGGTTCCCTGCATAGGTCTCCAGAGGTCACTGACTGCTTCTCTGTTGTTGTCCACAGAGACCGTGTCCATGAGAAGCGCTTGCAAATGACGAGGAGGCAGATGTCAAGCACACAGGAAATCACGTTACATGTCAGCTCAAGGAACTCCCAAATAGACGCTAGGTTTTGGAGGAAATTTTCCACATGTGTAATGTGACCCTCTGCTGCTGTCCACCCAGGCACTTGCCTTGGCCAGCATTCTCAGTTAACTGAGGGGCAGAGGTCACAGAACCTATAGAATTTGTTCCATATCACTCTGGGCCCTTATTTCATCCAGGCCAAGAAGTCCCAATTCACACACACACACACACACACACACACACACACACACACACACACACACACAAAAGAATCCTTTAAAGATAAAAAGATAAAAGAATGTAAGCTGGGGAGACAGTTACGCTACGCCTCTCTCCCGAGCAGTCCCGCTACTTGAAAAACCTGTCAACATTGTGCAACTGCCTCCCGCTTAGACACATCGCCACTGCTGCCCCTGTGACCACAGAGTGCCTTAAATAAAAGCGCTGCAGTACCCTGGTGGAGGGGCAGGCTCTGAGGCCACGTGGCTGAGTTTCAAGTCCTGGCCCTCCAGCTTAAAGCTGAGTGAACTTGGAGATTTCACTTACACTTCTGTGCTTTTCCAACTGTAAAACACAGGTAATAATAGCATCTCCTATTAGGGGTGTTGTAAGGAGATGTTAATGTATGGAACTACTTAGCACAGTGCCTGCTACATGGTAATCTTTCAGCTGCTAATGTTATCATTGTTACTGTCTCTGCTACCATCTTTACCTGCAGACCTCTGTCCTACCAACCTCATCCCTTCATCCGGAACTGCTTGCCTTGCTCCGGGTACCCGGACTTCCTCTCCGACCCACACAAAGCACATGCATTCTCACCTCTGGCCACCACCCCGCCCTGCCCATAGACCCCATGTGTGTTACCCAAATGCTCTTTATCACTCAAGGTGCAGCTCCCCGCAGACCCCACAGAGGCATCTCCTGGCCAAGCCAAGGACTGTCCCTCTCTAAAATCTGTATGACATTCAGAGGTGCTAATCAGCACTGCCTGACT
The DNA here is from genome assembly GCF_000951045.1 of Mandrillus leucophaeus. Classification (NCBI taxonomy): domain Eukaryota; kingdom Metazoa; phylum Chordata; class Mammalia; order Primates; family Cercopithecidae; genus Mandrillus; species Mandrillus leucophaeus. The sequence goes on from NW_012102809.1 coordinate 3,619,243, forward strand.
CATTCAGCTTGCATGGGGGAAGGGTCTTCAGCTCCCCCAGCCCCTATTTTTTAATGCATCTTCTGCATCCGCCCCTCAGCGCATCGACCCCCTGGAGCCCTGCACATAAGTCTTCAAGCTCTAACTAAACATCAAAGGTTAGAGGTAGATGGGGCTGCAGGCTGGTTTTGCTAGATTCTAGAAGCTAGAGAATTGCTTTGAGTTTAAATGCACACTTCCAAATGATCTGCTACATGCATGGGCCATTTTTCTGAGCTCTGCATTCTCCACGTGGCGGCTTTGGTCTTCTGCTCTGGCACTGGGAAAAGACGGCCACGGTAAGCTAACACTGACTACTTTTCTTTAGCCAGCAAAGGCGTGCTGTGGCCTCCAAAGGTTCGTGCGGCGGGCACGTTGGTACTCACCAGTCAGCAATGCATCCAGTTATTAGGTAGCCAAAGATTAATCCAACCAGTAAGGAGAACTTAGCGATATGGACCTTCCAGGCATTATCACACACAAGATCCCACTAGAGAGGGGCAAATAGAAAATAAATCAGAGAGAAACATACACAGAGCTCGTCGTACTCAATTTTAAGGGCAATACAATAACCCTCTAGGGACCATGGCACCGTTGCCAGTACCATGCCACATACGCCATTCAGAGTCTCTTCCACATTTTTGAAAATCCAATGAGACATATAATTTGCCCACAAAAGGAAATGTAACATTTTAGTCTGGGACAGATTATAAGTCTGCACAGAATGATGCAGGAAGTCTGGGGATGTGTGTTCTTCTGTCCCAACCAACACGGGAAATGTAAACTGAGGCAGAGGTGGGCAGTGACGGAGACCAGGCGTCCCTGAGGACCAGTGGTCCCTCACCATGACGAGCTGCTCCGAGTGCCCAGGGGCTGGGAGACCCTGACGACTTTCTGCATGGGCATCATGATGACATGAGGAGGTTAAAAGTAACTTTTGCATTTTCATCCCAAAACATTCCCCAAACTTTACGAGGAGTCTTAAAAATAAAGGCGAGCATTAGTAGTGAACGTTGAAATATGAACTTTAACTATAATTCCATGTAATTAAATGTAAATATGAAATATAAACATTCTATTTTGCCCTTGGAAATGTCCCTTGCGTTTTCCTATTTCCCCTCTAAAGCCATCTGCTCTACTTGGAGAGAAAGCCGGTCAATTAGTAAATACAACATTCAGACTATTGTACTGTTTGATAAGAAAAATACAAAAAATATTCTCATTTTTCCTTTCTCCACTTGCAGAATCAGGAGAGAAACCCCTGTTTGTTCCCTCTAAGTGATGCGTGTCCAAGTGTGGACTCAAATCCACATGCAGCTGGCATCTGGGCCAGAGGGGCAAATAAGCAGGGTCTCCGCTGGCCAGGTCATGCAGACGCACAGCTGGGGGTCTAGATGTCCTGCTTCTGCTGCAAAGAAGTGGACAAAGTTTCCGGTTCTGGCCTCGCAACTCCAGGTCAGTGGAGACGGGGGTGGGGTGGTGCGGGGAAGCAGCTGAAGAAACGCACGCCAATGCATTTGGGAATGCCAGAGCGGGAGGTGTTCTGGGAGCAGAGGCAGGATTGGAGGGGGGTGGGCACATGGAAGGTAGTGGGCTGACCCCTGATCCTAGTTCTGTCTTCTTAGATGTCTCCCCCGGCCCCTTGTCTCTGTGCGCCCCAGACTGCAGCACAGAGGATCCTTAGAGAGCACTGTAAGCTCAGGCCCTGCCCCGTGTTTCCAAATTTCCAGAGCCTTATCGAGGCCTAGGAGGCCACAGCTGTGGTTCTTAGCGTCCCTAAAATTCAGGAAAAGCCACGCTCTGTGTCAGTGGATGAAGGGAAAGGTGCCCGGCAGGGATAAGTAGAAAAGTACCGTCTGTCACAATGTCCCCACTTCTGCCCTGGACTCCTTGGGACACACACTGGCTTGCCGATGCCCCGACACAGGTATGGCTTTCCAGAGACTTGAGGAGGGTGACTTCTTTTTCTACCCCACCTGCTTCCAGAGTGATTTGCAACGCCAGGCCCAGGAAGAAAGGGAAGACGGGAATGTAAGCACAGACTGCACGAGGGCCTCGTCAATAAAAGACGGCTTGGAATTTGCTGCTGTCAGGGTTTATTCATGAATTTGGGGAGCAGGGCACTGCTGGTTGCACAGATTCTTATTAAGAATTCAGACACAGGAGCTCCTTACAGGGTTAACTTCCTTCCATGATTGCTCCAGTGGTCCTCAAACTGCACTCCAGGGACCAGCAGTGTTAGCACCACGTGGGGACTAGTTAGGAAAGGCAAGTTCCTGGGCCCCATCCCAGGCCCACTGGATGAAAACTCCTGCAGGTAAGCACAGCAATGTGGTTCAGCAAGCCTGCCCCGCGACTCAGAACTACTGGCCGACACTGCCCCGCCATTTTGAAGACAATGAATGAGCTTCACCGTCTTGGGCTGGGGTTCAAACAACTCCCAAGAGCAGGGAGAAGCGAAAACGCCATGGGAACCATGCAAACGACTGGCTGCTGCTGCTCGGCCCTGCAGGGTTGTACAGCTAGGTGATGAGTTAAGTGGGCTTTTGCAGGCAAGCCTGGAAAACGAACATCCACCTATGTATGCTGTTTCTAGGAAAAAATGTATTTTTGATAATAAAAACCTTTCACCACGCAACCTATTTCTAACTTCAGGAATGCAGGTTTTGCCTTAAAATGTGAGTGACAGCTTCATAAATCACAGTGGGTGCACATTCTGTTTTTCCAGCTTGGTTTACACACTCTGGCAGGGGAGGTGCTCACGACACCTGTAACCACTCATCTCCCAGTTGCATCATGCCTTTGGGAGCCTCGGCTGGGCACAGTCTCGGCAGGAGAGGAACACGTCCCGACCCCAGGTTGCTGCCGGGAAGAAGGGCACCAGCTGCTGTCTCAATGGCAGGGAGTCATTTGAAATGCTTTCATGTCTTCACCAAGACTTCCCACTGATGAGTTTACTTGAGGTTAAAGGATGCAAATGAGTATATTATGCTTCTATGAGATGGCCAGGAGGCAGAAAAAATTTTAATAAAGCATTCAGGGGAGTGGAGGAAATTGCCAATACTGTTGTGAGTTCAGCCACCTGAGCAATGACCAGACCTGGCCTCAGCAGCCACGACCCCATTAAGGTGCTAGCTAATAAGATGCTCAGTGGCCAGCCCTATCCATTAGCAGTGCCACAGTGGAAAACGAAGACAGTGGAGGGAGACTGGGCCACTCACACGGCTGGTAGGGAGAGGAAGCCTGGTTAAAAGTATGGCTGGCTCCACAGTTCCCAGCCTGTGGGCTTCCCCCTGGAGAGGGGGACGGGAAACCCAGGGCGAGGCAGTCACCTGCTGCCTTAAACCCTCCTGAACGAGGCACAAGAATAGACAGCATATCTGAAGCAACAAGTAAACCAACTGGATTCCCAGGCCCAGCAAGTTTACCATGATAAGGGTTACTCATGCCTGGGGATCTGCCCGCAACACCACCCTTGCCATCCTGGAGCCACCGCTGTTTAGCAGGGTAGGGTGGGGCTGGGGGAACCCATGGCGCCGACACCTTTGTTTGACTTCTACTTCTGGTATTGACAAAAATGTACCGGGAAAAGAAAATATGTTCAGACACAGTATAATCTCCTAAAGAATTTCAGAAGTATGAGGAAGCTTTGAGGTCACCTGGCTCTTGAAATTTGTTCACATTGCTCTAGATAAGATATGGCAACTGGTCATTTCACTGACCAGTTGGGTAAGCAATGTTTAAAGCAATTTATAATTTTTCAGATTAAAAAAATATATAACAGGAGTAATGTTTTAAAAAGCACAAAACCAGAACTTAATATAATAGGTTTTGTCTCTGACATTACCCTTGTCACCTCCCTCTCCATCAAATCAATCACCAATTCCAGCAGGTTTTACCTTTCAAATATGTCCTGAACATACCATCCATGCTCCACTGCCCCCACAGACACCCCGATTTATAGGGACGGGGTAGGCGCTCACTCATGTGATCCCAGTCTCCTTCTGGTGTGTGCTCCTATAATGCGAGCTGGAAGGCCAAAAACAACACTTCCAGATTCTGGTACACCTACAGTTTCAAATGTGATTTTGGTCCTGCCAATCATGTGCACACCCCAAAATAACTTTCTGTGTGCAACTTTGTTCTAATTTCCGGATGACTTGAGTTAGGAAGAGAGTTAAGAGGGGGAGGAAGGGAGACATCCATTTTGCTGGTCAGATCTGGCAAGGGTTGGGTGGTCTGGGAGCCAGCAGTTCTGGAGGTGGCTAAGGAGGTGTGATCTTGGAACCAGTGGTTGGGACAGTGACTTTCTAATTCTTCAGCCTCCTAATGGAGGCACAGTTCCCTGGACAGGCTAGCTCTCCAGAGTTCTTCCAGGAATCCTTCCAGAGGCCCGTTTACAGTTGCTCTAGCAACTCAGTCAGCACTATTCCCTGTATTCAGTCCCTGTCTCCTGAAATACCAGAGTGGCTTCCGTTCTTTGCAAATTGAACCTTGTTCTCTGGTCAAATTTCCTTGGGATGGAATTCGCAGGGGGTAAGCAGACAAGATAAGGAAAAGTCACCAGCCCTCCTCCCTCTCCTGAACTAATACAAGAGTCTCCCTGCATTAACTCCAATCTCCCTCAAACCCATTCCCTAGAGAACAATGAAAAGCATCCTTTAATTAACCTTGTTAACACCTCATCAGCAGGTTTAACAAGATCATAAAAGCACTAAAGTCATGGCTCCATTTCATAATCTTAGGCTTGCTTGCTTTGTCATTCTTCTAAGACCAGGGACATTCATGATGATGCCATGTGACGCCTCTGAGCCATGACTAAGCGGTGAGACAAATGACTCCCAAGTGTGTCTACCTTTCACACATGTTAGTTGCTCTGTGTTCTGGCAAAATAAGAAAAAAAAAGCAAAACTGCGGAGTCAGAGAAAATCTGGTAGACTCTTTTTGGACCTGTATAGTTTAAGGATAAGCTAAAGAAAATACCATTAATATTATTTTGAAAGGAATAATTGCTTGACTTGTCAGAGTGGAGAAATATTCATCAAGGAAACTCAGAAAATTTCTAAAGAAGATAGAAAATAAATGGCAGATAAAGAAAACAATCTTGTTTTCCACGGTAATGAATTCCATGATAAAATGTAAAACAAGAACATAAAAGAATTGGAAGCAAATAGATTGCTTCTTTAATTTTGAAGTGAAGATAAAATCTCTAAAGAGAAAAACTAGGGAGGAAAAACTACCTAAGGAAACAACTGGTAGATTTTGTAATAGTTTAACGATTACTACTTTACTATTAATTACTATTTTTAAAGTCTACACATCAAAAATACAATAAGCAAAATTATAAAGACCTAAATTTGTAATATATATCCATTTACATATCAATATACACCAATACTGCAACCAGAAATTGAGTTAGCACCCAGATGATTAACCAAATATGAAACACAAATAAACACTTGAGAAATGTTTGATTTCACTAACGAAAATGAAGACGGCCGGGTGCAGTGGCCCACGCCTATAATCTCAGCACTTTTGGAGGCCAAGGCGGGAGGATCACTTGAGGTCAGGAGTTCTAGACCAGCCTGGCCAATATGGTGAAATCCTGCACTAAAAACACAAAAATTAGCTGGGTGTGGTGGTGCGTGCCTGTAATCCCAGCTACTCAGGAGCCTAAGGCATGAGAATTGCTTGAATCTGGAAGACAGAAGCTGCAGTGAGCCAAGATTGCACCACTGCACTCCAGCCTAGGCGACAGAACGAGACACTGTCTCAAGAAAAAAAAAAAAAAAGGCAATATTTTGTTTCAAAAAGAAAATTTAAAAAAAATTTCTAAAGATGCAGGAGAAGCAAAGAGGTATAAACCTATACAAGGAGCATAAACCGGGCACTGTTTTACTGGAAGACAATTTGGCAATATGTAGCACATTACTTTAAATGGGGTCCACTCTTTATCCCAGCAATTCCCTTTCCTGGAACTTTATCTCAAGTAAATTATCAGACACACACACAGAGGTCCCTATGCCATGATTTTCACTGTTTGCAACTTATAAGAGCAAAAGTTGAGAACCTGACTAAATGTCAGTGATACCACAGCATCATTAAAAATTTCACCTTTGAAAATGAATGATCGAGGAAAACGCTCATGATATAATTGTATGACAAAGCTTCAGAATGGAAAAACGGTGACTAGAAGGGATGTTTGTACAGGCAGGGAAAGTTAAAAGAAGATATTCCAAAATATTTTAAAGTGACTATCTCTAAAGAGTAGGAATAAGACCGAGTTTTATTTTCAACTTTATACTTTTCTTGACTTTTCCAAATTTTCTACGATGAATCTACAAGCCCTCAAATGACAGAAAAAAATGTAGGGAAAAATAATGTAAACTCCCACAGTGGTAGTGACGGTGGGGAGGCAAAGACAAAATCATTAAACAACAAACCAACAAAGGAAAAACCTTTTCGCCTTCTCGGAAACACGTATTTTAAGACAATCCTATAAATCAGGCCTAGAGGAAGCTTATTTTGAAAGTGGCTGGGAACAAACCATGTCTTCACAGCCTGAAGATTATGCATGTTAATGCCACTGACTAAAGCAAAAAGTGTTTTTTAGGGAAGTGAATGACAATTTTCCCCCAAGTTTCATCTTTTGTAGTGGAGATCCCCATTTGAAATTGTTCTATCAGCAAACCACGAGGGTTTTACGAATCGCTGTGCACACTGTCTGTTCCAAAGCTGAGCAGTGTCAGTTGAGATAAAAGAAAATATTTCTGTTCAGTCCTACAAAGAGGACAGTAACTGCTTAAAACTTCAAAAGCTTAAGTAAAACAAAGTTCCTGACTGGGTCGCAGGAATTTAGAGAAATGTAGAGTCAGCATTCCCCCTCCTAAAACAGAGTTTCAGCAGCCTCTCATGAACCAGTGTTTTATGTACCATGGATGTGCTGTGCTTTGCACTTCTTAACTGTAGACAATAGAAATGGCAAGAACACACACAGAGTCCACCCTGGAAGATGAGTCACAGACGGACAAAAGAAACACCCTCCACAAGCCAGGCTGATGAAGCACATTCGCCACAGTTAGTTTCTCAACATTTATGCAGCCTCTGCTACCTAAATATGTTTTTCAGTATTTTTAATCTAACAGTTGACAGATTTTTTTTTTTCCCCTAAAAGATTCCATCAAAACTCAAGATATACTGCATGACTTGAAAACCTCAAATTACTCTCTGCTTTTTGCCTCTAAGCTCATCCTCCAATTTTAGGAGGTTTGCTGTCAACAGTAGCCAACACAACTGCCAATTAGAGTTGGCATCATTGCAAGCTTCCTTGAATGACATAATGGACATCCTTGGGTACTCCGGGGAATTTTTTCCCTTTTCAATCTTGTTTCTCTGTTTTTTTGTGAATATTAATTGCTGCTCAAATTGCTCCTCATCTTTCCTTTTTTCTACCTTAGTGCTAAAATAATAACCACGGCACGTTGAGGGGAATAGCTGGGGCAAAAATCGATTGCAAACCATTCCTGCTAGATGGAAGATACACCCCAACTCCAGCAGACCTGCATTCTGAGCCTCTCTAAGGAAACCCACCCTGGAGCCACACCGTAAAGCTTCTTACACTTCACGTAGTCCCATTTTAACGAGTAATGTAGTAATTTTAGATTCATTCGAACCCTTAAGCAATAATTTATTTATTTATTTATTTGTCTTTTTTTCTTCAAATGACAGCTCTACTGCCCGCTCCTCTTCTGCGCAGTGCAGCCTTCCCGGTGGGAGAGAAATAGAAACTGCTTCATTTACTGACACTGGGGCTTTCCTGGTTCTCACTGAATTTGACCATTTTTGAAGGGCTAGAGATGCAGAACTTGAAAAACAGAAAAAATTACCACCTGAGCACATCCTTAGTGAGGTGTAGGATTATCTCTGAGGAAAAAATACCATGAGTCACTTTTCTTTCTTTGTTTCTTTTACTTTTTCTTGAAGGAAATAAGAAGGTGTATCATTCTGAGCAGAGGTTTGCATTATTGAACGTTCTTATTCTTTTGGTACAGGGCCCGGTGGCATTTGGGGAAGCTGAATAGATACCCACAAGGCAGCGGAGATAATTAATAAGCAGTGCCCTTATAGCTACCAAAACCTTGAAGAGTCTTTCCAAATTCTGCAATGTGGATTTTACTAACGGCCCTCATCAACTACCTCTAAGAAAGGAAATTAAGAGTAAGCCCTGTAAGTTAAAAAGGAAGGAGGAAGTGGGGAGGAATGCAGGGAGGGAGGGAGGAAGGAAGGAACCCCACAGATCCCTAAGCATCAAAAGGGAGCAGCTATTAATGTCCTGCAAGAAGTCAGCACACAGGCTTCCAGCACACTCATGTATACGAGATAACTTGAAGACCCTTAACCTGAGAAATTCAAAAGTTGTTTCAAGTGTTGCTGGAGGGCATTTTCTAGTATAACACAGTGCGTCAACAGAGCTGGACTGTAGCTAGCATCAACATTTCAGATGTCCCCATCAATTCCGGAAGACAGCCAGGGGTGGGGAGCTTCTGCTGGGAGCCTCAGGGGATCCTTGAAATGAGAAGACTGTAACGGCCCAGGTGATCCATCCTGGAGAGAACTTGGAGGGTGAAGGAAAGTCATCTTCCGCTGGCTGAAAACAAATGCCTCAGTGGCTTTCCACAGCTGCAGGCTATGGCCTTGTTGTAACAGGACCCTGTTACGTTCCCTTTATGGCCAGAGTCACCTGTCACCTTCTATTCTTCCCATTTGCAAACTGGCTGCCATCAATTCTGGAAGAGAGCCAGGGGTGGCTGCCCCCCACCTACCTCTCTCATCACTACCCCCTGCCCCAACCGCTGCCATGACCCAGCCTTGCCAAAGTGCTCACAGCTCCCCAGAGCCTCCATGCCCTTGGCCCACGTTGCTCTTCTGTGCCCCACTCCCACAACACCCTCATTCTCCCACTTCAACTTTTCTGGCTTGATGCCTGTTTTAAAGGACAAACCTCACCAAAACCAAAATGATTTAACATTGTATATCACCTGTCGGTCAAAGTATGGCCGATTTTCTGTACTGCATGCATTTTTTCTTTCAAGCAACACATATTACTTTTGCAAGCACACAATCAAATGAAAAGGGAAAGGGGTACAAAATTAGAAATGCACAAATGAAAATGCTTCTATATTTCTATAGAGTTTAATAAACTCCATTGAGGGGTATCCTCTCCCAAGACCGGATCAGGAACCTCTTCTCTGTGCCTCTGAAACATCCTGTACTCACGATAAACACGTAGACTGTTCTTACAATATACCGTAATTGCCTGTTTACAAGTCTTTCTTCCACTAGCTCAGGGGGTGGCAATCTGTAGCCCACAGGCCAAACACAGCCCTGCTGTCTGTGTTTGTAAATAAAGTTTTATTGACACACAGCGGTGCTCCTTCATTCATATATTCATTTGCAACTGATTCTGCACTACAGCAACAGAGTTAAACAACTGAGACAGAGCCCACATGGCCTGCAAAGCCAAAAATATTTACTATATGGCCCTTTTTAGAAAAACTTTGCTGACTCCTGCACTAGCCTGCAAGTTCCTTGAAGAAAGGGACCATGTCTTATTCCTTCATGCCTAAGCTAATGCTCAGAATGAGGGAGGGGTACAGTGTGAACGTCAGGTAGGAACGACCCTCCCAGAAGTCAGAATGCTCCTGTGTCCACCTGTGTTCACTGTGCCCTGCTATTTATCTTACTCCTCTGTCTGTGATTGTTTTCTCAAGTATAACTTAATTTAAATAATTAATACATAATTATTATACCACATTTATATAGGCAATATAGTTTTTAAATGTTTCCACCAAACTTTTCTCTATTGGTAATTTTCCTCCAGGGAAATATATTTCTAGTTTTATTACAAAAGCCAATAGAAAATTTGGGTATATGAGAAATTTATTTAAAACAATGAATAATTCTTTTTTTGTTGTTGTTGTTTTTTTGACATGGAGTCTCGCTCTGTCGCCCAGGCTGGAGTGCAGTGGTGCGATCTTGGCTTACTGCAAGCTCCGCCTCCCAGGTTCATGCCACTCTCCTGCCTCAGCCTCCCGAATAGCTGAGACTGCAGGCGCCCGCCACCATGCCCAGCTAATTTTTTGTATTTTTAGTAGAGACAGGGTTTCACTGTGTTCACCAGGATGGTCTCAATCTCCTGACCTCATTATCCACCCACCTCGGCCTTCCAAAGTGCTGGGATTACAGGTGTGAGCCACTGCACCCGGCCGAATAATTCTCTCTTAATAGAACAAATCTATGACATTAAATTAAGCATTGTTTTAGGCAAAGAAAGGAAACTAAGATTCATTAAGTATCTACCCTGTGCTCAGGACTCTGCCAGCTGCTTTGACTAAGCACCCTGACAGCACAGCAGGCCCATTGCATGGGCATTATGACCAGTGTGTCCATTTCACAGATGAAGAAACTGAGGCTGAGAAGTGACGCTAGCCCAAGATCGAGTGTCTCTTATGTAAATTATTAATCGGTATCTGATTGAAACTCAGGTACTTTTCCCCAGTAAACTCAAAGAAACAGCCCTAGTTCATACAAATAAACACAATTCTCTGCTTTGTATTAACTTGTTATAGGTTATAGCACTTGTCTTGAGAAGTATTCAGTACACTTTATGTGCATATAAAGCAAAGTAGCATACTGAAAACAGGAAAGATTTTGGTGTTATTTCATTGTTACACTGACTAAACAAATAATAATTTGTCCAGGGTCTGTGAATAGCAGATATTTGACACATCATGGCTGTTTAAGATACTAATATCACTGTATCTTTTTTGAATAGAATTTTTAGTACTGAAATGCTGAAAAAAGTTATGATCAACCCCTATTTTAAAAACAAGGAAACTGAACAAGAGGTGAAGTGAGTCATTCAGAATTAAAAAAGCTTATAGCCAAGCCAGACCTGAGTAGAGCTCAGGTTTCCTTGGGCTCAGTTGCTCCATACCAGGCTGCCGTGGAAAATGTCATTTTCAGATGTGACCTGATGCACAGGGACGCATGACTCTCCCAACAAATCTCACAAGTCAGTTACTGCCAAGCCAGGACAACTGCTAATCGAATGGTCAGTGTAGTGGTACTACCTTCATTCTAGTCCAAAACTCTTACAACAGGAAGGATTAGGGAAAAAAAAAATTAACATTTTAATTGAGGCCTACTCTTAGGCTTCCTGACAAAGACTCATCTTTTTTTGTAACACATGAATCAGAGCACCTAAGATGGTAAACCAATTTTTTTTTTTACTGTTTCAACACTGGTCTAACCATCTTGAAGAGGATATGATGCCCCTTCCTTCCTTCCTTCCTTCCCTCCTTCCTTCCTTCCTTCCTTCCCTTCCCTCCCTCCCTCCTTCCTTCCTTCCTTTCTTCCTTGTACCTAAGATGGTAAACCAATTTTTTTT
>NW_012102809.1:3630799-3638585 GCF_000951045.1 Mandrillus leucophaeus
CTTCCTTCCTTTCTTCCTTGTACCTAAGATGGTAAACCAATTTTTTTTTTTTACTGTTTCAACACTGGTCTAACCATCTTGAAGAGGATATGATGCCCCTTCCCTCCCTCCCTCCCTTCCTTCCTTCCTTTTTCTTTTTGCTTTATTTAGCTCAAACTAGAAGCCAGTACAACCATGGATCTAAATGATCACCTTTTCCATGAAAACAGCTAACACTAACCAGCTAAAAACAAGGTACACAAAGCCCGAGGCTGCCCTGGGCCTACTCCATATCCCAAAGTTACTCAACTATGGTAGGTCTGACTAGTACAGGACAGCATAATCCTTCAGGTTTTTATCCAATTGCCCTTTGTGTTCATTACACTTGGGCTAGGCTCTGGCTTACCATTGTCTCTGAGGAAGGGCATCGCATGGTAAGTGAGAGCCTGGTCATATGGAATCCAGAGCCTAAAGTGGGGTCTGAGCCAGTGTGCGAATGTGCTGTCAAGCACAGCTGGAATGCAGGCAAAGAGCTCGGAGTTTGAGCCTGATAAACCCCAGTTTTATTTCTAGTTTGACCCCGCGATCGCCAGGGCAAGCTTTTTCACCTTGCGGGGGGCTCAGTTTTAACATCTATGATGTAGGAGTTGCAAAACCTTCACTACAGGGTTGTTACAAGAGTCAAAAATAACACCAGGAATGCGCCTGGTGCAGCAACTGGCACAAGGTGATTATTACTCATTAATTTTGTCTGTCAGTTAAGCAGGTCCTCGGGGGCTTATGTCTGTTGGTAAGTAACATTTCGGATCTGAGAGTAATAAAACTACTTCAGAAAAGGTTTTGATTACTTAGAGTCTGAGCTATTCATTTTAGCCTCACCCCTAACTGACCCAAATTAAGGGGTATTTTACTAGTTTTACATCCTGTCTGCACAGTCAGCACCAGATTAGAAAGTGGGCCAGACGAGGATGGAAGACGCCCTCCAGGGAGCAGCTGTGTTCACAGCTGGGAGATGCTGAAGGAGAAGCGGCTCCAGGTCTACCCTGGAGCTCTACTGTGCTTTCAGGTCCTCCCACCACCTATCAGGATGCCGTGCCCTTCATTTTGACCTCCTCAGCAGCATCCTGGGAACAGCAACACAGCTTCGTTTCCAACACTTCCTGCAATCATTCCTTACACATACTATTTTTCTGACCAAAAGAAAAAAAAAAGTAGGATGGTTCTCAAAAGCCGACAACACTATTAAACCCAAGAGTGTGTTTTTATTTTCTTCCTTTGAACTAACTATTAATCTTCTAAAAACACCATGCCAAACTGGCAGCATGACAGCAGAATGTGACCGTGCAGTCTGGCTCCTGGCCCCTGCCCTCCGGTCGGGAGAGGAAGAAGGTCCGAGGTGGGGTGAGCCAGGAAGCCTCCCGACCTTCCACTTCAGTGCCTCCAGCATCCCGGGGACAAGCGGACTGAGAGGCAGCCCTCTAAGAGTTTCCTCAGGGCCGGGCGCGGTGGCTCAAGCCTGTAATCCCAGCACTTTGGGAGGCCGAGACGGGCGGATCATGAGGTCAGGAGATCGAGACTATCCTGGCTAACATGGTGAAACCCCATCTCTACTAAAAAATCCAAAAAACTAGCCGGGCGTGGTGGTGGGCGCCTGTAGTCCCAGCTACTTGGGAGGCTGAGGCAGGAGAATGGCATAAACCCGGGAGGTGGAGCTTGCAGTGAGCTGAGATCCGGCCACTGCACTCCAGCCTGGGCGACAGAGCCAGACTCCGTCTCAAAAAAAAAAAAAAAAAAGAGTTTCCTCAGATAGAACCTCAAAGCATCCTTATGCGAAAGCCAGGATCAGTACCCTGAGAACTCACCAGGGCCTGGCCAGATGTGTATGTGACAGGGAAAGGAGTAGAGAACACATGTCACAACTCAAACCTCAGCAAGCGGACAGAGAAAGGGAACAGAGACCCTCTCGTGCCAAGGAGGCTGCAAAGCTGCCCAAGTCGGGGCCCTCACCACAGAGTCTCTGATCAGACCTTCCTGCCCTGTCTCACCCTCCAGGCTGCTCAGAGTGGTACAATGTTTTAATATTGGTGACAGGCCTGGGATGGGCAGCTCCTGAGGGGACATCCTTCTGTTACTTGTGGAGTTGGAATTACAGGACTTGGAGGGTGTGAACTTTTGGGGAAACTCCAGGGATGAACGTGAGAAGGCCTTTCTGCTGTAGCACTAACTGCAATCAGTGTCTGGGGCTTCACGGGCTTGGCTTTGCATAACAAGCCAGGGGACCTGAACTCCATCCCAGCCCTGCCAAAATAATACTCTCCATTAACTACGGATGCAGCAGAGCAGCCTTGACAAAGCTTGCCACGGGACAACCAAGTCGATCTATTCAGCATTCCCCAGTTCTTTCTTCTGTCTCTCTCAAAGGCAAATAGACAGCAAAAGACAAAGTAAAAATATATTAATAATATTAACGATCCAATAAGGAAGCCCTTCACAACTGGACTGTCCTCCCTGCGTAGCTGCATTTGAAAGACACACTCACTTCTAAGCCAGCAGTTGAAGCTTTTTTTTTTTTTGAAGGTGGTATGGCTAAAAGGGTGTCAATAAGTGTTCATCTAAAAAAAGGGAATAACTGGTTAATCAGCGATGACATTCAGTGAAACAACGTTGAGCTGGCGTCTCATTTGTAGGACTTCTCAGAGCCTTTAATATGTTCATGTGCATCATGAATCCTGAAAAGGGGGTTCTGTAAAATGCATTTTTCAAACGTATTTGGCCTCGGAAACCCTCTCCCTCCTACATACTTTCAAGGGCATGTCTGGGCTGCAGAGTACGAGAGACGTTGCCACGTATATTTTGTTTGCCCTGCATGAACTAATATGTGAACACAATGCAAATTATAAACGTGGAAATTCTGGGATTTTAAAGGCTGGGGTAAAACAGTCCTGTCACCTCTGACAATCCACCTGAAGGAAGACAGGGGGATATGCATGTACATCAAAGGATGTTCAAAAGAACCAGAGGAATGTTTTTCTGCCTTTAATCCGAGAGAATAAAAATAACTACTTTCCTGGCTTCTCAAGAGTTTATAACTGCTAATTGGTAAGATATGGACAAACATTGAAAACTCTAAGGAAATGATCTGCAAAAGGTCAACCACAGCAAGAAGCAGTCAACTGTGTAAAATTCCACTTCCTTGAGAACAAATCGCTGCCCTGCCTGTCCCCACCTCTCTGTGGAAGGATAATTGCTCAACTAGCCCAAGTCCGGGGCTGACTAGGAAGTACACAGGCAATGATTTATACTATGTCATTCTTTAAAAAATAGTCTGTAGACCCCCAAAAGCAAAAGCAGGGACATAAAATGATATTTGCACACCATATTCATAGCAGCCTTATTCACCGTAGCCAAGGGCTGAGAGAAACCCAAGTGTTCATTGATGCATGAACAAAGCAACAAAACATGGTGCATGCACATGATGGAGTATTATTTAGCCTAAAAAACGGAGGAAACTCTGACACATGCTACACATGGATGAACCTTGAAGACATGCTAAGTGAAATAAGCCATCACTAAAGGACAAATATGGTATGATTCCACTTACATGAGGTGCCTGGAGTAGTTAAATTCATAGACACAGAAAGTAGAACGGGGGTTACCAGGAGCTGGGGCGAGCGGGGATGAGTTATGGTTTCATGGGGATATAGTTTCAGCTTGGAAAGATGAAAAAGTTCTGGAGACGGATGGTGGCGATGGTTGCACAACCATGTGAATGGCTTCCACTGAACTGTAAAATGGTTAATTTTATGTTATGTATGTTTTCCCACATGCACACACAAAAAAGTTGAAAGAAAGTGTTATCTTCAGAAAATGGGCTAGCCAGTATCCCAATTAACTTAAACATGGATGGCAGAGCACTTTGAAGAGGATCCTGGATTGGACAGCAGAAAGGACAGAGCAGCCGCGGTCTTCCTGCCTGTTGTCTTGTGGGTTATCTTCGCGAGAAAACCTCCAGGGTGCAGGCCTCTCTATCTGACGTCTCATCTCTGCTGGCAGTGAGACGTCCTTTCTCCCCAAGCTTGTCAATGGGTGAAAGGATTGAAGGACGTTGCCAGCCAAAAGGAAGAGTGACCAGACTGGCCCCCCTCCCTCAGTCACCAACCCCCTTGACTTCTCACACGTTCAAGGCAGGCCACCCCAAGCTGTTAGGTCCTGGGCTTGTGTAAATATGTTTTCTTTGTTCGAGCCACCACCCAGTCCCCAGTATTGTGGGCCAGGCCCCAGGAGGGACTGCTGAGCAGTGCCACAGTCTTAAGTGTTTCATGACTATTTATTGGTCACCTACTGAGTGCCAGACCCCAAGAAAACAATAGTGCAAAAAGTGCTGTCCTTGCTCTTTAGAGTTTGGGGCACGTCTAAGAAAGGACGATGCTGAGGGGTGAAGAGTAGTGGCAGCAGACACATAGAAGGCGCTGTGAGTGTGCCCTGGCCGGCCCTATCCATGCCGGGAAGATTAGAAGGGATGAGGCTGGAGGGGAGTGGAGAGGAGTTTTTTTGTGTTAGAAAACACAGCATGTGGCCAGGCACGGTGGCTCACGCCTGTAATCCCAACACTTTGGGAGACTGAAGCAGGTGGATCACCTAAGGTGGGGAGTTTGAGACCAGCCTGACCAACATGGAGAAACCCCGTCTCTACTAAAAATACAAAATTATCTGGGTATGGTGGCACTTGCCTCTAATCCCAGCTACTTGGGAGGCTGAGGCAGGAGAATCACTTGAACCCGGGAGGCGGAGGTTGCGGTGAGCCGAGATTGCGCCATTGCACTCCAGCCTGGACAACAAGAGCGAAACTCCATCTCCAAAAAAAAACAAAAAAACAAAAAAAGAAAAGAAAGAAAAAGAAAACACAGCAAGTGTGAGGGTTTAAAAATGTGGGGCAGGCTTAAGGGAGGCTTCCAGGAGGGAGACCTGCACCTGGGCTGGACACTGAGTAAGAATGGGCGTGGGGGCAGGTCCTGTGAGGGCACACCCTGCACCCATGTCACAGAGGGGAATGTTAATCAGGACTAGCCTTAAAATGCAACTGAAAAGTTAAGTCAATCAAACCTTACTGGGGGCTTTCGGTTGATGCTATTATTGTTAGAAATATCCTGATCAAAGATCACAGCCTTTCAGAAAAGGAGGACCAAATTCCTAAGCCTGGCTCTGCAGGGGACAGGGAGGGGAGAATGAGAGGGGGGGCTGTTAAAGGTTCAGCCTTTCAAAACCACCTGTGGGTGGGCATGAAGTGTGTGGGCTATTGGCCAGTCGTCGATGAACAGGTTGAAGTTCTGGATGAGCTCAGAGGGAGTAGGGTCAATCCTATCAGTCCTTCATACCTTAGTGTGAACTGCTTTCATCTCTTAGCTAAAATTAGCTGCCCAGATATTTTGGTTTTGGAAAATAGGAATAGAGAGGAAATTTTGAAAAAGAGGTCATTTGAGAGCACCTGAGAAGCACTCCTAAATGAGGAGACGTCGAATAGCTGGGGACAATATGAGGCCACAGAAAGAGGGGTTCTGACAGTGAGGGTACACGGCAGACAAACGTGTCCACAGCTCAGGTGGCCAGCTGGGGGCCACAAAGACCGCCATTTGCCAGGGCTGACCTCGGTTGTTTCCTCTGAGCTTCCATGCTTCTGTTTTAGAAGTCTAGAGTTAATGGTTAGAAGATTGCAGATCGTTGTATAATGCATTGTAGTTGTTGGTTACATGACTGTCCTCTGAGCTCCACTGGGAGCTCTTTGCAGAAAAGGGCTCAGATTAAATGCATATCTCAAAGCACACACTCTGCTGAGAGGGAGCGTCACGTCCATCATTTCCTGTAATCCCCACAGCGCTTTATGCTATAGGTGTCATCTCCACCTTGGAAATGAGGTTCCAGGGGGCTGAGTAATCCCCAAGGTTCCTCAGTGAAGAGGCGGTAGTGCTAGGGTTCAAATCGGTTCTCCTGCATCTGAGCCCAGTGCTCCTTGCCCGTGCCTCTACTCCCTGGATCTTCAGTCACTGAGAGCCTGTGGCAGGAAAGCTCTGTTCCTCTGCCGAGTGGACGCCGGCTCCTTCCACAATCACTCAGGCTTGGAGGGTAGGCTGGCTGTGAGACGTTGAAGAAGCCTAAGTTTAAAATAAATGTTTAATGCTTTTTTCCCCAAATTCTGAAATTGCTTTTGCAGAACCTGAAGGCACCAACCTTCCTTGCCGTTGTGTACAACTGCTCTTCAGCTCACTGTAAAACTAGGCAGAGGAGGGACTTCCAGGAAGGCATCCCCTTCTAGCTCTCCGCGTTGGCTCAGTATTTCAGTAGCCATCATGACAAATGCATCACTTATGCGGAACATTTGGGGGCTTCGAATTTCTAAACTGTTCCCCTAATAAAAGCGCACCATCAGTTGTTTAACCTGCTTTCAGAGGAATGCAGTTCGTCTCAGGATGACACACGCACGCAAGTACGAACGTGCTTCCTGATGAAGGGCAGAGTGGCTCGCAAACTGGAAGCCCTGGGAAAATCTTACAAAAATCACTGAGCTTTTCGTATGTTTAAATGTGGTGGAAATGCCTGCCTACAATTCATTGCTCTTTTTAAGGTTTTTAGCAAGGAGCAGTCAAATCAGAAGGCCTGGCCCTCCTTCTCTCACTAACTCACCCCTGTTGGGAAATTCTTCCCCAGTGGCCTCCAGAACCCTGTGAAGGGAACATACCAGTCTGCAGGGCAGGTTCCATCAGAAAATAGTTCCCCTCCTTGGCTTGAAACCCTACAAGCTGGGCCTTTGTGGCTCTTTGCAGTTAGCTGTGGGCTGGATGACAGCAGAGGCCCCACCTGTTTTGTTTGAGTTTTGCTCATAAGGCTTGCCCAGGTCATTCTTACAGAAAGGGAGGATAAAGAGGTCTCCATCAAACCCTCACATGCAAGAGATGCCTACAGAGAGGTGGAGGGCCTGGCCGCCAAAGCCACTCTCGTGTGCTGCAGGGACAGGAGGAAACTCCTCAGAACAGCTGCTAAGTCCCCCTTGGGACACAAACAGCAGCTGACGGGTAGTGCCACCTCCAGGTGGCTGCTCCCTGCCCAAATGGTACTAGCACCATTCCCACGGCCTCCTTATCAGCCCTAGGGAGTGAGTCCCAGAAGCTGTGGGGTCACACAGGGGCCACAACTCTCTAGGGCCAGGGTTCCCTGCCTCTAACGAATGGTAATCCCCTCCCCACATTCCTCCCATCACTCCTGCTTCCTACCCTAAAAATTTTGAAAAGACAAAGAAGGAAACTTGCCTAGCTTATAAATAAGTCAAGACTTTTCACTGGCTGCCCTGATTCTGCCAATCAACTTTTAAATATGAGAACAGAGGGGTAGCTGAGAGTAGAAAGGATCGACAATGTTCAGCTTATAATGTGCACAGCAGTCTATGCATAATCACCACAGGCTGAAAACAGCCCAGTATCCGTCACCAGTGGAGAGAGAAACACAGTGTGGTCTACCCATGCAGTGGAATACGGCTCAGCAACAAACAAGAACAGCTATCAATGCACACAGTACCACGCAGGAACCCAGGGATGAGACTGACACGGCGGACCACAGGCTTCCTTCATTTGACCTTCCAGAATAGGCAAAACCATGCTATGGGGATAGATATTAACGCAGTGGTTGCCTGAGGGGTGGGCTGACTGGAGATGGGCGGCATAGAATTCACTAGGGTGAGGGAAATACCTTAATTTAGGGGGTGGTTGATGGGCATATATACAAGTCAAAACCCACTAAGCTATACAGTTAACATCTG
>NW_012102809.1:3640310-3652086 GCF_000951045.1 Mandrillus leucophaeus
CTTCCCCTCTCTTCCACCATCCCTGCTCCCCTTCCCCTCCCCCTCTCTCCCTTTTCCCCCTTTCCTTTCCCTCCTCCTCCCCTGTGACAGGTATCCACACTCCCACCCCTGCTCCCAGCTACCGCTCCTACAGAGGTGGAACCTGCCCTTCCCTCTAGTACCTGCACCCTTCTGTCACCACCTGGATTCTGAACACAGCAGCCAACTCCCACGGAAGTGCCAGCAGTTGCCTTCACTTGCACATCTCTGATTTACAACAGACAAACTGGATGGAAAGCCCACTTACCGCAGCAGTGACGTGAGAACACACTCAGCCCATGCTCCAGGGATGCAACTCCCTCCCTTCTCCCTGAAGAGGCCCTGTGGCTGAACTGTGTCCGCCCTGCCCCTAACAAGACGTGCTGGAATCCGAACCCCAGAACCTCAAAATGTGGCCTTGTTTGGAAATCCCTGAAGAGGCCCTGTGGCTGAACTGTGTCCGCCCTGCCCCTAACAAGACGTGCTGGAATCCGAACCCCAGAACCTCAAAATGTGGCCTTGTTTGGAAATAGGGATTTTACAGAGATTATTAAGTTAAAGTAAGGTCTCTAGAGAGGACCTTAATCCAACATGACTGGTGTCCCTACAAGGAGAGATGAGGACACAGACACACACAGAGGGAGGACCATGTGGGGACAGAGGGAGAAGACGCCATCTGTAAACCAAAGAGAGAGAACTCAGGAGAAACTGACCCTGCCCACACCTGGATCTAGGACCTCCAACTTCCAAATCTGTAACAGAATGCATTTCTGTGGTATTTGTTATACAGCCCAGCAAGCTAATACAGTGTGAGAATGAAGCCAGGGCAGAGGATGACCTAGAAGAGAACTAGAAAGAACTGGAAACTGCAGCCCATCCTATCTCTGGACTTCCAGAAATGTCATCTATACTTTTGTTTGTGTGTTTTTTTATTTGTTTGTTTTGATTTTTGAGACAGAGTCTCGCACTGGAGTGCAATGGTGTGATACCAGCTCACTGCAATCTTTGCCTCCCAGGTTCAAGTGATTCTCCTGCCTCAGCCTCCCGAGTAGCTGGGATTACAGGTGCCCACCACCACATCCAGCTATTTTTTGTATTCTTAGTAGAGATGGTTTCACTATGTTGGCCAGGCTGGTCTCGAACTCCTGACCTCAGCTGATCCACCTGCCTTGGCCTCCCAAAGTGCTGAGATTACAGGCGTGAGCCACCACGCCCGGCCACTTCTGTATTTTTTTAAAGCCAGTTTGATGCAGGGTTTTCTGCGACTTGCAGCATCCTGACTGACCCCCCCAAGCTTTCAAACCCTTCACAGTCTTGTGCCATTCTCTCCTCCTAACTGAAATAAATGTCTTCTCCCACTCCTTCCCATTACAGGGCACACATCCCAGGGATTCCCAACTCACTCTCTTCCTTATCTCCATGCGCACTGCACCCCTCTGCCAGGCTGACTCCTTTGGCACCCCGCCCCCCGCCTCCTAGGACTACCTGTTCTCCAGACACACTCACAGGTCCATCCTCCCCGTCTCCAGCAGCTCCCAGCACAGTGCTGTGCACAAACTGGTGGCTCAGTAAACATCTGAACGTCACACGCTGCTCAGGACATGCCTGGTGCGGTATTTCCCCCATATAATTTTGAACCACGAGATGAGGCCGCTGTGTTTGCTATATAGATTCAAACAGTTCGCAAGAGAAAGGCTGCTGTATGTCGTCGCTGCCCTCAAGGAGAAAATGCCTTCTGAAGATTTGAAAACCTCTTTTCAGTAAGATGATCCGTAGATCCTCAGTCTGCAAATTCCCTGCTAACCTTCTGGCTGTCAAAGGTCATTTCAGCTTCCCCAAAACTGCTATTAAAAATGAGATTCATCATCAAAGTTGCCGTTGGCTTTCCTCACCACCCTCCTGTTGGTCACTTATCTAAGACTCTGCCCCAAAAGAATTATAAACGATGAACAACAAGAAGGCAAATGAGAAATGAATTAAACAGAGAAACCACTTGCTTATACTTAAACACATTATCAGCAAACACATAAAACCAAAAAAAAAAAAAACCCAAAACAAAACAAAACCACACACATCGAAATTCCCTCAGTCTTGATGATATCCATTTTTGACAAGTTGTTTCTTATGGGACTTCCCAGAAAAATATTACAAATAAATCTTCTCTTAAAATGAAATTATAATTTTAAAAACCACTCTGGAACCTACTAGTTTTTTTTGTTTTTTTTTTTTTTTTGAGACAGAGTTTTGCTCTTGTTGCCCAGGCTGGAGTGCAGTGGCACCATCTTGGTTCACTGCAACCTCTGCCTCCAGGGTTCAAATGATTCTCCTGCCTCACCTCCCAAGTAGCTGGGACTACAGGCATGTGCCACCGCGCACAGCTAATTTTTCGTGAAGATTTTGATGACCCCAGGAAACAGAGCTCCAGAAACCAGTAAGCCCCAGACAGGCTCCTGTGGGAACCCATCACCTTCTTGCATTTCACTCCCTCTGGCCAGATGGGCTCCCATTGAACATCTTTGTTGCGTGCTTGAAAGCAGCTCTGAGAGTCAGACATGGGCCCCTGCCAGAACACCCAGCTAAGTCTCCCCTGCCACCACCGTTGTTGACAGCCCTGTGCTAGAGGCACCAAGAGCATCAAGAACACTCAAAAAGGAAGACAACGCTACCAAGTCCAGGGCCAAGACAGTGGGACAGGCAGACAGTGCTGTGATCACATAAGCAGGACTCATCCTGCTGGGGAAGGGGTCGCTCTGGTGACCTAACGGGGTCCAGCTAATACCTAGCACACTCACTTTCGGAGCCGGCAAAGCCACGAGGTGCCTGCCTCGGCACAGGTAGCAGATGTTTCGCTAGGACTAGATGATCCATCAGGCTCGCTGCCTGGGTCCCTGGAGGGAGCCAGCCCGATCTGTTCCTCAGCAAATGTAAACAGTGCTTATGTTCAGCTCTGGCCTCCAGCGTTTGGAGTCCGTGTCCCACGGGAGAGCTCCAGTTTCCTGCTGCTGACAACACTATAAAACCCCCGTAATAGGAATTAATTATGGAAAAGGCTAGTTTGAATTAGAGACATTTTGAAAATAAGTACCTTTTACTTCCAAACAGACGTTTCCTTTTCTAGTAATTAACTGTTATTCTAAGTAGAGGTTCAAAGCACCTACTTCAAGGAGTGACTTGGTCATTAGCAACATTCATTCCTGCGTAAATACACTATGGTCCTTTTCCCAAACATGCTTTCCCAGGTGGGCTGAGCTTTGTTTATCCCACAAGGAGCTCAGCAAGCCCTTTCTTCACAGAGGGCAGGGAACCCTGGCTGCCTCGTGGGCATTCCCAGCAGGATGAAACGCCCTCGGCCTGAACACCCATGTACCCCGTACGGCGGGTTAAAGAGCAGAGGTCCCACTGTCTCTCCCCACAGGCTTGGCCATCTGTTGGGTGTGGTCAGGAAATACAATGAATGTTTTTATTAGTCTAGACCAGGGTTTCTCAAACTTGGCATATTTGGGGCCAGATCATCCTTTGTGATGTGGACGGTCCTGTGCCCTGTAGGATGTTTAGCAGCACCCCTGCCTCTACCCACCAGATGCCAGTAGCGCCCAACCCCCATGCCCCCAAAGGTGTGACAACAACAACAAATGTCTCCAGACATTGCCAAGTATCCTCTGGGAGCAAAATCATACCACGTGGAAATTGTCCAGAGAACTTCCTTTAAACGATGGATGCTGGGGTCCTACAGGCATTTCCGAAAGTTCCCCAGGGTGACTCTAAGTGCACTGGAGCCACCGCAGCCCTGGACAAAGATGGGCCAGTTCCACGTGAAGAAAAGGCTCTGTGACCTACCTAAAGTTCTGAACAGCAGTGGTTTAAAGACATAATCGACTCCAGAGCTCAGTATGATCCGCCCAAGTTCGATTAGTTGCCATTTCAGATAAGCTACATAACTCTTCTTAATCTTCAATAGCTCACTGAAATGTGACTTTAGGTTTGAGCTGACTTACGAATCTGTCCTCTTTTATTCTTGTCATCCCAGAATTAAACCGTTCAACCTCACCCAGATGAGAGCAAAATCCTTTCGCCACCTCCTTACTGGCACCATGCAGGAAGTGTTTACAGAGTACCTGCTAGGCCCAGGGGCTGAGGATATATATTTGGGCCAGGACAGCAGGGGTGGGAAATGGGAAGGGAGGAAGAGGGAGTCAAGAAGGTCTGAAGGGGGCAACAGGATGGAGGGGTTGACTCTGGGCTGAAAGAAGAGTATGGGGGAATACAGAGCATTGTTTGGGAAATCGACAAATAGGTGGGTGGAGCTCTGAGGTCCCTGCGGGGATGATGGGGATGGAGGCAGGAGAGGCAGGCAGAGACCTTGAAACCTACCACCCAGGCCCAACTTCATCTTAAAGGTCACGGAGAGCCACGGAGGATTTGAAGCAAGGGAGCGATAAAGAACCGCTCAGCTACAGTGTCCAACAACTAAACACTGGGATTTAGGGAAAAGGCATAGATAAGATCAGGTGCCACAGGAGAGGGCCAGTCCAGCAGGTTGGGGAATGCACAGGCCTAGGGCTTCAGGGAAACATCCCGGCTGCAGATACGTATCAGAGCTGCCCTGCTCAGGGTGCATGCTGGAGCTCTACTGTCATGTCCCCTCAAAGCTCCAGTGTTTAAGCTGTAACCCCCAGGACCTCAGAATGTGACTGTGTTTCAAGAGAGGGCTTTTAAGGGGGGTATTAAGGTCACATGCAGCCATTAGGGTGGGCCCTGATCCAATTTGACTGGGGTCCCCATAAGAAGAGGAGATGAGGACGCAGACACACACAGAGGGAAGACCGTGTGAGGACAGAGTGAGAAGACAGCCATCTACGAGTCAAGGAGAGAGGCCTCAGGAAAAACCAACCCTGCTGAACCTTGGTCTTGGACTTCCAGCCTCCAGAACTGTGAGGCAATACATCTCTGCTGTTGAAGCTGCCCGTCTGTGGTACTCTGAAGCCCTAGAAACTTACCCAGGGAGGTCAACTGAAATCCCTGAGCAGTTGTGTGGGGTCTGGCATCAGGCAAGCCTGACAGCCCCTGCAGGGGAGAGACCATGCAGTGCTGGGGCTGGGGCCTGTAGGAGGCAGGAGCACTGGGCACTGGGCAGAGGAGGTGCTTTGCAGGAGCTCAGACATGTCGAGAGGGAGAGGGCGGTGGCCCCTGGGTAGGATGATGGCCGTGTTTTGTGATAGGGACTCGTTCAGGTGGTTTTCAAGAGGCACCGAGTCACATGGGTGTATCCTGGAGGTACAGCACCTCAGGGGCTGGCTTGAGGGCTGTAGACAGACCCCTTGGGTGAACACGAGCCCTTCTCTCCTGGATCTCTCCCATCAAGTCCTAAAATCTCGTTCTTCTATCATTTCCTTACTTACAAAGTTCAGGAGACTCATTGTCTACTAGAGGAAAAAATCAAGCTATGCCCACGGCTGACGCTATGGCTTTGTAGGGGGGGCTTGCGGGGTCAGGACCCATACCCTCCTCTAGGCCACATCCTCTCTGCACCCTGCACATGTCCCTTCCCCGTCTTCACCAGCTCCGCACAGAAGAGGTCCTCTCTCAATCCTTTCCACTGCTCAAACCCAAGCCCTCCCTGGGGATGGCTCAGATGCCACGGGCCCCGGGCTTCCCTGCGACTGACAGAAGCAACTCCTCTGCATCCCTGCACCTTGTCCTGTTCTTGGGCCAAGGCACCTCATGGTGCATCACACCTGCCTTCCTGGGATGTGCTCAGTTCACCCCCACACCCTCGGCTCCCATTCCCTGCCCCGCTCGTCCTATGCCGCATGCCAGGGATATTCAATTTCCCAACCATCTCTGGCTACATGAAGAGCTCTCTTCTCCAGGGCAGACATGGTCTTCTACCCATCTGTGACACCAGCCTAGGGCAGATGTTCTGAGAGGAAGATCAGGGACACCACGCAAGCGGCTGCAGCACTGCCTCTGAAGGGGAGGGCAGGGGAGGGATGGAAGGATTGTCCGGAACTGTCTTCAAGAAGGAGGGCATCACCCAAGTTCCCAGCCACACACGCACCACAGCCACGGGGTAGAGGCGACCCAGGTGTCTGCCGATGGGTGAACGAACAAGCAGAATGTGGTGCAGGCACACAATGGCGTATTCCTCAGTCTAAGGCAGGAAGGAAACGCTCACACACTGCCACATGGATGAGCCTTGATGACATCACGCTGAGCGACATGAGCCAGTCACAAAAGGACAAAGGCTGTGTTCCTCTATTTATATGAGGTACCCAGAGTAAGCAAACTCAAGGAGGCAGAAGGTAGCATGGGGTTGCCAGAGGAGGGGAACAGGGAGCTGGGGTTTCATGGGGACAGTTTCAGTTTGGGAAGATGGAATCGTTCTGGAGATGAATGATGGTGCCAGCTGCACAACAATGAGAATGTACCCAATGCCACAGAACTGTACCCTGAAAAATGGCTAAAACAGTACATTTTATAATTTATAGTTTTACCACAATTACGAATAGGGACAACTTTTTAAAAGAGTAGGACAAAGACAACCCACTTACTGCAGACGCTAAAGTATATCCATTTGAGAACAGTGGAGTTCTTCAACACGTAGCAATCAAGGGCGCCCAATTTGTAAAGCATCTTGTAAACACACGCGAAAGGCAGCTTTTCATCTAATCTGGGAGGAAACGCTCTATAGTGCAAATTACGATGCTAAGTACATAACCCGTCCATAATACGATATGACCACTGAGATGCTTGTGGTTGTTTTAAGCCAGCATTATCTCCTTTGCACCTATTTTAAAAATGTTTCCCAGAAATAAAGCATGGCTGTTAGCTAGTTGAATTAAATTATATAAAGGACTGACCCCCCTCCCCACTTTATAAAAAACAAAACAAAGCAAACAAACCAAAAAAGCACCTAATAAACACTTAACTAGCATTCCTACGAGTTAACAACCTTAACCAGACATCTCTGTGACTCAGCTCTTTGGTTCTCCTTTCAGATAAATGAAACAACTGTCTCAACGTTAAGGGAGCGGCACTTTCAAATAGAAGACGGCTCCCTGGCTCCTTCACGCCACTGCACACCTTGAGCTAACCAAACAGCCCAAACAAAATTGGTTAGGGCTTTATAAAGCTGTTCCCTGGCAAAAGCAGGCCCTCAAAAAGTGTTTCGCTTTTGACCAAAAGAAATCTAGAAAAAGATACAAAATACAATGAAGGAGAGGCAGAGAAGTTACTGAGAAACAAGACACACAGACTGGGAGAGGCTTGGGGAAACCCTTGCTTAGCTCTGCAGTGGTGACAACATGCTCTGTCAATAACGGACTCTGCATTTTTATTTTCCACGGGGACCTGCGAATTATGTAGCTGGCCCTGACTAGAAGAAATGTTTGGAAAGCAGGAGACTGGCCCTGTGTGAAGGCAGGGGTGGGAGTGACAATTGGCAACACTGTGTTGGTGACTGTCCAACGGCTCCTTCCAAGCTTCCTGGGTGATCTGGAGCTAATATCTAAGGCCATGTTTAATGATTCCTAGAAGAGAAGCCTCAGAAGGTTAGTGTTCCTGCTAATTCCACACTCAGCTCAAGTAGCCAGCAGGTCAGTTACATCCTGAGTCTCTGGGAGAGAAGAGAATACTTTGTTTAAAGCATTTAGTGGTTAAATCGTCAATACTCAATTACTCTCAATTAATTGCCAGAGACATCTGCCTATAAACCCGTCCACCCCAGCTTGAAGAACAGCCGGAACCATATCCTGTCACACCATTTGAAGGCGTCCGCAGCCCTGGGTAACCTCACTCCCTGCTCCAAAACCTCCTTTTCCTCACCCCAACCCATGCTGAGCATCAGATTTGCACCCAGGAAGCTGGTGTTGGACAGAGAGATGCTGGCCTCTGTGTTGGCCGTTGCTTGACCGGGGGTCACATGAGCAGAAGCACCAGGCGAAGCCAGTTTGAAGCGGGAACCGAGCTCACTTCTGGAGAAAAGGATGAAATAATATGGCTTCTGAGTGTCCTAAAAGACACTCTCACCCCACTTTGTGATCTCAGATCCCACCCTCCACCCCTGCCCTGCATCTTTCCAAGAAATTCCTTTTATATGTTGTTAATGTAATTTAAATTTGTTTTAGTCACTTGTAGCCAAGAGAGTCCCAGGAGAGGTCTGACAGGATACAATACCATGCAGACGCCATGGACGGGCGAGTGCTGGCGGTGTCCTCTCACAGCAATGGTTTATTTGAGAGGAATCCACTTCATGCACTCAACAGCCCCTGCCCTTTCCTAGACAAATAGGCCCTTGTCAATCTCTAGGTCACTTGTGCGGAGAGAGATCTGCCCATCAATAGTGACCAAAAGAACAAAACAACTAAACTCCAGCCTGCAGAAGATTAAGGTTTTTACAATACTGAGGTCAAAGTCCATGGCCTGCCATAAAATCTCAGCTGCAAGTGGGAAGGGGCCCCAGCCCTGTCTCCATTTTCAGCTTTCCCCTAGGTGTGCTCTCTGAGCTCTGCTGCCACGGGCTCAACGTCACCATCAACTCCTCTCTCGAATTCTACTCTCTCTGAGCCATATTTTCACGCAGCACACCCAAGCCAGGCTTGCAAACACATGAAGCTCACCTTCCACTAAATGGCATAAACTCAGATTTCTGGCCTGAGAACTCCAGGAGGCAGTGAAGAGCCAGGCAGAGCCCCCCTCTCCCGGCCTCGGCTAACCAGGCCTTGCCTCCCCAGGAAGGTCCCTCCTTTCTGATCGTGGCCTCTCTCTGAATCCTGTGGCCCAGTGACCCCTTTTGTTTCCAGGTTGGAACTCAGCACATAAACAAACCCTGTGGAGGGTGCTTTTTGGTGGGGCTCCTCCCATCACCCTGGATGCAGGCTTCCTGTCTGAAGGGCATACCTAGCTCTGAACATCACCAGTTTCTGGGCGAAGGCAGCAGACACCTGGCAGCGCCCAAGGAATAAATCGCCCTTCCAGGTGTGGCCTTCAGTTCCTCCCCCTCAAAGCGGTTCTCAGGTGACTCACCCCAGTCGTCCTCACCCCACCAAGGGGAGGAAGAAAAGCACCTGAGGCTTCCAGGGTGGGGGCTGTTTGCCAGGCACGTGGGGGTGGGGCATGCTTCCCAGCGTTCTGCCTCTGTCCTCACAATGCCCCTCAAGGTCAGGCAGCACTGACCCCATTCTACCGTTGAGGAAACAGGTACAGTAATGCTCCAGGAGACAGATGCATGACAAGCGGCAGAGTCGGGGCTGCAAGCCAGGCCTGCCACTCGGGCCCTTTTTTTTTTTTTTTTTTTCCTAGACAGACTCTCACTGTGTCCCCCAGGATGGAGTGCAATGGCACCAACTTGGCTCACTGCAACTTCCGCTTACCAGGTTCAAGCAAATCTCCTGCCTCGGCCTCCTGAGTAGCTGGGATTACAGGCATGAGCCACTGCACCCGGCCACACTTGCCCTTTTCATGACATCAAGTTCAGGTGAGTTCAGACATTTATGACCTCATAAAGTCAAAGACCTTCAGGAGGGGAGAGGGCCAGACATCCTTCTAATCAGGGTCCAGTGAGGGCTTGGATAAGGGGACAGCTGGTTGTCATCCTTCAGGTGGAGACTGAGCTGACCTGAGGGATGAGCAGGAACCAAGGGGCTGAAGGAAGGAGGGAAGGGGCTCGGGCAAGAGGAATAGCATTAGCAAGGCACCGAGGCAGTAAGAGAGCCTGGGCTGGGAACTGTATACAAGATGCCCCCTACAACAAGGAGGAGTGGCAGGGGAGGAGAGGAAAGGCATGTGGGGCTCAGGTCTGAGGGCACCCTCGCTGGGTGCTGAAGTGATTGGGAGCTGTGGAAAGCCTCAAGCAGGGGAGTGATGTGGGCAGGTTTCCATCTTATTTTCTGTCTCTTGGGCCTGTGGTGTTAAGAGCAGCAAGACAAGACAGGGGGCCTGGCTAGCAGGACTAAGACGGCAGAGAGTAGAGAAATCTGCAGAAGCCAACCCATGCAAAGCCACAGCAGAACTGTCCAGAAACCCAAACACACAGCAACCACCATTCTCAAGAACAACGGGAGGGTCACCTCTGAAAGGCCAGTGCCAGGGAGAAGTCACAAGGGGTGGGAGCCCCTGCCAGCCCTTCCTGGCCCCTCTCCCACGGTAAGGGCCACTCTGGAGCAGAGGATAAGGAGAACTGGATTCAAACCCTAATAGGCTGGTAGCTTTGGACAAGCCAATGGCCCTCCAGCTCAGCCTTCTCATCTAAACTGAAGGCTTGGACTAGATGATCATATTAAACGTGGCCACGCCCAGGACAATCTTTTACCTAGACTAAGCAATTAGCAAAGGCAAAGCTGGCTGAATTGGAAGGCAAATTCTAGCCCTGTGGTTTCACATATCTGGGTCTTTCAACTGTGTGGAAATTTAATTAGCTTCCTCCCTTGTTGAGTAGGAGGGCAAGAGAAAATGCCAGAACACTCCAAAGGCTCCATGTTTTCTATCGACAGCCCTAGGAACAGGCTTAGGCCCCCTTGTCTGGCCTCTGAGCTTCCAGTAGGACTTCCCACCATTCATCCCCAGGAGCCCCATGCAGACCAGCATGTCTGCTTCCCAAACAGGCCCAGCTTCCTCCAGAACCTCTGGTCAGGCTGCCTTTCCCTGTCAAAAGCTCTCCTCCCTCCCCTCTGCCTATGGGTGGCTGCAGAGCCCCAAGTGTCCATCGTATGTGCAGTGTCTGGGCCCAGGCCGTCTTCTCATTCCACATGCCCTCCTTTGAAGCCCTCCATTCCCAAGGCCTCACCTCAGCTGGCTGCGGGCATCTCCTTGGTATCTCCCGAGAGTGTCTGCCTCCCCGTCAGCCCTGGGATAACCCAGCATCTTCTACAGGCCTCGCTGGCTTTCTCCTGTGCACTCAGCACAGCCTCCCCTCCCCCACCACACGAGATCCCACTGCAGCCAGACAGGTCTTTTCAAAAACATGAATTCTGACTGCATCATATCCCTTATCCCACTTAATACTCTTTGATGGTTTTTCTTTGCTCTGAAATTAGAGGAAAAGTTCTTAGCACAGTTTATAAGCCGTCACCACCTGCCATGCCCATATCAGTTGCTATCAATTCCAGGCCCCGCATGCACAGGGCCTTTGCAAATGCCATTGCTCTCTCTGGAAAGCACACACATCTCTTCTCTTTTGCCTCTCTCTCTACCTCCTACTCAAAGCTCAGCTCTTATCTCAGATGTCACTTTCTTACACAGACCAGTCTGTCTAGGTCAGGGTTTTGTTGTTGTTGTTGTTCTAGTGTCTCAATCTTTCTACACACTTAACTCAGTTTGTAATTAAAAGATTATTACTTGATCAGTTTGGGTGTGCCTTCCCCAGAAGTCTCTAAGCTCTATGGAAGCTGAGCTGTCTACTTTCACCTATCATTGTATCCTCAACACATAGCACAATGCTCAGAACAGGCACTCAAATCTGTGAAAAGGAGGAGAGAGGAAAGAAACTTTTTTCTCTTTTTTTTTGTTTGAGACGGAGTCTCGCTCTGTCGCCCAGGCTGGAGTGCAGTGGCGCGATCTTGGCTCACTGCAAGCTCCGCCTCCCGGGCTCACACCATTCTCCTGCCTCAGCCTCCCAAGTAGCTGGGACTACAGGCGCCCGCCACCACACCCGGATAATTATTTGTATTTTTAGTAGAGACGGGGTTTCACCATGTTAACCAGGATGGTCTGGATCTCCTGACCTCGTGATCTGGATCCGCCCACCTTGGCCTCCCAAAGT
>NW_012102809.1:3657826-3658719 GCF_000951045.1 Mandrillus leucophaeus
GGCCCGGCCTCCCAAAGTGCTGGCATTACAGGCGTGAGCCACCGCACCCGGCCGTCAGTTCAGTATTAGGTAAAGAATTTAAGAACTTTTAATAAATCAGCAAAATATCATGCATTTAAAATGTTTCGGAAGAACTGGACAAATACTTTTGATAAGGTGTCAAGAAAATAGTAGATTCCATTAAATGAACACTTTGATTAGAACTGTAAAAACAGGTTTGTGTGTAAGGCATTTCAAAAGTGAAAAATAGTTATCATATGATAACTAGGATCATGGAATTGTGGGCTATTTTTAAAAGTGTTACTGTTGCAATGATATAATTATTTCTAGTCTTAATTAAATTGTACTTAAAGTCACTTTAAATAACTTCTACTCTTTAGCCCTAGAAAAAGGATACAAATTACTTCCCAGGATATTTAAGCAACTTTCAGGATAAGGGTCAGAAATCTTTGCAAATTCATGAGAACAGAGGAAATGCTACCAGAAGATTGGAGCTGGACAAACATCCTACACTTCAAATACAGAAAAAAAATTGGGCTTGGGAAGTTCAGCTGGCATTGATTATTGGCAAAAATTCCAGAGATTACTCAAGAAAGTGATGAGTATTAGAAACCAACTGATTCACTCAGAACAATGAAGGATACACTGTGCAAATTATTATTATTTTTTGAGACAGGGTCTCACTCTGTCACCCAGACTGGAGTTGCAGTGGTGCAGTCTCACTCACTGCAGCCTCTCACTCCCAGGCTCCAGCGATTCTCCTGCCTCAGCCTCCCTAGTAGCTGGGATTAGAGGCGCACACCACCACACCCGGCTAATTTTTCTATTTTTAGTAGAGATGGGGTTTCACCATGTTGGCCAGGCTGGTCTCGAGCTCCTAATCTCAGATGATC
>NW_012102809.1:3662007-3663864 GCF_000951045.1 Mandrillus leucophaeus
AAAAAAAATTGTTTTAAGTGGCCCAGGGTCACACTCATTAGTGTGATAAATGTTTATCAACTGGCTCCATGAAGAAAAAAACAAACCCTGATCTGTATTGTTTGCCAATTCCTGTGGTGTAAATGCTCCCACCATGGTGAATTTCAAGCTGCCAGCATGACATTACTGAATGTGAAGTTGGATAGACACGTGCAGTGGGCTCAGAGTCAGCAGAAGCCAAGCTGGCTCCCACACACCACCCGTTTGTGGCAACCTCAGGACAAAGATTCAGAAAGTCCACCATGTTTTTAAATGACACCAACCTTTGACTCAATCCTACCTTGGACTAAGACCAAAGTAAAGGCAACCTGCAAAAAATGTTACTGACAGAGAGGGAGAGGAAGACAAAGAGTGAGAGGGAGAGAGAGAGATCTGCAGATGGTTCAGAACAGGAAGATGAAGAAGGAAAGGGAGACCTATGACCTGGGAAGACTGCTATCTCTCAAACGGAGGTGAAAAGGCTGCTTAACAGCTGGTTAGCCTCTAATCCTTACATTAATAAGGGCCACTGCCAAATTAAATGTTTAGGATATTGTTATGAGCATGTCAAAGTCTGCATGAAATGCTGGTTATATCCTCTGACCTTTCTGGCAATTTATCCTAATAGCTCAGTAAAAGCAAAACAGATATCTCCAACCCCAAAATAAAGAAGTTATAAGATCATAAAAATATTAGAAGAGAACATAGGATTTCCCCCCAGTCTTCCAGGAATCTTCCAAGCCTTAAATCTAACATAAGAAATAATAAAAAAGAAGATTAATTCATATAACTCTAACCAAACTGTAAGTTTCTACATAACAAAAATACACATAATTTAAAGAACCAAACAGCAAACTCGAGGAAAATGGTTACGAGTCATCCAGAAGGGTTAATTCACATCATAAAGTGCACCTATAAATACATAAGAAAATAATGCTTCTTACAGTATATACACAGACCTAAAGGCAAAGGAAATGAAGAGACAGTTCAAAGAACAGGAAATATGGATGGCTCAAAAACTTTCAAAAAGATGTTTAACTTCCTTCATAACAAGAGAAGCACAAATCACAACCACCACCAAATATAATTTTTTGCACATCAGACTAGAAAATATGTAAACATTTGATAACCCCCTGGGTCAGGAAGGGTGTGGGGAACAGGACTACACACATTATTAGTGTAACTGTACATAGCTAAGATTTCTACACGAAACACTCTGCCAGTACCTATCAATGTAAAAATGCAGCCTACTTTGACCCTCCCACTTCTAAAATTTCTTGCACATGTGCAAATGTCTGTGTATGCCAAGATTTCAAGATATATTGTGAATATAACAGCAAAGACTGGAGACAAACTCAATGCTTCCTCAGTGAGTGATTAGTTAAATAAATGACAGCCCAGTCTGACAATGGAATACTATGCAGACATAAAAAAGAATGAGTACCTCTATGTACTGATGTATTCATCTCCAGCATAAGTTTAAAAAAAAGGCAAAAAATAGTGTTTAGGATACGCTAGTGTTTCTGAGATAAAATATATAAATGAAAGTAGAACATTTCTGGAAGGGTATGTGAGAAACTGCTAACCATGGTTGCTTCTGAAGAGGGAAACTGGGGGCAGAGACAGAAAGAAATGTTACTCTTACTCTATGCTTTCTGTACAATGTACATGTATTACCTACTATAGTCAATTTTTTCAAGTAGATATGCATGAATATATCCACTGTTGTTGCATATACTAGACAAAAGCCACCACTGGGATGACCTCAGGGTAGTCAGTTCAGTATTTTATTATTTTTTTTGAGATGGAGTCTCGCTCTGTTGCCCAGGCTGGAGTGCA
>NW_012102809.1:3664874-3669855 GCF_000951045.1 Mandrillus leucophaeus
CCACCACACCCGGCTAATTTTTCTATTTTTAGTAGAGATGGGGTTTCACCATGTTGGCCAGGCTGGTCTCGAGCTCCTAATCTCAGATGATCCACCCACCTAGGCCTCCCAAAGTGTTGGGATTACAGGCGTGAGCCACTGCCCCCAGCCTGTGCAAATCATTAAGAGCAATATTTGTAAGTCCATGGAGTTTCTTTTTGTTTGTTTTACCTTTGTTGACTAAGATCTCAGAATATCTGAGAATTTGGGCTGCACAGGGAATGCTGGTGTAGGAGAGGGAAGCCAACTGAGCTGAGCTGCAGACCTGTTTGTCCTTAGTTCCCCAAAACTTGCTGTCTATGTGACTTGGAAGGAATTTGATTCTTTTCTGCAAGGCACTGACAATACCTTTCAACAGAGCTGGGAGATAAAATGCAGAGCTTATGAAAGTCATCAGAAAGTTGAACACAGATGGTCCCCGACTTAAAACGGTTCGACTTGATGATATTTTGACTTGATGATGGTGTGAACACAATACACATTCAGTAGAAACTGTATCAATAAGGGCTGCTTTATTCACCAGAAGTGAAAAACACAATGGTTGCGTGAGTATCTGAAGTACACAACCATTCTCTTTTTCACTTTTAGTACAGTTACATTCCATAAGTTACATGAGATATTCAACACATTATAAAATAGGCTTCGTGTGAGATGATCCTGCCCAACTGTGGGTTAATGTGAGTGTTCTGAGCACACCTAAGGTAGGCTGGGCTAAGCCAGCATATTCAATAGGTTAAATGTATTTTCCACTTTCAATATTTCCAACTGATGAGGGGTTTATCTGGACACAACCACAACCCCATCCTAAGCAGAGGAGCATCTGTACCTGGTTCTTGTACAGAACACATGGCACACTCAAATGTGTGTTCAGTGACTTAAAATCCATGATTATCACTTGCTATTAGTCCGGCTGATGGCTCACATCTGTAATCCTAACATTTTGGGAGGCCGAGGCAGGAGGACTGCTTGAGGCCAGGAGTTCAAGACCAGCCTGGGCAATATAGCAAGACCCCCATCTCTGCAAAAAAATAAAAATAAAAATAAAAATTAGCCAGGTGTGGTGGTGCATGCCTGTAGTCCCAGCTACTCAGGAGGCTGAGGCAGAAAGATGACTTAAGCCTGGGAGGGGGAGGTTTCAGAGAACTGTGATCATACCACCGGAGACTGGCCTTGGGTTATTATTCTTAATTAAAGAAAATAATGTATATGAAATGTTTTATCAACTGTAAAGGGCTGCACAAAAGAAAGTGACATTAGTGTTGTCCTTATTTTGAAGGCATTGCAGATTCTGTAATGCAAATTCTGGTACCGATAACAAATACCAAGGCCAAGGCAAAAAATAAAAACAAAAAGATCCTAACAGGAGAGATCTAGAAACTCAAAAGGATTAAGATGAAACCTAAGTCATGGTCATGCTACATGAACCTAAAACTGAGAAAATCCTGACTTCATCCACCACTCCCAGGAAACCAGCATTGGTGGGACTTGGTGGGGGTTGGTGATCACGGTCTGGCAGCAGAAGTATGTCATGTCTAGTTTAAGCCTAATGCATCAACTCTAGGTTGCAGTAGGGGAAGGACAGGATCCATCAATCCCCTCTTTGGGTTAGAACACACAGGGTCTGGCTGAGTTGCTTTCTGGGTACCATGCGTAAGAGACACGCATGCCAACCAGAGCAATAAGTATGGCAAATTTTTGTACGTATAGAATAGCTTAACTACTGTAGATTTTTCAGCCAGGAAAGAAGCTATTGAAAGCACATTTTATTTAAGAAATAATTTAAAAAAACACAATTGTTCTGAGGAGGAAGTGGCACAAATAGGCATGAGTTAACCTGAGTTTTATTTACCAAAAAGTGTACCTCCCTGCAAGGAAGAGCAACTACGGGATGGACTAGCTGCCTTGTTAACAAAGCGCTCCCTTCCCATTGATGGAAGTGTTCAAACTAGGATGGATAACTTCATGTCAGAGACATCACGCAGAAGGGGAGAGAGGCTTGTCAGCCCTAAGATCCCTCTTAACTACAATAACCTGGGATTCTAACTGGCTTGACAGTTTCACATGTGTAGGTAGGTGCTAGGATACCAGCAGCCACATGAGAAAGAGGCCCAGAACTGTGCCTGGTAGCTCTTCTGACTTCCTCTCCCTATCTGGCACCTAGGGACAGAACAGTGCATATATTGCAGGGCACACACACGCTAAAGGATACATGCTAAATACAGGATACATGCTGAAGACAGCATGAGGCTTATTTGCAAGGGAAAGATCATGGAACAGGGCAGGAAAGAGGCACAAAAGGCAGCTTCTCAAACCCGAAGCCTTTATCTGCTGAGAGAAGGCAAAGGCTCCTTCCACTTCTGCTTCTACTTGGGACACGGGCTGACAAGCACCTGACCCCTAGAACTTCTGCACTCATCATAGTGTATATCCCACATTTGTGCATCTGCTACAGTATTCAACATACACAGCAGCACAGGAAAAGTCTGCCTTC
Source organism: Mandrillus leucophaeus (assembly GCF_000951045.1). NCBI lineage: Eukaryota > Metazoa > Chordata > Mammalia > Primates > Cercopithecidae > Mandrillus > Mandrillus leucophaeus. The sequence goes on from NW_012102809.1 coordinate 3,667,405, forward strand.
CAACAGGCCAAAATGTGCTTGAAAAGCTCTTTGAAGCATTTGTTATGTGCTTGAAACACACAGAACACTGGGAAGGCAGTCCTTTATTTAGATCTTTTTTGTCTGTGAAAATCAATATGTCCTTTCTAGGCTTTACTGTATAAGAAAATGTGTGTCTAATTATTGTTCCCAGGTTTTCCCTCTCAGTCTGGCCCAGTAACTGCAACTGTCATCAAGCATCACCCAAAACATGCCACACACATGAGTGCTGTCTGTGCCCCTCTCAAGTGCTAATTTAGAAAAACTGCCCAGCTCTCCAATATGCCTCCATAGTCTGCTTTTAAGAACTATTTTTGTTCTCTCCTCCCACCACGCATGGCTGAGTGTGAATAGCTGTTTCCTGGGTCCTCACTGCCAAGGTAATGGCACTCTATCCCACCTCGTCACTTTCAAGTTCACCTCTGCTTTGACCCCTGGACACAGCACTCTTCACACATACTCACTTTGATCCATTATTCTGCCTCTGCTCTAGAAAGGGACTTAAAATACTTAACAATGTTGCCAAATCCTCAGTCTGTCAGACATACACAGTGATTTAAATAGTCATTGTTCTTAATTTTTCTGTGCTGCTAAACCAAAAAAGAAATATTGCCCTCTGTGAAATGAAAACAGTCACAGAAACACCTTTAGAAAGCAGGGGGTAGGAGGTGGGTGGGATCAAGGTGAACCCAGCTAGAAGGACATTACCCCATTACTTTGCAGGGCAGCAGGGGCAGCTCAGTCAGACGGTTCCCACAGGACAGAGCATTTCTGGCCAGGTTGGTACAAGATTAAAACAATGATTATGATGATGTAAGAGTTTCATCTTACACATCCATGAGCTACAACTGTTAACCAATGCACATGGGGGGAGGAGGTTACATGCACAATGACTATTTAAAACTGTCCAATTTCATACATTTCGACAAAGCATTTAAAACTCTGCCAGAACTGCCCAGAATGGGTAGGGGGGTGGGGTGGGGGAGAGTCTATATTTACTTTAAAATGTGAATTATTTATTTTAGACACAAGGAGCAAAACTACAAATGTCTTGATATCTCCTATATGTTAAGAATAAAATTATAGCTGTCTGTCTAGGGCATTGAGTGTCCACCATTGCCCACTCTGTGTTTAGGCCCTCACACTTGTCTTACAACTCCCTTCTGCTACATTTCACACCATGCAATACCTCTGCAAGGGAGCTTTAGCTACACGACTCAGAGGACAAGGTGCATGTTTCAGCTAAAGCACACCCCGTTCTCTGTGCCTCAGCCCAAAGCAGCTGCTGTGTAAGAGCGGCAACAGCCCAGGAACACCCAAATGACATATTCTCCACGTCCTTCCTATACTGTAGTGATGTTTACTGAAGTGCTGAGAAAACACTGGAGGAGACACTGGGGCAGTAAAGTCTAAAGTCAGATATCTTTGGGGGAGGACTGAGCACGGGTGCGGGTTGGAGATTTGCAGGAGTCTTTGCTTCTCTGGCTCTCCAGTTCTTTAGTGGGTTTTACCTCTGTCAAAATCAAGTGCGAGATGGGAGACTATTGCTTTGTGGGAGACGCAGGGACAACTAACCGGGCAGAACAGGGCCGTGGTCCCGGCTCCCCCAGCAGACCTTGAACGACGCCAGTCCGACTCCTCCAGAGCGGGCTGGTGACAGGTCAGCTGCCTCGCCCCGAGGGTGGGGGAAGGGCGCGCTTTCCATCCGCGTACTGGGACAGGAGTTTGGGTGCAAACTAGTAAAGGCTATGGCGCTCCCTTTATGCCCAAGTAAAGGGATGTGGTTTGGGGGACGGAAGGAGATTAAGCCAGTGCGGAATGCCGTACACACACTCTAGCACCACCACTTTGGGGACTTCGGGTCTCCAGCTGGCTCGGGCTTGGACCTCGATTTGCATGGAGAGGGTCGGAGGGACTGGGCGGCCGCGGCCCTTACCTTGCTGACCACGTTCTGGACGAGGCCGGCGCGGATGCCGTAGTCCCACGCGTGGCAGTTACAGTTGGAGGCGTTGTCCCCCTTGTCCGGAGGGGATGGCAGGGGTGGTGTGTCGCCTCCGTCCGCGCCACTGCTGTTGCTCCGGTTGCCCGCAGCCTCCCAGGGGGCAGTGGAGAAGGGGGTGGTGGGGAGGCTGGTCCAGTTGCCCATGTCCCCCCCCCGGCCTGTGGTGGTGACCCCCGCCAGCTCGGTGCCTTTGCCGGCCCCGCGGCACCAGAAGTTGGGCTGGTCCAGGAGGAACGAGTCCGAGAACTGGCTGAAGCCGATGAACAGCGCCGGGATCCAGGTGAGCAGCACGAGGGTCTTCTGATAGCCCCCGCCCAGGCCCCCGAGGAAGGGCAGCACCGACCCGTCATAGTCCAGCAACAAGAGGCTCGGGGCCGCAGCAGCCGAGCAGCAGCTCGAGTGCGGGCCGCCTCCAGGATGCAGTGGAGGCA
>NW_012102809.1:3670910-3680301 GCF_000951045.1 Mandrillus leucophaeus
TGAGAACGTGTGGGCCGGGTCTTCTGTGAGGCTGGGTTCCCGCAGCCGCGCGGGCCCCCCACCCACTCCGCGCGCGCCAGTCTCCGTGACCTCTGTCTCTTCAGAGGTGCCCGGCCGTCCCGCTGCCCGCGCCCCGCTCCCAGTCCCAAGCCCGAGGGTCTTCAGCCTTCGGGAACAACCCTCTGCGCTTTTTCCAGGAGCGAATAAGGTTGATTTTTGTGTCCGTGGAGCAGGGTCAAGGAGGCGCCTTTGCCAGTTTCAGGTCGCCAGTCCCCCGCAGTGTCTGGCCACCTGCGACCCGCCGCACCCACTCCCAAATCGCCATTTCTTCCCCCACTCCTAAGTGAATGCGATGTAAGCACGATGCTGGGATAGATCTCCAACACAAGTTACAATACACACGGTATAAACGTGACGGCATTCCCCACCCCCTCCCTAAGATCTTGTATTCACGTTTGGAACGCCGTGTGCACAGGCGCACACATCTATACTCTCATAGAAGACAAACCTCTCCTTCCTCTCCTGCTCCAGCGCCAACCTTGCCCAGCCAGCGCTGTATAAATAACACCAACCCTGCGGCAAACGGCTGCATTAGCATATTTCCTCCTGCGCCCAGCGCACGCACCAATGAGAATTATCCGGCACCTTTCACCCCAGCGTCCCCACATATTGGAGACATTTCATATTCTGAGAAGTTTATTAATGGAAGTCATAAATTGAGCAATCCATTTCTAGTCTTATTTGGGGCAAAAATAAAAAATAAAAAATGTTTAGCTTTCCAAAAGGATATGTTCTAAGCTCCATATACTGAATGTATTCTTTTGCATTTTCATTATTTGCTCAGCTAACCGCTGCATAATTTAGTGGAATACATTTTTAACCTGCAGTTCAGTGTTAAGGGCAACATGTGTTTACCGCATAAAATGCTGGCACCTACATACGAGAGAACTATTTCTGAAGGCTGCTGGGGGGCGGGTCTTGGGGGACAGGGGAGGTTGTGGACCTTCCTGCGTGGCCGAGAAGGGGAGATTAGATAACAATGGGCGGAAGGGGCCCAAAGGGCTGCAAAAGACACCAAACCTCTGAGAAATGGGTCTGGAAACCACATGTATAAAGAGCTGGGGGCGGGGGGCTGGTGGGGACACGATAGTGCACGTTATGTACGCGGTAATTTTTTTTAACTTCACACTATTAGCTTAACTTTTCTTTTCCTTCCCTCTCCTCCCCTCATTTGAAGAGCTAATACATGCAAAGTTATGACCTCCATGTCTGGAACAGAGTAAGTTCGCGATGAATGTTAGCCATGTATTATTACCAGTGCTCCTCTTGCCATTACATACAATTCACATTTCTTTTTGAATTGAAATATAACTTTACAGATTTTATTTGTTTTCCTTTCAGCGGCTGATTTTCCAGAAGAGATCCACTTTGTGTCTGGCTCTGCCTCCTTCCCCCACAGTCACAAGGACCCATTTGTTTTCTTGTAACTGATCACAAAAGGAGCATTGCCATTGACCTTAATGGCCCTTCCAATCAGAATAACTGTCATAGCCAGCGTTTCAGAGTTGGCTTTCAAATTCACACTCTCACTCAGTCCTCACATTCAGCGCCCCAAGAAGTGGGCTTTCAAAGAGAAACAGCAAGGATCAGGTGACTGACTACCAGATCAAAGAGTTGGTCCACAGCTGAGCCAAACATCTGGTTTTGAACCCAGTTTTTCTGACTGGACATTCCAGGATTTCTCCATTTCATCATACAGGGGCAACTATAGGGAAGAGTTTACAAAGATGTTTGTTAGTGTGCATTTTTACGTGGGAGAAGCCCTGGCCCTAGGAAAAGAGTTTCACTATGAAGATGTTATTAGTCTTTGTTCCCAAAAGGTGGTAAAAATCCTCAAATGGTACATTCTTAGAATTTAGGGACACACTGGAAAATGATGTCCTCTAAAACTGAAGCTAAAAGGAGGCAACATAAAATGGTTGAAATTAACCGTCTGCAGCACTGACCCAGGCATTGTAATTAAGCTGTTGATTAGATTAGAGGTTTCCCTAAATCCCTCCTGGATTGAGATTTCCACCAAATCTAGTCAAGAAGATTAAAATGTAACTACTTTAAAATAAAGTGGCCTTCAATTTATTAAAACATACCACAAGTGATCTCATAACCTGAGCAAAAGGAGTAAAGAGGAAGAATTTGACACTCTGACAGTCTCAGGGGGTGAGGTTTGAGATCCATGGACCAGTATAGGAAGGCCAGACACCTGTTGACAAATTACTGTTTTTAATTTTCTGCATGATCATTATCATCAGCTGCTATTTTTCTTGTTTGCTTAGTTATTTATTACCTCTGTATTTATTTACATTCTGCCTCTAGAATGTAAGCACCTTTGGGGATAGGTGCCTTGTACTGAGCTGTATGCCTGGTGGCTAAAACAGTGCCTGGTACATGCAAGGCACTCAATATATCTTTGTCAAATAAATGAGTGTACCAACTTATTAATCACTTGACGATACTGTCTATTCAAATCATAAAACTGTTTACTTTGATTCTTAAATCATCAAGCAACCTTTTCGTATTTGTTCAGTCTCTCAAAGATGGTGCTCAGATCAGCCTACATGAGACTTGAAATGAATTTGACAATTCTATGTCTTGTTGTAAGGCGTTGTGGTTACTGGATTAGCTCGCAGTATGCTCTTCTGTTGGGCAGTACTGGCTTGCAGATGGTGGCTTGTAGGCCAAATGCAGCTCGCAGACCATAGGCAATGTTTTCAGGAAAATAATTGCTAACATTTCAAAATTGGGAGATTGAATACTTAGAAAAAAAAATGTGTTTTGGGCTTCTCTGAACATAGCAGAAGCCATTGTCCTTTTGATGCCCCATGTTTGCAGGACTGCGCTTTCTTGGACTGCGGTAAATAAGCAGGCACTCTCCAGCTTGCCTTCATCCCTGCCTGACTCATGCCCCCATGCATGTCATTTAGCCCCCAAAAGTAGCTGTGTTTGTGACCCTAAATTTATGTGAGTATCCTGAACCCAGTGATCTTCATAAAGAAGCTGAGTCATTCCCTTTTCCTTTGAAAGTATGTTAAAGAATCCACCAGTTTATAGTTTCCTAAAAATTGAGAAAATAAAGAAAGGAAATGAAAGTCACAACCTGATCACCAATACACTTCAACAGTTCTACTTCCCTGGAAATAATAGAAGAACAAAATTTTTAGCTTACCTCTAAAATTGATGGAAACCTAATTTTAAATCCTCTATAATTCTGTAAAAGTTAATTCTAAGGAATTCAAGTCAGGGTTAATTAACTGTAAATGTATGCTACAAGTCATACCAAATGGATTTCACATTGGTTTTCTCTGATTATTCATGGTCTTTATACTTGAATTATGGATAGATATATCACATTTTAGAATATCCTATGTCATTCTTTTTTTTTTTTTTCTGAAGCTTGATTTATTCTTTTCAAATAAATATTTGAAAAGTAGGTTACCTTGATTTTGGGAGGGTGGGAGAAAGTGATTGAAATTATTTCCAACTCTAGTTGTGTATACTTGAATATTATTTATATCATCCTTTGCCTTTTGGAATGTCAAGTCTGACTCTTTAACAAGAAATTTGACATTTACAAAACCTATCATAAATGAAAATGAAAATGCTAACTTTGGTTAAGTGACAAAAGTAATAAAAATGTCACATAATCTATCCTAAGGAAAGCTACAGGTAATATCTTGAGAAAAACTACCTACTCATCTATACAAGCAAAATTTATCAAAAGGCTGAGTGAAAACGGAAAAGGTGAAGATAAGCCTTCTATGCAAAAAGGTACTCCATTGTAAATGTGATGGCTAGGGCCCAGTTACTTTCAAAGTTTGCTCAAAATTTAATTGTGAACTCTTTTATTGAGTTAAAAAAATTAGCGAAGCAAATTGATCTAAAATTTGATGTTGGCTTTTGTTTGATGGAAATCATAGACGTCATCTTTGTCTTACTGTACTTAAGAATGTTCTTTGGGCCGGGCATGGTGGCTCATGCCTGTAATCCCAGCACTTTGGGAGGCCGAGGGGATCATGCAGTCAGGAGAGCGAGACCATCCTGGCCAACATGGTGAAACCCCATCGCTACTAAAAATATAAAAATTAGCTGGGTATGGTGGCACGCACTTGTAGTCCCAGCTACTCGGGAGGCTGAGGCAGGAGAATCGCTTGAACCGGGAGGCGGAGGTTGCAGTGAGCAGAGATCATGCCACTGCACTCCAGCCTGGTGACTGAGCAAGACTCTGTCTCAAAAAAGAAGAAAAAAAGAATGTTCTTTCACACACACACACACACACACAGGAAAATAACACAATGATAAGACTTATACATGAATATTATATGTTTTATTCCAGCATGGAAACAGCCTCTTCTGTTTGATGAGAATCATCCCCAAGTTGGCATATGAACCTTGAGTTTCAAGTATGGATGCTGAGCTCTTGACAATGGGTGAGCTAACTGCAGATAATCATTGTTAGAAGGACTTGAGGAAAGAACAATGAAGTAAGCAGGGCTTAGAGGAAAGAAGTTTCACTTTTCAAAAGAGATAAACTAACGTTCTTTAAACAACCTTTTTGTCCTAATGCTTTTCCTACTAATTCTAAATGGAGGTGAAGAAAAACTCACAGATGGATGTAACCAAATCTAAAGTTATTAAATGGATTTTTTTTTTTTCTGTGACTGGAAGCTAGCGGGTGACAAGAGGAATGAATATTCCTGAAGGAGGTAGATTATTAGACCCAGAATATACTTTCTGAGACAAGCTGTTTTGACCAATACATTGGTTTATTTAACTTCTTTCTTTAATAAGGCTGGTTTGAATTTATTACCATTAGATAGTCATAAATGACCTTTCATATTTAAAAAATTGGCTGTGTATGTATATTATTTTCAGTCCAAATTCTAGGCCATCTAAGAGGGCTTTGAATTAAAATTTATCATTCCTATAGCAAAATATATGTAAATATATGGATAAAGTCACTAAAACATTCTAAGTTAACAAGATTTTTAAGGTTTTGAATTTTGAACTTTGAGGAAAGCACTTTTTCTATTTATAAGGTGATTTAACACCCTAGTATCAACAAGCACACCTAGCACCCAGATCTTGATATCTAATACCATTCTCCAATATAAGGAACCAGGACCCACTGGAGATAAATGGTTGATTCTAGGACAGGGCAGGAAATCTACAAGGTGATCCTGGGGCATCTTGTGTAATGCCAAGAAGTAAGGAAGAGCTGAATACCTCCACATCCCTCCACGCACACAATTATGGGGTATGTGGAAGGGACACAGGAGCCAAATGAAAGAGCTCCCAAAGCCCAAAGCTGGAACCATTTGAGCAAAAATAAAGTGCTATTGAATAATAAATAACTCAAATTATAAAATCTATACTATGTGTCCGTATGTGAAAAATGAATGATTGGATAAATGAGGAAGAAGAGAGAGATCTCCCATACATAAAATTTCAAATAATTTACATAGATTCTCTGCTCTCAAGCAGGAGTAGAAGTCCTTGCTCTGTAATGGGGGCTGCACGTATTGACTTCCTTCCAAAGAGTATGGAAACGGAGAAAAATAAAGTTACCGTGGAAAAACTTTTACAGTGAGAAGCACTGCTTCAGCAAGGTGATCAAGGTTAGCATCAACAGTGATGAATCATGCTGATGCTGTGTACCCCTGATATGATATGGTGAAAATGGCACTTTACCTCTCCCATAACCCCCATAACCTGGTCTAACCATGAGGAAAACATCAAACAAATTCCTATTGAGGGACAGTCTGCAAAATACCTGAGCAGTACTCAAACTGTCTGGGTGATCACAAAATAAGGAAACTCTGAGAACGTGTCATGTCCAAATGGAGCCTACAGGAGAGAGGATGACTAAATGTAATGGGCTGTGCTGGATGGGATCCTGGAACAGGAAAGTATGTTAAGGAAAAACTAAGGAAATTGCACTAAACAATGGACCTTGATTAATAATAATGTATCAATACTGATTCATCAATTGTGACAGTGTATCAGACTAATGTAAGATATTAAGAAGGCAAACTGAGCGTGAGGTATGAGGGAACTCTCTGCACTATCTTTGTAATATTTTTTATAAGTCTAAAACTATTCTAAAATTAAAAGTTTACTGTTGTAAAAAAATGACATCTCAAACATTAATATTTCGTTTCAAGTTCTCAATCAGTGATATGGTTTGGATATGTTTCCCCATCAAATCTCACATCAAATTGTAATCCCCAATGTTGGAGGTGGGGCCTGGTGCGAGGTGACTAGATCATGGGGTGGTTTCTCAGTCATGGTTTAGCACCATCCCCTTGATGCTGTCCTCAAGATAGTGAGTTCTCTCTTGGAATCTGTTTGTTTAAAAGTGTGTAGCAACCCCTCCACCCAAAATGTGTTTTGGGCTTCTCTGAACATAGCAGACGCCGAACCCCCACCCCCACTCTTGTTTCTGCTCTGGCCATGTGAAGTGTCTGCTCCCTCTCTGCTTCCACCATGATTGTAAGTTTCCCGAGGCCGCCCCAGAAGCTGAGCAGATGCCCATCCTGCCGCTTGTACAGCCTCTGGAATTGTGAGCCAATTAAACCTCTTTTCTTTATAATTTACCCAGTCTCAGGTATTTCTTTATAGCAATGCAAGAATGAACTAATACAATCAGTAATCTCTCTGTATAGATTTTTATCTCTGTGATGACTTTTTTCTTTTTTGAGACACAGTTTCGCTCTTGTTGCCCAGGCTGGAGTGCAATGCCATGATCTCAGCTCACCTCAACCTCTGCCTCCTGGGTTCAAGTGATTCTCCTGCCTCAGCCTCTTGAGTATCTGGGATTACAGGCATGAGCCACTATGCCCAGCTAATTTTGTATTTTAGTAGAGACGGGGTTTCTCCATGTTGGTCAGGCTGGTCTCGAACTCCCGACCTCCAGTGATCCGTCCGCCTCGGCCTCCCAAAGTGCTGGAATTATAGGCGTGAGTCACTGCACCCGGATGTGATGACATTTTTAATCAAGTAAAGGTTTAATGGTTTGAAACTCAAACTTGATGGGAGGGACACAAAAATTTAATTGATTGAAAAGTAAGTTTTTATGAGAGATTGTTATAGTAACTGATTTTTAAAAACACTCCAAAGGTTAAAAGATGCCAATATCAACAAAATTATGAGCTATGGCCTAGGCCGTGGTGTAAGAGGCCAGCAAGGCCAGGTGGTCCTCCAGCCCTGAGACACATGGTAGCTATCACTTTATTTTAAAGTTCTCTTGTTCCATTTGTGTTTACATTTCCATATTCTATTGTGTTTTTATCATTGACCTAGAAATACATTTAAGCCAATTTTTCTTTGGTTTCTTAGAGCTTTTTCTTCTGCCTTGTTAACTTTCTCAGTGATTCCATGTCTTAAAAGTTAACATAGAACCTTTAGGGAGGCTGTGAAATACATGTGTATGGAATAACCAGCCTACTTTTAGGTAATGTAACAGAGCAAGCTGGACCCTCCAGGTTAACAATCTTTGACAGAGTCTTTTTATTAGCCAGAAAATGCTTGGAATATAAATCTAAGGGAATTCAAGTAAAACTCCATTTTCTAGTAGGTGTCCCTAAAGCGCAGGGCCCCTGATTTATGTGTCTCAGTAGCTCCACCGCTGGTCACAGGGCCTGGCATTCAATAAACATTTGCTGAATGAATGAACAAAGGAAGGATGGGATGCTATACAAGATTCTGCCAGGGAGAGAAGAGGGAACAGTATATTTCAAATAGAAGGAATAGAGAGAATGAAACACAAAGGTAGGAACCAGATGTGCATGTTTGTGGTAGTTGGTACACGACATTTCCGTAATATGATTTACTTATAGTATTTATAGAGGAAAATTGGATAATGCTGTTTAAAGTATAAACATTACAAATTTTGTTTTATTTTACTTTATTTGTTTATTTATTTACTTTTTTTTGACATGGAGTTTCGCTATTTTTGCCCAGGCTAGAGTGCAATGGCATGATCTCTGCTCACTGTAACCTCCGCCTCCCAGGTTCAAGCGATTCTCCTGCCTCAGCCTCCTGAATAGCTAGGATTACAGGCATGCACCACCATGCCTGGCTAATTTTGTATTTTTAGTAGAGATGGGATTTCTCCATGTTGATCAGGCTGGTCTCGAACTCCCAACCTCAGGTGATCCGCCTACCTCGGCCTTCCAAAGTGCTGGGATTACAGGCATGAGCCACTGTGCCCAGCAACATTACAAGTTTTAAAAGGAAGTTAAGAAAATCCCAAAATACCTCACCTTTAAAAAATGACTTGAGGTTTAATTTACATACATGCATTTTAAATGTACAGTTCAGTGATGTATACACCTTTGAAACCATCTGAATCAAGGCACACAGCATTTCACTCTCCCCAAAAAAGATCTGTTGTGCTCTTTGCAGTCAACCCACGACACACCACCCTAGGTCTTCTCTCACTACAGATTAGTTTTTCCTGTTCTAGAACTTGGAATAAATGGAACGAGGCAGCTCACACTCTCTTGCGCCTGGCTTCTTTCACTCAGCATAACACTTGTGAGATTTGCCCATGTGGTTGCTGTCAACATTTTATTCCTTTTTGTCTTTGAGCAGTGTCTCACTGTAGGCATAGACCCTAGTTTGTCATGCAGTCTCGTGTTAATGGACATTGTGGTTGCTTCCAGTTTGGGGCTACTATGAACAAAGCTGCTAGAAACCTTCATAGAGAGTTCTTTGTGTAGAATATGTTTTCATTTCTCTTGGATAAATATCTAGGAGTAGGATTGATGTATGATAAGTCATTTCTCACTTTTTGAAAATGACACCTTGTGGATCATCAATCCACAAAAATTGTCCTTATGACTGCTGATAGAACAAAGAAAGCAGTGCTGGGAAGAGCATCATCTGAGCTGGCAAGGAACAGCTTACGACCTTAGGAAATTTGAATAATGTTCGCATTCTTTGAGGACACGGCAACAATGGGGAGATGGCACAGTATGCTGGTTAGTGAGTCTGAAGCTAAAGGGAATACTTTATGTGTCTTTGCTTGAAAATTAGTTTTAGATGGCATATTAGGTTCTCATATTTCATGGCAAGACATCTACAGGAAATTACCTGTACTGTGAGTGCATCAGCATCAGTATTTCTTCACATGCAAATTATAGAAAACTCAAGGTAAGGTGGCCTATGCAAGAAAGGAACTTGATTAGCTCATGTAACCAAAAATACCAAGATTTGCTATTAACATGACACAGCATTATGTGATTGGGATGCAGGGTGCTCCAAAGCCCTCCTGGCCAAGGTCACACTGGAGGGCTTGACTTTGCTGCTTTGTCCACATTCCCTCTTGGCTCTT